>NC_090923.1:99788171-100091201 GCF_040938575.1 Ambystoma mexicanum | reverse complement strand
CTATCTTATGCAAAAAGCGGCTAGATGCCTCCAGGTTTGGTGCGCTATACAAATGTCAAAATAAATAAATAAATAAAACCCCAACACGCAAAGCAATATACATGTTAGTTGTCATCCTAAAGTGTCAACATTTTTGAGAGGTATTTGATTTAGAATGTTTTGATGGGTTGGTGCAGTCTAGTCCACCCATATCAGCCCTCAAAATGCCCCTCCCCTAGCCATGCACTCTAAGAGGACACAGATGGACCAAAGAGCATGGCAAACATGTCACAGAAAGTTGATCGTGCCAGGCTTCCACTCCCGCACCCACACAGTGCCTGCTGCGAGGGCTTCTAGTTTCTTTATTATAACTGCAGAAGCTCATTAAGAAATGTGTGTGGCCATCCAGGTAACATTGTGGGCAGCATCCATTCCAGGTACCACCTCTCCTACCACAGAATCTTCAATTACCACTCATGAGTCATTGCACTGCAGCTCACTTTCTGTGATCTGGCACCCACCTGTTCTCCACCTCCTAAGCGCATGCATACCAATGGCACCTTCAGGCACAGCCTTCGCCTGAAAGGCCTGTGCCCTCCTGCCCTGCCATGCTCCTGCAGTCACCAGGCACACAGGCCTTTCCTTGGGATCAGTGGAAGTCTGCATTGGCCAGGTGCCCAGGGCTATAATTCACATGCTCCTGGTGAGATCCCTGGGCTTGGAAAGACGGATAAAGCAGGCAAACCGGTGGTTCGGCCCATGATTAACCCCATGGAGTGGCTTTTGCATGGGTTGGCTGCTATTTTGGAATCAAAATCAAGATGCTTGTTGAAAAAGACTTGAGTCAGTGACAGAATCCATAGCGGGGACTTTCCATAGAAGAGAACAGAGGAACGCCCTAAAATGCTCGCAGTAGGGGATCTTTAAGCTCTCCTCAGACACCTCCTTAGCCTACCATCATTGCAGAGGCAGTTACCCTCTGTTGTGACCCTACCTTCCGCCCGGAAGTCGGTTCTACATTTCACCTCTCGCAGGAATTTGGGCATGCTGTCTTTCCTGCTGATCTCTCTCAGGAGGACATGGCCTGTTCTCATCCTTGGATGTGAGGTCCTCCTGACCTATCTGGACTGGACTTCTCAATTCCGTTCATCTAACAGTCGTTTTGTGATGTTTGGTGGCCCTAACAATGGCCATAAGGGTGGCCCGTTGTCTATCAGTTGATGGATGTAAGACACCATCTTCCAGGCATACTCCATTGCTCGCTCTCTCCTTCCTGGTAATGTGGTGGGGAGATCTACTAGAGGAGTGGCCTCATTGTGGATAGAGGCCAGGTGTGCTACTCAGATGGATGATTGCGTGGTGGCCGCCTGGGCGTTACGTACCTGACATGTTCGCTCATCACTGCTTTTATTCCGTTGCTGGGCGGTCAGGTACCAGATTGCCTCTGCAGTCCTGCCGTTGGCTGCCCCATGAAGACCATGTTGTTGCTTGACTGGGAAGTAGCTGTGCATTAGGTATTGCAGTACTCCTTGGTCTTTTTTACAGGGCAGTGTATCTGCGATTCTTCATAAGTTAGGACTCGGAAAAGGAAGGGAGTACCTGGGGCTAATGCTCAGATTACTTACTGGTCCTACTCTTCCTCCTCACATTCCTGACATTTCTCCTCTCGTTCCCTGAGTACTTGATTGCGCCATCTCCTTGGGTATGATAACAGGTGATCTGAAGTGTAGCGTCCATTTTGGATCCTTGGGTGTTCCGGGGAGGGCGGGAGTGATTGGTGAAAAATGTATGGAGAATGTGGACAGCCTTAATTAGTTAGGACTGTGACAAAGAGGAGTGATGAATATTATTACCTTGTAATCAGCATTTAATACACAAATGTAGGTTGATTGAAGCCAACACATTTAAAAAGACTTCTCCCGACTGAAATAGTTTTATTTGTGTCCCAGAGTAATTTATATCTAAATTCAATACATGACTGCTTTGGTTACATGTGATTCACACCTTTAGTGTTGCAAACCTTAGGGCTACATGGCAAAATAATTAACAACTGTTTAGATAACACTTTTTTGTTTCACACCTAGACAAAATTGCAATGTCACGCAACTAGAAATTGATTTGCATAAATACATACTGAAATACATACAGAAATTGAATTCCCGAAAACTGCTTCTGGACAAATACTGTAACTAATTATAGAAAGATTTGTTAAGGAGGGGTGGAAACGCCCAGGGTAAGCAGAAAGGACAGGCCGGGGAAATCTCACACCCAATAACGGAAGAGTCCAAATATTTGACAAAGACTTGCCAGCTGTGGACATCAAGACAATCTCTGAGCTCTTACTCATTCTTAAGTTTGACAACAGTTTAAAAACAAGAATTACGTCACAACTGACTTGTTATCATATTCATGATTACAAAACCCTAAGGTGTGGAGGGATTGGTTAGGGGAATCAACCAATTATATTTTCCGTTTGGGTTAGTATTTTCATTGGCTACGCTCTATCCGATTGTTCTGCCTGAGACCACCAACTAAATGGATACAGGTGAATACGTGTCATCGTAATACAATATTATTGGTCGGTGCAACAGTTATAGGAGAGCGATATTGGTGGGTAGGCATTGGCTAACGTCAGCTTTCCCACCCATGGCAGTTTGGAAGGTTATCAGCACATGAGCAACAATTGGGGCTGGGGAGAACAGCACCGAGATGCTACTTTTCCCAAGTTGGATACCATCTCTGATTCTCTAGGCCATGAGCCAGGACCAGACAAAGTTTGCATATTTTGTCCTGAAAACTCAATGGGAATGAAGGCCTCAGCCAGTCTGTACCTGAAGCTAATGAATAGTCACTATTCTCCACCTGCAGGTCACATGTGTGGAGACCACATTTTAGATTATTTGCCTTAGTATTCACAAGGGTTTTAGCCCTTATAAATGCAAGTGTCTTTAGCCTTCCTGACCGCTTGCGATTTGTTTGAGCAACTTTCTACCCAATAATAATCCTCAGGTAATGGGAATCTGACCTTCCAATATTATTTGTTTCTTTGCTCAATCTAGGAGAAAAGTATCTCACGTGTGGGAACTGATATCGTCTGTTCTCTTGGGTGCTGATCAAAACCTTCCCTGTTCAAGATAAATTTGGCACAGGCTGTACGATTGTTTGTCTGGTCTGTTCAGGTCTGCGTTTTCTGCTAGCTCAGGGCGTCAGGTCCCCCTGCAGCTTCGAGGCTTCTTGATGTGTCCCATTCACCTGAACATGGTCACACGGTCCATCATGTTTAAAATAGCCATTCATTCTTGTTGCATTTCTGCATTAAGCAAGCTTTATATGTATTCTTATGCATCTTGCAAATCAGCCTGCGTAGTGTAAATGTTTTCTAGCCTATAGGATGCAAACATATTCTGCATGTCTAAGTGCAGTTTGACCTATTGTTTATGTAGCTTCATGGTGGATGCGTATCTGCTTCGTGTCTAATGCGTCTACGTGTGTCATTCCAGCAGTGACATCATTTGCTAATGTCATCTTGGTTGCAGAATGTTCACATCATCCATATTCTGCACATTCAGCTCCTCTGCGATACATCGGGGTAAGGTTGGTAGGGTAGCATTAATAAGTAGCACCTTCGGCATCTGTGATATGGTGGTGGGTAGGGGTCAGATGTCATAAAAGATGTGCACCTTTCATTTCAGTGACATCGAGACAGGGGTGGGGCCAAAGCAGTGAATGGCACAATCATTTACCTCTCAACAGATTACTTTAAAATTGAGAGATTATTGTGTGTTGGAGGATGTGACAGACTAATGTGCAACTGAGAGTCTGTCTTGAAACTAAGGACACAGAGGTAAGAATAACCCTTGTGAACTTGAAAGAAAAAGCATGAAAAATAAATGTAATAACACAAAGAGCCTCAGGTTGGTGGTGCGATAAAAAAGTGGTGACAACGGAATTAGTGCCACTTTTACTGCACCACCAAATTCAGTGTTTAATACTGAAACTCTACAGAAGCCGCCTGGTTTTGTGTTGGGGATATCTTGTCTACGTAAAACCAATGTTGTGTTTCCCCCAATCAAGTGCTTTGGGACTTCAACATGAGGAATACTTCGAGGGTGGGAATGATTCTGATTGATACAAACCCTCAAATTACTGCATGCTTATCACATGGAGTATCAATAATTCCATTGCGACATTACCTGAGTTAATATAACCAAACTCATAATGCGTCCCAGAACGGAGTTAGCCCTATAGAATTACTGCAAGAAGAGATGTTTTGTAACTAAAGTGATACATTCGGGAGTGGCCTGGGACTTTGGATATCTTCCCTTGTCATGCCAGATTAAGGACGTATCAAGAGGTGCTTTCTTCTGCCTTTGACTTCTTAGGCGGACTCTAGGAATCATTCTGAAAGAGGATCATGCCCTAGTAGTTGGCATGCTTATAAATTCTTTCTTGGATTATGCCAACACACTATATATATAGGTTTGCCTGACAAACTCATGCATAAACTTCAAGTTGAGCAAAAAACAGGATCTTGGCTCCTTGTCCTACTGACGCGAGTTTCATTGGCTAGCGGACTGTCTTTAAGATTTTGTGCTTGGTTTACAAGAGTAAATCTGATCTCGATCCATCCTATCTCTGTTGCCTTCTGACATGGTACGAAACCACTAGATGCTTTGGATCAGATAATCTGGGCCTTTTCTTCATCCCTCGTTCTCGTTGCAAGAGTGGATAGTTGCGTTTTGTTAGTAGGATCTAGACTTTGGCACTAAATGCCTTTAGAAATTCGCTTCGTTAGATGTATCATGAAAAAATCCACATCTTTTCAGTAACCCATTAACATTGGATGGCTTCCTGGGATGTTTTAAAGGTGCCTTTGGACCAATTGTTCTCATCTACACTTCGATGCAGGTTTACCTGTTTGGTTTTGCAAGGATATGCACCTCTAAAAATAAACAATACAATACAAAAGAAACAGGCAGTGCTAAGAATAACACCATACACTCTGCTAAATTCACTAATCTCCGTTGTTGCAGTGGTGGAAAAAAGTCTCTAGGTGGAACCTGTGAAAACAGAATAGAAAACAGCACAGATGAGGTCCTAAATGCTACACCACTTTCTCTAACACTTGTACATCTAGTCCTGCTTTATCTCCTGCCCACAACCTGCCTCCTCGGGTCACCATTTGCTGGAAGTCCCTCAGGTGAGGTCAGCGTGGAAGGAAACAAGGATCTGTTCATTTAAATGAACAAAGCAACCACAGACTGCATCTGAGTCAGAAAACAGTGTATGTGAACACTTCAAAAATAGAAAGATCAGCTTTGGTCAGTTTATGGATCATGCTCGTGTTTCTCCGTCACTGGGAAATCATGACTCGTGCTTCAGCAAGGTGCCTTCATATGCAAGGTTTGTTGGGTTTTCCAGCATGCACTCATGAAATGGATCATACTCTTGTCCCCTGTCCAGTCATCTCATGCTAACAGCCTCCCAAGTGGATGATGTGCTTGAGAGCCAGGTGTCTCTTCTCCCGCTCTCATGTGTTCTCTGCAGCTTCTGGCATGAGGGGCGGAGGTCTGGTTTTACCTTGACCGCACGCGTAGAGTGAACAACACAGAGTGGCTCCCTCGTGCTCTGAGGTGTACATGGTCTGCTGTCGATTTGGCACTGCCGTAAGGGTGCTCATCATACACTCAGGATGCCAGCCATCCCAAGTGAAACCATGAGCTGCTTGGCCCAGCGCAGGGTTCCTCCACCTTCAGAGGTGTTGGTTGCTCAGATGGTTTGGGTGCTTCTCATTTTCCGGAGGGAGACACTGCTTAGCTTGAAAGTTAGTTAGAAAGTCAAAATTCTCAGTGTTTGAGCATAATTTGGAAGAGCAGGTGAGCAATGCAAAGTCAAGGTTCCAGCAAAAACAAGAGAAGCACACTACCAGTCCTTGGTGTTTAGGACAACCAGAAACAGGACCTTTACACCCAGGCTCCACCGCCTATAGCAAAGCATGGATAGATGCGGGTGGACTTCAAGACCTAATGCTTTTCTGTTAGGACAGGGGGACTTCAGACCATACAGGGAACTTAGCTCCATAAACTCCAGAAAGCAGAACCAGAGCTCTCACAGGACAGAGGATTGTCGGAGACAACTGGTGTTACTGAGGGCGTCTTCAGCAGCGGGCTCCTGGTCGCTGGTACAAGGTTTCTTCTAACAGTTAGGTCAAACACAAGCAGCTATCCCTAAATAGGGAGAATGTGCTCTTCCCAAATGGTGTTGAAGATAGCACTAGCGGATATGCCATTCAAAACCCATCAAGCCCATTCAATACTTGATCCATCAGCCTCTGGGTAGTGGCAGGTGCATTTCCAAGCCAAAATGCACTACCCTGATTAGGTAAAGTCCTTTGGGGGTGGAGAATGCAGTGTTCTCCTTAGCACAGTCCTTTAAGGCTACATATCAATAACCACTTGGGAGATCAATGTTGCTAAGGTTCTTGGCAGCACTTAGCTTAACCACGAACACATCTGTTTGTGGAAGAGGGTGAAATTCTGTCTTACCAACAGTATTAAAAGCTCTAAAGTCAATGCAGAATCTCAAGTATTTCAGCCTGCTTTTACTATCAATTCCACTGGACTGAACCAATAGCTATTAGTAAATGCAATGACCCCAAGGTCGAATCTATTGTTCAACTCAGCCTTGATGTTGCTTCTTAACTAGTCTGATATCCTACATGCCTTGCTTTTAACAGGTACACTGTTTGAGATTCTGCCTTGACTTTAGAGTGCTTAATGCTGTCTCCAAGACAGATGCGCCCCCTCTTCCACAAACAAATGAGTTAGTGGACAAGTGACAGTGTCAATGTCATGTTGACATCAGAGTGTCATCCCTGGGGAGAGTGAAAACAGAGGAGCAAGCAGCTAAAATAATGGCTTGCGTTCCAGCTGTTTCTGTACTCTCAGGGGTAGAGAGGGGATTACTCCTTCCACTGAGCCATCGGAAGGGCTACTTTGTGGCAGATCTGGAAAAGGCTTTCATTCCTTTTCTCATATGTCAGAGATACAAGTTATGGCTACATAGTTCAATCCTAGGAATGCATGCCTTCTGTCTATTTAAGTGGACTCTCTGGGTGTGCCCATATCCACTTAATAATTTACTTCATCAAGTCCAGATATACATTCATAAGGATCAGTCCATTTGTCTGGTAAAGCTCTTGGCCTTACAGGCCCCATGACTAGCACTTCTTGGCCAGAAGTGAACTCAATGTACATGGACATCTGTCTATATTAGTGCGTGACCAAAGCCTTATCTGTTTGCCAATTGGCATTTTGCCATTCTAAGTGCCATTGTCCTCCTGAGACCTGGCCCATAGCCTACTATATTCATGTCTGGTGTAGGAGTGGGGTTTTCCAACTTTCCCTAGATATGCCCAAAGGGCCTCAGACTGGATGGCTAAAGAGCAGCTCAATTCTGAAACCAACACTCTGAGGCACCTCTCTGTAGGTAAACAAGAGGCATGGCAAAAGAATATCTTACTTCCTTCTCAGAAGCTCTTTCAAAGTGCCTATAATGCTATTAAGGTTCCTGTTGAATCTTTCAACGTATCCATTAGCTTGTAGATGGTGTGCGTAAAACATATGTCACACCAGTTTCTTTCACATGGCCTTCATGTACTTCGACATGAAGTTGTTTCTCCTATCAGACACAAATTCCTATGGAAATCCAACTTGTGTAAAAATGCCAAGAGACTTTGCAACTGATATGGCAGTTACTGTTCTAATTAGGGTGGCCACATGAGATCTGGTGGTGTGGTCAACAACCACTAAGATAAACCTATTTCCTGATGAAGTATGAGGAGAAAGGGGACCAAAAGGAGGAGAAAGGGGACCAAAAATGTAGATCTATACTTTCTCATACCAATCCCTACGAAAGTGAAAGGTATCAGAGATGTCTGGATATTAGCCCGGTGTTGCTAAATAGATGACAAGCGGCAACACTCCTGCAGTGGACTTCTATCTGTAAACCCATTTTGGGACAGTAAAGGTTTAAGGATAAGCTCTCCGTAACCTTGATGCTAAGATGACATGCAAGGGTACTCACAAGTGCCGGCTGCAATAGGAGGTACTACTAAACTTGAGGTATCCTTACCTCCTGCGGTCTTCAGATGTAATTCTATGGGTTCAGTACAAAGGGGTCCATCTTCCCAATACATCTTATGTTTCCCAGGGGGCTCACCCTCTAAGTGGGAGCAGGCGTGCTTTCTCAGGCTTTCAATGAAAGGGCACTCTAAAGGGTACACCTTCTGCATGAAGAAGTTCTGGCTGGTCCACCCGGAGGTTGTTCAGGAGTTAGGTCAGGCACCACAGGCCCAACTGGAGGTGTTGAAGGGACAAAGCACCTCTTCCTTTCTTGACAGTGGATTTTTCCTTTGCCTTAGGCTGAACCCTTGCAGCACCCATGCTTTTTTGGTTTGAGACCCGTTTCATGGAGGAGGGGGTGATGTATCAGAGACAAGTCCTAATTCCCTAAGATAATCCCCTCAAAGCATCTTCCCTGACACCTGCTTATGAATGCTCACATTTAAAGTGGCAATCATTCCATACACTGAGAGAGTGACGGGGCTGCAAACTTTCAGGGGTGAACCATCAGCCAGTTTGGTGTTCCCTAGAGGGGCCTAAGCAAATTCCTCTGCATCTACTACAAAAAATCCTACCACTGTTTTTCTGGCCCAGTGTCTCTTATGTCAGTAGATTCCAGGCCATTTATGAAGGCCCTATCCATAAAGTAATCGCGTGTGCAGTAATGTATGGGGTTGTAGGTTTCTAACTCTTGTTGTTCCAAGGCCCAGAGGAACACTGAAGCAATTTCAGCCTGAACACCCATAGGCTCTTGAAGGTGTATCCCACAAAATGCACACACCAGAGTAAATACAATCCGCTAGCGAAAGAAGCCAAGAGATAGCTTTGTAAGGATAACAAGGTTTACTCGTAAAAAATACAAATATCATGAAAGAACTCTGCTGCTCGAGAGCGCTCTGATCTTACATCATCAAACATGAGTTTATAAACACAAAAAACGTCACATTGTTACATTCGTCACATTCTGGTGCTCCTGATTGGAGGGACCCTACACATTGGCCTGCTCCATAGGGGATGCCAGCCGCTAATTGGCTGTTTCTTCCCCGTCGATCTTGGTGCATGTGGGTCTGCTGGGCTCATCCTTGCGGTAAAGGTCAGGGCATGCAATAATAATACAATATATCTAATCTAAGCTAAACAACTGAAACAGGCTATTCATTCATTACGACAGGCACCTGGGCAGCACAGGAAAGGGGGCCCGCAGAGAGGAGGGGATAAAATACAGTCATGCTGACTCCTACATTCAGGGCTTCGTTAAGACTGCAGTTCCCGCACCCGAGGTCTCCCCCGTGGGGATTGATCTGTGATTTATTCTTCCCAGTGCCTCATGTTACAGGAGATGTGGTTGCTTTTGGAGAGATGTACAGTTGTGCAGGCTTTAGATCTGTGGTGGGCACCTGAGGGAGGTTAAGGCCTGGTGGTCGGGTGCTTATCACTATGTGGAAGAGGTAGGTGGTCAGGTTGGCGAAGTGTGGCCGGCTCTGGTCTGGCTGGGTGGGGGTCACAAGCCCATTGGCAGTTTATTGGAGATGAATGCAGTCCAGAACCTGGTTCGGCTCGGGGCACAGAGAGGCGATACTAAATATTCGCAGCACTGGAGAAACAAGAGGGAAATGGACTTCAGTGGGAACAGGGCTCATGTGGAGCAGGCTTGTTGTGCCGATATTGAGCTTGGCACCTCTCTGTGAAATCGGGGTGTGAGCATTGTCGACCAGCAGCTTGTCTGTTCTTGGCCTAATACAAAAAGGAGTCGCGGGGCAGGGGCAGGCCTAGTGCTATTCACCTTGTTCTATGTGCTACAGGGCCTTCATGTCATATCTGGGACTGCGGACTGCTCTCCCCTTGTGTGTTAGATAGCCTCAAATGGGGTTCGCCTTATTTGGTAGCGCCTAGGGGCATGGGGTAGACTTATTTCCATCCCAAGACTCTTTAGCAGAAGAGGAGGATGCATTTGTGACTATGTTTCCCTCATCCTAAGAGAACGCTAAGTTCACAGATGGGACCCCAGAGGTCTTACCTTTACATATAGGGTCCTGCTTCACAGGTTTACCAGGCCCAGAAACCACACACTTGCCAAATGCTTTCTCATATGGGTCTTGGGGTGATCCTGCTCTTTGATGGCAGATGTTCAATATGCCTACTGAACTTCCTATGTGGCTTAACACCCATGTCACTTTTGCAGCCCAATTTGGGAGCATGTTTATCTGACCCATCCCTTTCTTTCTGGTCCTGGTCATACTTAAGAGTGTCATGTATTTTAGCTGAACAGAGTGAACTGCATTTGGGAGGTTTGAGCATCATTGAAATCTGTGTAGTCCTTTTGAATGCTATGCTTTTAGTAGAAATGTGACAGCACTTACACTATGTCAATAAAAGTTTTAAAGTTTGTGGAAACGGAAGGTCACCTTAGAGGGTATGCGCACATCTGTAATGTAATAGAATCTCGTATACAAGAAAAGGTGTAAACTGGCTGTGCCTGTGTGGTGAGTTAGGCGATTTCCCACTATCGCCTATATCAGTTGCAATAGAACATTGCACACAAACAAACAATTACAAATGACTCCTCTGCTGTCTTCCGTGCAAGTCGGGGCTACGGGACAAGTTATCAGTTGTTTTGGAACATGGGGAGGCCATAGACAACAAAGAGTCTTGGCTGTTTATGTAAACAGTACCCAATGTTCCAGTAAATTATAAAAAATGTCCTGATGGGCTACAATGGACTACATTTAAAGTGGCTTCCGGGCAAGGCCAGTGGCCCCTGAGGATTATGTTTATTCAAGCGCTCTGACTTTTGTTTATACAAATGCTCAGACTTTTGTTTTTAGAAATGCTCAGGATTCTGGTTATGCAGATGCTCAGGCTTTTTGTTTAAAGAAATGGAGAGGATTTTTTGTACAACCGCTCAGGATTTCTATTTATACGTACGCTTGGATCCTATGCATAAACATCCTAGAGAAGCTATATAAAGTGACAATCTGGGAGGTGTGGCTCAGAGCTGTTCGGAGATCATCCAGAGATGCTGTCAGACTGGGGACTGGAGGCTAAGTTGGGGCCTTAGCAAGCTGGATACCCTTCTCCATGGGCAGAATTTTGCTCCTTTTATTCTCCCTTGGATTTTGCAGCATTGAAAACTTCCCTTTTCTGCTTTTTGAGACAAGTATTCCGTTTTGACTGAGCTGTATAGGGAAGCACCCTTAACTACAGCAGCTCAATAATAATTGAACTATTTTATTCAGACGTAGCTTTTGTTTGCCTCATGGTCAATTCCAATTGACACTAGATTTCCTTTAAGACTTTGCTGTAACCATTAAAGACCATGGGCCTCATTACGAGTCCGGTGGTCACTGTGCCTGAAATTCCGGCAGGTTACCGCCGGACTCGTATTACCATTCCACCTCTGTGATTCCTGAAATTACTGGGGCATTACGACCCGGTGACCCGGGAATTCTGGAGGCGGAATTCGGTAAATCCCCATTCCATTGAGTCCTACAGGACTCAATGGAATGGGGAAGTGGAAACACCGGCACCATCTCGTGATGGTGCCGGTGTTTCCACGTCTGCCTGCCGGCGGGTGGTGTTAAACCCGCCAGGTCAGACCTGGTGGGAATGACACCTCCCGCCTGTAGTACTCGATATCACCCGATATGGAAACAACGGTGGTGGCGGATTTACCGCCACCGTTATTTCCATACCGGTTGACTCATAATGAGGCCCCACGATGGGATTCGTAGGTTGGTATTGTCATTGGACATGATATTTTGTGAAGTTTGTGGATTTTTCAGTGAATTTGTTGATTGTACAAACCCAACAAGCCTTACTCCAGGCATGGGCTTTTCAGCTCTCAGCTCTCTACCATCACAGGGGACTGTTGGGAGTATGAGAGATGGTTTTACCCATTTGTTATATCACATTGAGAAAGAGGCAAGTAATGAAGGGAAATTCAAGCCATGAGGCTTTCTAGTGAGAATCAATGAGCAGGACATAGTCTTTGAAAAAAGGTATGATTTTTAAGTTGTTTGATTCATTTGAAGTAGAGACATAGGCTAGAAATGATAGCAGTGTTTCATTGATAACCTTTCTATTATTGAGTGTGCTCTGTGTAGTCACAGTAATAGTTGCAATGCTTCTCTGTTCATTTTCTTCTCTTAATAAAAAGAAATGCACTTTGCAGGAGAGTATGAGAGCTTTCATTGACTGTTCTTTATTGATAATCGCTTCATGAACATTTGGCCTTGTATATAAAGTACCTTGTATTGTTTTACAGTATATTGTGTATGGTGTATGTGTTGATAAGGAATGGACTGGTAGGAGGTTTAACCCTAAGGACGAGGTATCTTGTTGGTCGACCATCCCCAATTTTAGCGGCGGTCCCAGGGAGCCCCGACACGGTCCCCATCCCTCCCTGGAGGGAAATCTGTAATGCAGGCCAGCCAGAACTCCTGGATGGTCGGGGGTGATGTCCCTGGCCTTTAGCGCCTGCCTCCCATGTTGGGGGACCATCCCTAAATCCATTGGTGGTCCCAGTGAGCCCAGGCAGTGTGCCTATCCCTTCCCAGAGGGTAAACATGTAACACAGGCCAGCCAGAACTGCAGGTTGGTTGGAGTTGTGTCCTAGAACTCCTGGATGGTCGGGGGTGATGTCCCTGGCCTTTAGCGCTGCCTCCCATGTTTGGCGACCATCCCCAAGTCCAAAGGCAGACCCAGTGAGCTCCATCAGGGTACCCATCCCTTCCCAGAGGGAAAAACTGTAACGCAGGCCAGCCAGAAGTCCAGGACGGTCGGGCATGAGGTCCCTGGCCTTGAGCATCTGTTTCCCATGTCGGTTGACCGTCCCCAAGTCCAGTGGTGGTCCCAGGGAGCCCTAACAGATTCCCCATCTTTCCTTGGAGGGAACACATGTAACGCAGGCCAGCCAGAACTCCTGGATGATCAGGGGTGATGGCCCCGGTCTTTGGCGCCTGTCTCCCATCCCATGTGGGACAACCATTCCCAAGACCAACGGCGGTCCTCGGGAGCTCTAGCAGGGTACCCATCCCTTCCCGGAGGGAAAATCTGTCCAGGCCAGCCAGAGGTCCAGTATGATGAAGCCTGATGTCCCTGCTCTTGGGCGCCTGTTTCTAATGTGGGTTGACCATCTCCAAGTCCAGTGTTGATCTCAGGGAGACCCGGCAGTGTGCCATTCCCTCCCTGGAGGGAAAAGCTGTAATGCAGGCCAGCCAGTGCACCGGGAAGGCTAGGGGTGCTGCCTTCGGGCTTGGGTACCTGTCTCCCTTGTTGGTCGAACATCCCGTTCAGCAGCAGTCCAAGGGAGCCCCGGCAGTGTCCCCATCCTTTCCCAGAGGGAAAAGCTGTAACACAGCCCGGCCAGAGTTCTGGGTGCCGGTGGGTGCTGCCTCTGGGTTTGGGCACCCCTCTCCCTTGTTAGTCAACTGTCCCCAAGTTCAGCAGCGGTCCCAGGGAGCCGCTGCAGGGTCCCCATACCTCCCTGGAGGGAAAACATGTAACACAGGCCAGCCAGGATGATCAAGGGGTGATGTCCCTATCCTTTGGTGCCTGTCTCTCATGCTGGGCAACCATCCCCAAATTCAGCGCCGGTCCCAGTGAGCCCCGGCAGGGAACACATCCCTTCCCGCAGGGTCCAGTGGTGGTCCCAGGGAGCCCCCGACAGTGTGCCAATACCTCCCTGGAGAGGAAAGTTGTAACACGGCATGGCCAGAGCAACAGAACTGCCGGGGGTGATGTTCCCAGCCTTGGATGCCTGTCTCCCTTGTTGGTCGACTGTCCCCAAGTTTAGCGGTCGTCTGAGGGAGCCCCGACAGGATCACCATCCCTCCCTGGAGGGAAAACCTGTAACGCAGGCCAGCCAGAACTCCTGGATGATCGGGGGGTGATTTCCCCAGCCTTGGCGCCTGCCTCCCATGTTGGGCGACTATCCCCCAGTCCAGTGGTGGTCCTAGTGAGCCCCGGCAGGGTCCCCATCTCTCCCTCAAGGGAAAACCGGTAACCCAGGCCAGCCAGAACTCCTGGATGATCTGGGGGTGATGTCCCCAGCCTTTGACGCCTGCTTCCCATGTTGGGCGACCATTGCCGGCGGTCCCAGGCAGCCCCAGCAGGGTACCCATCACTTCCTTGAGGGAAAAGCTGTATTGCAGGCCAACCAGAGGTCCAGGATGGTCGGGCCTGATGTCCCCGCCATTGGATGCCTGTTTCTCCCAAGTCCAGCGGTAGTCCCAGGGAGCCCCGGCAGTGTGCCAAACCCTCCTTGGAGAGAAAAGCTGTAACGTGGCATGGCCAGAGCAGCACGACCACCAGGGGGGGTGATGTTCCCAGCCTTGGGCTCCTGTCTCCCTTGTTGGTCGACGTCCCCAAATTTAGCGGCGATCACAGGGAGCCCTGACAGGATCCCCATGCCTCCCTGGAGGGAAAAACTATAGCACAGGCAGCCAGAACTCCTAGATGGTCCGGGGCAATGTCCCAAGCCTTTGGCGCCTGTCTCCCATGTTGGGCGACCATAAGAAGTCCAGCGGCGGTCCCAGTGAGCCCCAGCACAGTACCCATTCCTTCCCAGAGGGAAATGCTGTAACGCATGCCAGCCAGAGGTCCAGGACATTCGGGCATGATGTCCCCGGACTTGGGCGCCTGTTTCCCATGTGGGTCGACTGTCCCCAAGTCCAACGGTGGTGCCAGAGAGCCCCAGCAGTGTGCCAATACCTGCCTGGAGAGAAAAGCTGTAATGCGGCACTGCCAGAGCAACAGGACTGCCGGGGGTGATATTCCTGGCATTGGGCACCTGTCTCCCTTGTTGGTCGACCATCCCCATGTTTAGCAGCAGTCCCAGTGAGCCCCAACAGGGTCCCCATCCCTCACTGGAGGGAAAACCTGTAATGCAGGCCAGCCAGAACACCTGGATGGTCGGGGTGATATCCCTTGCCTTTGGCACGTGTCTCCTATGTTGGTCGACCGTTCCCAAGTTCAGCAGCGGCCCCACTGAGCCCCGGCACAGTACCCATCCCTTCCCGGAGGGAAAATCTGTAATGCAGGCCAGCCAGAGGTCCAGGATAGTCGGGCATGATGTCCCCGGCCTTGGGAGCCTGTTTCCCTTGTTGGTCGACCGTCCCCAAGTTTAGCGGAGGTCCCGGGGAGCCCCAACAGGAACTCCATCCCTCCCTGGAGGGAAAACCTCCAACGCAGGCCAGCCAGAACTCCTAGATGGTCGGGGGTGATTTCCCCGACCTTTGGGGCCTGTCTCCCATGATGGGCTACCATCCCCAAGTCCAGCAGTGGTCCCAGTGAGCCCCAGCAGCGTGCCGATCCCTTCCTGGAGGGAAAACCTGTAACAAAGGCCAGCTAGAACTCCTGGATCATCAGGAGTGATTTCCCCGGCCTTTGCCACCTGTCTTCCATGTTGGGCGACCATCCCAAAGACCAGCAGCGGTCCCAGTGAGCCCCGGCAGGGTGCCCATCCATTCCCGGAGGAAAAACCTGTAATGCAGGCCAGCCAGAACTCCTGGATGCTCGGGGGTGATGTCCCCCACCTTTGGCACCTGTCTCCCATGTTGGGCGACCATCCCCAAGTCCAGCGGCGGTCCCAGTGAGCCCCGGCAGGGTGCCCATCGATTCCTGGAGGGAAATTCTGTAATGCAGCCCAACCAGACCACCAGGATGGCAGCGGCAGTCCTAGGAAGCCTCAGCTAGAGCTCCAGGATGGCCTTGGGGACGGTTGACCCACTTGGGTGAGGGTCGCCTAAGGCCAGGGACCTCACCCCCGACCATAGGAATTTCCTCTTCCTAGGCCCTTTGGTGTACTAGTTGTTTAGCCTTTTCCCTTTGCGCCCAGGTAAGTGCACCGACACATGTGAGGTACAGTTTTCATCGGGGCACATGTGAGAATGTGGGAAGGTAGGTCATGTGTTGGTGCCGGCGTGTTTTGTGGTGTCCTTTTGGCAAATGTCTGGGAATTGTGTTTTTTTGCCACTATTTGGAGTTTGCCAGGCCTTGTGGGTAATACATTCTAGGGAGATTAGCGAAAGTTAGACCCCTTTGTATTCCCCCGGGTGTCTTCTTTTCAGAAATGTTTAGGACTCCCCGTTTTCATTGTTGGCTGCAACACCCCAGGTCCAAATCTGTGGACTGTCCAGATGGCAAAATCCAGTCTTCCCCAAGGTGTTTGACGTACCAGTGGTTTAGCCTTTTCCCTTTGTGCCCAGGTAAGTGCACCGACACATGTGAGGTACCATTTTCATTGGGACACCTGTGGGAACATGGGAAGGTTTCCTGGTGGCAAATGTCTGAAAATGTTGTTTTTTTCTCCACTTTTTCGTGTTTGCCAGGCCTTATGGGTAATACATTCTAGGGAGATTAGCAAAAGTTAGACCCTTTTCTATTCCCCTGGGTGTTTTCTTTTCAGAAATGTATAGGACTCCCCGTTTTCATTGGTGGCTGCAACACCACAGGTCCAAATCTGTGGACTGTCCAGATGGCAAAATCATGTCTTCCGCAAGGCGTTTGACCTACTAGTGGTTTAGCCTTTTCGGTTTGTGCCCAGGTAAGTGCACCAACACATGTGAGGTACCATTTTCATTGGGACACCTGTGGGAACATGGGAAGGTTGGACATGTGTTGTTGCCAGCATGTTTCGGTGGTTTCGTGGTGGCAAATGTCTGAAAATGTTGTTTTTTTTCTCCACTTTTTTGAGTTTGCCGGGTCTTGTGAGTAATACATTCTAGGGAGATTGGCGAAAGTCAGACCTCCATGGATTCCCCTGGATGTCTTTTTCCTTGGTGGCTGTGACACCCCAGGACCAAATCTGTGGGTTGTCCACAACACCAAATACCATAACAATGTCCTCTTCCTGGGTCCTTTGGCGTACCAGTGGTTTAGTCTTTTCCCCTTGTGCCGAGGAAAGTGCACCAACACTTGTGAGGTACCGTTTCCATCGGAACACCTGTGGGAACATGGGAAGGTAGGACATGTGTTGCCTGCGTGTTTCGATGGTTTCCTGGTGGTAAATTTCTGAAAACATTTTTTTTCGTCCACTTTTTGGAGTTTGCCGGGCCTTGTGGGTAATACAATCTGGGGCGATTGGCGAATGTCAGACCTCTTTGGATTCTCCTGGGTGTCATCCTTTCAGAAATGTAAGGGGTTCCCTGTTTTTCTTGGTGGCTAGGACACCCCAGGCCCAATCCTGGGGGTTTTTTACAGCACCAAATAACGTAGGAATTTCCTCTTCCTAGGCCCTTTGGTGTACCAGCGGTTTAGCCTTTTCCCTTTGTGCCCAGGTAAGTGCACTGACTCATGTGAGGTACCATATTCATTGGAACACCTGTGGGAATATGGGAAGGTAGGACATGTGTTGTTGCCTGCGTGTTTCGGTGGTTTCCTGGTGGCAATTGTCTGAAAATTGCAGGGTTTTTCTCAACATTTTGTACTTTGCTGGGCCCTATGGATAATACATTTCAGGGCGATTTGTGCAAGCCAGATCTGTTTGGATTCATATGGCTGTCTTCTTTTCCAAAATGCATGGGGATCCCCACTTTCCTTTGTCGCTGCAACACCTCAGGCCCAAATCTGTGGGTTGTCCAGACGGCAAAATCCAGTCTTCTGCAAGGCTTTTGACATACCAGTGGTTTAGCCTTTTCCCTTTGCGCCCAGCTAGGCGCAGCCACACATGGGATGTACCATTTTTGTCGGGACACCTGTGGGAACGCGGGAAGGTCAGTCATGTGTTGTTGCCAACGTATTCTGGTGGTTTCCTGGTGGCAAATGCCTGAAAAGATGTGTTTTATTCTGCTCATTTTGGAGTTTGCCAGGCCTTGTGGGTAATAAATTCTAGGGCGATTGGAGAAAGTCAGACCTATTTGGGCTCTCCGCGGTGTCTTCTTTTCAGAAATGTATTGGATTCCCCGTTTGCCTTGATGGCTGCGACAGCCCAGACCCAAATCTGTGGGTTGTCCAGACGACCAAAACCAGTATTCCCCAGGGCGTCTGATGTACCAGTGGTTTGGCCTATTCCCTTTGTACCTCTGTCAGTGCAGCGACAAATGTGAGGTGCAGATTTCATCTGGACACCTTTAGGAACGAGGCAAGGTAGGACATTTGCTGTTTTCTCTTGGTTTTCAGAACGTTTTCACACATTTCCCACTGAACTTTGTTACACAGCCCTTTCATTTCCCAAATGTGACCTGCATTTAGTCGCTGCTTTAGGCACTGGACGCTTTTGTAACTTGCGCAAGTCACGTATCCTTCAAAAGGTCTGCCTGTGCTCTTTCAAAAAATGTATGCTTGACATTCTTCACCACATTCGTTTTCCTTATTTTCAAATGCTAAGTACGTCTGCTTAGTCCGTCAGCATAAACGTTCTGTGTACCATGGCTCTGTTTTTGGCTTGTGGTAGTGTTTGTTTTGTGAAACATTACCAAAAATGTGTGATTTCCTGACTAGATGAGTCGTGGGAATGTAGCTGTGCATTGCTTTTCTCAATATTGACAGGCGTCATTACCGTACCAGTCCAAACATGCCCGGCACATACTTTTCTTTCACTCACTTTTCCAATTGTTTCCCAAATTTTAGGTATTTGTTACCTGACCTGCGCAAATCACCCCTTCCTGAGCTTAGAATTTTGTCTGCTATTCAGAAATGTATGCCGCTCTGGGTTCCCATTAAGCTTTCCTACCCTCTCCTTCCATTCCTTCCAAGCAGGTCCTATTAAAAAAGAAAAGAGAAAAATCGCTTACCGGGCACAAAACTGATGGTAACCTTACAATAAAATATTGGGCCTCATTATGACTGCAGCAGTAGCCATTCTGGTAAAACCAGCACGGCTGCTGCCGCAGTCATTTTTTTTACCGGCACCCGGCAATGGGCAATTACCGGGGCATTACAGCCCCGATGGACCCGGTAATTGTCCATTCCCGGGCACCCGAAAATATTACTCTCCATTCCCATTTAAGTCCCATTGGATGGTGAATTCGTGAATGGTGCCGGTGCATCCGACATGGTCTGCTCGCAGGTGCCGGACCGCCTGCCAGGTCAGACCTGGCAGGCGAAAAGGCACCCGCGCGCAGACCTCATTGTTTTCCGGTCCGGTAACAACGGTACCAGCAAGCTTCCCGGTATCGTTGTTACTGTACCGGCAAACTTATAATGAGGCCCATTTTTTTGGTTTCCACTCAACCTGTTGTTGAAAGCCTTGGAAATGGCAAATTCAGAACTGAAAACCATTTGTTTCTAGCGCTTCGAAGAAAAAAACACAGGCTTCTTTGTACACTGCAGGAGTTTCTCGTCTACTGTCTCTTTGCTGCATGGTGACAGATATATGCTTTTCTCCACCTCTATTCCCACCACAACCCCTGCTGCGGAGGTTTAGCACACTCCCTTTTGGGTGGGGGAAAGGCTTTTGTGGTAGAGGTGATCAAAATAATGTCATGAGGACCTTCTATTTCCATAGCTGCCTCAACTCAGGGCTACATGAATTAAAAATATGATCTAGCATATGTGATGAATCCAATGGAATCATCACTGATCTCCCGGTGCTGACTTCCTCCTATGTGGCCAGGGGATGGCAGCTGCCACCTGATCCTGACCCTTTGGGCAGCTACATGAGGGAGCATCACATGGGAGGAGACACCCTGTGGGGTGATGTCATGGCTTCATTGGATGGGACATGATATTCCCCATTTGCCCTTGAAGATAATCCTCTCATAACTAACACCCACATGGCCTATTGCCATACTTCTACACCTCCCACTTGGAAGAATAGAAAAGACTCTTCCCCAAAGTATGAAAACCAAACTTCCAACTATGGTATACCATGTGGATGTAACAAGAATGCCTTTATCAGTTCCATTTATTCATCATCCAGAACTGCTTTACCATCCACACATGTTGAAAGTGATTATCCAAACTCTTTTCATCTAACATTAACAATGGACTCCTTTTCCCAGAATCACCAGAATACTGGGACGAGGAAGAGGATAAAACTGGTGTAGAGTGGAAGACACTTCAAGCCCTTTGAGCGCTCTAGTTGTTTTCTGAAAACACCTATGCCAAGGAAACATAAAGATCCGCAGCCCAGTGTCAAAGGCTGCTGCTGTTGGCGAGAGAAGGGTTCGGCTCTCCCGCAAGCTCGATGTCCTGAACAGGTGAGGTAGAGCCACGCGGCTCACGGCAGAGGAAGAAGGGAAACGCTTTGAGAAGGCTACGTGCAGCAGAGACGCTAGGAGCCAGGAAAAGACTAATGGGCATTCACTGACTGCAAAAAGCAGACCCTTACCTGTGAGAGCCCAAAGCAATATAAACACACTGTGGGCCTCATTACGAGTAGCCCGGTAAAAATGGGGTCATTACCGGCAAGGCGGAACGAGCGGGTCCGTGCTCGTATGACCCCGCAAATAGCGGGTGATTACGAGTGTGCGAGCACACGCGAACCCCCATGCCGGTAATGGCCATACCGGCATGCCGCTAAAGGCCCTCCAACCCCCAGATAGCAGCAACACGGGACCCGCCGATAGCGCCACCGCCTAGGAGGAACCCCTAAATACTGACCCGGTAATACCAACATGCTAATACCGGGCCCGTAAAACCAGACCCGGAAATAACGTCATTGCGTCGAAACGGGAAATTGGCTGGCGGCCATCTTTAAAAACACAATCCATTGCAATCCTCCCAAACCACCAGTCAAATCCAGTTGTGCTCTGTGGAAATACCCTGAGTATGTCCAAGGCTACCCGGAAGACGACCCCCCCAGCAGCGGAAACAGCATTTCTCGGACGCAGAGCTGAACATGTTGGCGGACACTTTCACTGCACATGCAGACATCATTAAAGCAAATGACATGAAGCGTGAGGCCCAGCTAAAAAAACAAGGAAATCTGGCAGGAGGTTACCCGGAAGGCGTCGGCCATGGGGACCACCCCACGCACGGTCCGTGACTGCCGTAAGAGGTGGGACGACCTCTGCTTGAGGGTGAGAAACATCATGTCAAGCAACAGGAGGGCAGCCATGGCGACAGGTGGGGTTCCCCACTCACCTGCAAAGATGATGCCCTGGGAGGAGACTGCGAACAGCTTCATCGATCCTGAGTCGATAGAAGGATTCAGGCAGATGGAGATGGGTGCGGCATCATCCCCAGAAGGAGGTGAGTGACCCTGCACATCCCAGTAGGGGAAACCATGACGTTGCCCAAGTGATGTGGAGGAGAGACTAGGCAAGGCAATGCATGTCCCTACACCCACATCAACATATCCAAGTCCACATTGTGGGCCAAACCCTGCCACACAGAAATGCATGCTCAGTGACAATCCCATAACCAACACACGGCCAACACACCTGGATCGTGCCCATGTAACACATCACACAAACCCCAAATCAACGGCATGCCACCTGCCATGCATTGAATACCATTATGCCCCCTCAGAACACCAAGTGTGACATACCTGTAGGACATGGATGCATGTATTTATGAATATTGAACAGCACAATTGTATGCCTCTGGCATGTGACACCATCACTGATGACCTGCATCTCTTCTACCCCCCAGGCACCGATGAGGAAGATGCTAGTCAGGAGAAGACCGCAATGACATCCACATCACACCATAAGAAAATGGCCACCGCCACCTCCACCCCCCAGCCAGACAAGCAGGTCACACCCACAGGCAGTGTGCCTGACCGGGTGGAAAGACAGCCACCTACACCTGCTTCCAGTGTGCCGGACACACATCAGGACCTGCAGCACACACCCACACCAGTTGTAGGGGGGTCCCTTCTTGCGCCACCCACCACTGAGGACGTCTTGGATGCCAATGTGGAACTTGAGGGACTCACAGTAGTGACTTCTACACCCACCCCAAGACCCCTGCCCACCCCCCACCCCATATGGAGCCCCCAACCACCTACAGCAGTGATGATCTCTGCCTCCATGACTCTGACCTGAGGGATTCGGACCTGCGCCCCTTCGAGGAGGACAGCACCCAGGATGTAGGCTCCGTGCATGCACCATCCACCACTCCAGCTCCCGCCACTCCAGCTCCCACCACTCCAGCTCCCACCAACACCCTGGAGTCACGCCTGTGGAGGGTGGAGGCCCCACAGGAGGCAATGATGGATCTCCTGCGGCAGTATATTGCCGATGGTGAGGGCACAGGAGGGGTATTGCAACTGCCATTGTGGGGACCACAGCGGTCATCGCAGCAAACACAGCCGCCGTGAATGCGTCGGATGTGCTCATGAGAGACTGTCTGGGTGCAGTAACTCAAGTCCTCACTTCCATCCTGCTCCATATGCAGTGGCCACGCCTTGGAGCAGGTGTGGAACCTGCCTCGGACACATCCACAGCCACCACACCTGCATCCTCAGTCCCCGCAAGCCCTGTGCGGCCGACCCGGAGGAGTGCACGGCACTCGGAGATGCCCCCCCCAGACAACAAAAAGTCCCGGAAGTAGTGTGCCCAGACAATGGAAGTGGGACACATGGTTGTGGGTGAAGGGGACCATTTCATGGTGTACATTTGGGGACTTTTGGGGTTTGTTGGGTGGGTTTGGGAGTGCACTGGTTTTTTTTGGGGTTTGTTAGGTGGGTTTGGGAGTTCACTGGGGTTTGGGGGGGCAGTGGTCACATTTTTCTCTGTTAAAACAAATACACCCGTTGTGTGCAAAAAAATTAAATGGCTGGACATTGTTCATTTTGTGTATATCCATTTAATGTGTGACAATGTTCAGTGGCCAACTTCCAACAATCCCAGTGTGCATGTCCACATGGACCCAGTGTGTCAATGACACATGTCTATCATAGTCCCTGTGGCTCAGAAGTATTTGTTAATCAGTGCTTGGCGTAGTGCATGGCCATCCTGTGCATCACGTACTGGCAGGGGGGCTACTTCACCTCCGTCTCCATCCTCATCATCCTCACCCGGTGCATGCATGTCAATGTCAGGTGGCAGTAGTACATTTCTCCGGACGCACATGTTGTGCAGCATGACACAGGCCATGGTGATCTTTGCCACCTTCTCAGGACTAAATAGGAGTGCCCCACCAGACCTGCTTAGGCAGCAGAAACGCGCCTTCAACAGGCCCAAGGTCTGCTTATTCACAACACGGGTACGGGTGTGCACACGATTGTACTCCTCTTCATGGATGTTCTGCTGGTTCCGCACAGGGGTAAGTAGCCACGGCCTCAAGGGATATCCTTCATCACCTTCAAGCAAATACAAATAGGTGTGTGTCACTCTGAGCTGCCACCTTCAGGAAGCACAATCATGGCCGCAACTATTTGGTGTGTACATGCACATGTCCTCAAGGGATATCCTTCATCGCCTTCAAGCAAATACAAATAGGTGTGTGTCACTCTGAGCGGCCACCTTCAGGAAGCACAATCATGGCCGCAACTATTTTGTGTGTACATGCACATGTCCCTGTACGTATGCAAGATTGTTACGTTGATGCATACTATACTTTTATGAGGCGTGGTAGTCTGGATGGCGTTCAAGAGATGATACAGGGTGTAATAATGCATGCTGAGGCGGATGTACTGTGGTTGTACGACAATGTTTAGCCTCCCGTTCATGCTGTGTATTCTACACTGTGCATGGTCACACTAGCCACATTGGCAGAGTTGCAATCCTGTTCAGTCATGTATTGCTTGTCATACCCATGGTGGCCTGGTCGTGCCTCTTACTTGTTGTGTTCGATATGCATAAATGGTAAAATGTGTGCCAGTGATGTGTCATGTTATGTTTGGGAGGTTCAGGTCAGGAGTGTTTAGCTCTGCATGCATTCTACAATCACCAACATATCCCACCCAGGTGGAGTATGCATCCCCCCCTTTCCCACTCAGGTGGAGTATGCATCACCCCCCTTTCCCACCCAGGTGGAGTATGCATCCCCCCCTTTCCCACCCAGGTGGACTATGCATCCCCCACCCCTTTACCACCCAGGTGGAGTATGCATCCCTCCCTTTCCCACCCAGGTGGAGTATGCATCCCCCCCTTTCCCACTCAGGTGGAGTATGCATCCCCCCTTTCCCACCCAGGTGGAGTATGCATCCCTACACATCAGTGCCACAAAGCACTGCCATGGGCCAGTTGGGCAACTCACCAAGCAGCCAGGCACATGGTCCAGCATGTCGCTCCATGTGACGGGGTAGCGTGGAGTTGCGCAGCACCATGGCATCATGTGTTGATCCGGGAAATCGGGCGCAGCAATGTGTGATGATGTTGCTGGAGTCACATACCATCTGCACATTGATGGAGTGGTATTGCTTGCGATTGCGGTACACCACCTCTATGGCATGGGGGACTACCAATTCAACATGGGTGCAGTCTGGGGTACCAACACAATTGGGCATGCCTGCCAGTGCATGGAAGCCTACTTTGGTGTCGGCTATCTCCTGGGCAGTCCGTGGTAGGGATATGTGGGTGCTTGCGTGCTTCAGGAGGGCATCAAGCACTTGGTTCAACATGCGTGAAAAAAGTGGCTGTGAAATGCCATGCAGCTGCCCCACTGTATGTTGATAGGTGCCTGTGGCCAGGAAGTGGAGCACGGACACCACCTTTAGTAGCGGGGGGGGGGGGTGGCAGTGCATATTTCTATGAGGCTGGCGGCTGGCAATGTCGTTGTGTATCATGTCCACTATGGTGGTGAAGGTGTCCCGGTCCAACCGGTACAGGGTGTGGATCTGCTCAGGTGAGGTGTTAGGTGGAATGGCCTGGGTTTGATGCGAGGGATTGGTGGCTGCCTACGAGGCACTGCTGGCTGCGCTGGTGGTAATTGCTGGGCCTGTCTCACCCTCCTTCTCCTCCTGCGTCTCCTCTGTGCTGCCTGTTGTTGCTGCTGTTTTTGTTGTTGTAGTAGTTGGTGTTGTTGCTGTAGTTGTAGCAGTATTGGCATGTCCTCCAGTGCCATGATTGCAACATCTAGTGGTAGCATTTTGGTGTTGGAAGGGGTGTGGTGTGTGGGTGTGCTCATTTTATACTGGCCCAGCCTCCATTGACTCCACCTGTGGTGATTGTGTGCACCTGTGGCAGTTGGCTTGACTGCTGATTGCTGTTTGCGGGTGGTCCGTGATGCCTGTATGGCCGGCATCGTGCAGCCCGTGATTACTGGCTTCTGGATGCCGGTATTTGCATGTCCACGTGGGTTGGGATGTCCTCCTATTACCGGTATGCAGGTATTTGCTCCCCGAAGGGGCGCGTGTACGCGCCCATGCCGCTATTACAGGCACCATTATTTAGGGTGCCGCTAATAGCGGGTTGCCGGGTCATAATACATCGGATGCTGGTAATCCTTTACCGGCATCGTTTTTCCATTACCTCCAACCTCGTAATGAGGCCCTGTATATTCAAAAGTATTGAAAAATATAAGCTGTTTTGTACCATTAACAATAATAAAACTGTACTTTCTTAAGTGATCGTCAAATATTTCTTTTGATGCTGTGCCTGGCCAACATGTGTTTCGTTACATGCAAACTTCCTCCAGGCATTTGTGGGCAATGACTAATTCTTGGTGCCTAAAATATTAGTCAATTGTGATGTACTAAGTTATTGATGCAAAGTTAAAAATAAATAATGCAACAAATATATGCATATATTGTGTCTTTGCTGCCTTTAAAGCAAGAGAAAAATCTAAAAAAGTTTCAAATCAAGATCATTCTATCCAGAACATATTCTACAGCACTACAGTAGGCATTCAAATACTGCAGAAAATAGAATGAGGGGACTAACCACTGGGACAATAAAAGATTCATTACATGTGTAGGTGCATCACATTTGCTAAATCAGATGCAAATGTACCATTGATTGAGTGGGCAAAAAGGGAATATGATTTTGTGACATCGTTTTTTTAAAATCTACATTGTAAAATAATACTCAAATTTAAAAAAATATGTTTTCTATGTCACTAAAACATACACATTTCTTTTCAGAGGAACTACCAATCAATCAGTGACACATTCACGTCCAATTTAAGAAATTTGACTCACAGCGCATCTGCAATTAATCAATCGCTCACTCCTAAATGGGTTACACACTGCTTTAGTATTCACACCGTTTATTTATTTATTTTGGCATTTGGAGAGCGCCCCTAACCCGTAGGCATCTAGGCGCTGCAGTTAAGATGGCATATACAGTGCAACAGTTCCTAAACTGGGGAAGAAGATGTTATATCATAAATGGTAAGCCTTGTAACTTTATAAGGCACTCACACACCCTCTGTTCATGCTTAAGGAGTCCAGACCTATCATCTAATACAGCTTCCAGATGTGCTACAGGCAGGACATCCTAGTCGCGCAGGTCTAGGTTGCACAGTCCTCACACATGCCTACGGCTTGACGGGCCTGAACATAGAACGCAATAGGCGTGAAGTGGCTTGATAGCTGGATCCAAAGTCTCCAGAGGTAGTTAACATTTGAGACATAAGGTCAGTAGTAGACAGTCAAGTTATTGCTATGAAAGAGACACACTACCAGTCTTGAGACCCTAAAAATGATTCCTATGTTCGACCTCCGCTACCAATAGCAAAGCAAGGTTAGCTGCAGGCAGAATCGGCAACTTAAGGACATATAGGCGACCCAGCCCCTATACTTCGAACAGCAAAATCAACACACCAACAGGACAGAATCAATGAGGGCAACTGGGGTTACTGATGGACGCTGCGGCAGCAGGCCTCTCTGCATAGACTCCAGCAGCTTCCCCAGGATGGGTCAAAGACAGATCGACTTTGAATTTCATAAGATGGGAAGCCTCCTGGGGAGCAACAACAGTTTGGACCATGGAAGGGGTCGGCTGGGACCAGGAATCACGCCATTAAGCCGTCGATCCCAGCCAGGACTTTCTCTGTGGTGGTAAAGTACAACAGCAGCACAGTGAAGAGGTCCTTACAGCGCAGGAAAACTGCTCATGAAGTTACCATCCCCAAAGCTAACCGGGATTCATGGCCAGCTCCTGGAGGATGAAGGCGAAACGCTGCATCGCCTCTCTTCCAAGCCTCGAGAAAGTGAGGACAGCAAGAAGGACTTTTCAAGGGCGGGAGGCATCTCTTGAGTTACCATCCCCAAAGCTATCAGGGGTCCATGCACCATGGCAGGCCAGCTCCTGGAGGATGAAGGCGAAACGCTGCATCGCCTCTCTTCCAAGCCTCGAGAAAGTGAGGACAGCAAGAAGGACTTCTAGCTGGCTCCACTAGTTCAAGGGCGGGAGGCATCTCTTGAGTTACCATCCCCAAAGCTATCAGGGGTCCATGCACCATGGCAGGCCAGCTCCTGGAGGATGAAGGCGAAACGCTGCATCGCCTCTCTTCCAAGCCTCGAGAAAGTGAGGACAGCAAGAAGGACTTCCAGCTGGCTCCACTAGTTCAAGGGCGGGAGGCATCTCTTGAGTTACCATCCCCAAAGCTATCAGGGGTCCATGCACCATGGCAGGCCAGCTCCTGGAGGATGAAGGAGAAGCGCTGCACCGTCTCTCTTCCAAGCCTCTAGAAAGTGTGGAAGGCAAGGACTTCTAGCTGGCTCCACTAGTTCAAGGGCGGGAGGCATCTCTTGAGTTACCATGCCCAAAGCTATCAGGGGTCCATGCACCATGGCAGGCCAGCTCCTGGAGGATGAAGGAGAAACGCTGCACCGTCTCTCTTCCAAGCCTCTAGAAAGTGCGGAAGGCAAGGACTTCTAGCTGGCTCCACTAGTTCAAGGGCGGGAGGCACCTTTTGAAGGTCTCTTGGGCCACGAAAAAGGAAGAGCTTTGCTTTGCAGTGGTTGGCTGAGAAAATGCTGGTTACAGCAGTAGTCCACTGGCGTCCCTCCAATTGTTCTTTTACACCGGATGCTTAGCTCTAGTGGTTGACATGATCCTCTCCTTATATTCTAAATTCAGGATGACAGAGACCCCAGCCCTCCAACAGAATGGGCATACAACATTCAAACAGGTAGAGGATGCCAACTCATGGACAGCCATCTATCCAACATCTGCCCAGCAATGTGTATTGGGACCAGACAGTCCCAATGCTCAGGTCTAGTTCGGTCACACAAATCACTCACAATATATGGTTGTTTCTGACCCCAGAGGGCAGGAAGCGGGCCAACAGAGAAGGGATTAATCGGTAAGGAGCAGCCATTTTGAGAATATGTACTCCAAAAAGTATTATTGCTGTAAAAAGGAATGGTGCATGGTAGGGACCTGGGGAAAGTATAAACGCCAGTTCATGTTACCAATCTGTTCAGTGGGCACCAAACTAGAAGCTAAAAAGGTTACTCTGAGAAAAGAAAGTGGGGCGCGATGTGTCCCTGTCCCTGTAACACGCCACTTAAGGTGGCACGTGCTGCTGTGTAAAAACAAAGGGCGAAAAAAGTGGGGGAAATTCTCCCTGCACTGGTACCCAAGGGGGCTGACCAGCATTGAGGAGGTGAGTGAGGCAAAACGACCTCACTCACCCCAAAAATCATTTAGGATGCAGACTATGAACAGATATACTGGGGCTGGATTGGAAGTCAATGATGGAGATTTGCAAAGAGAAACACTTTCCTAACAATTCCAACCACTTTTTTCAATAACCTGGTCGCTTAGCCACAGCGCCAGTGCAAACCAAGGTATCATCCTTAAAACGCCCCACATGTCGTGCCCCCTCAAACATCGACTACTGGAGGAGTGGAAAAAGAGACCGCGCTAAGGGTAGTACAAGCAGCTTAGCATCCATCCCCTGATCCGTGCTCTCTTTTTATTTTATACTCTCTCTCTCTTTCAACGTGGGTGTGTGACTTGCATTGTCAGTTACACATTTAATTATAATCGTTCTTTTATAGCGCTCTTAATACCAGAGATTGGATTTTAAGCGCCGATCGGGATTCGAACCTCTGTTGCTTATCTTGCTTCCAAGACAAACGCGTGGTTCCTGAGCTATCCCCCCTCTACACCCACCGCATTCTTAGCTGATAATTGGGCGACCGGAGGAAAAACAGATATCTTGTGGGATGGAATGCGTGGTTTTTTTATTTTTGGTAAAAGTAGCTATTCAAAAATGAAAGGGCTATAATTGCATGAACATTGTAAACTGGTTCTGTTCCCGTTTTACAAAGTTTATTTGGAATGATCACTTCAGGTATGTATTGCAGTCATTATAAGAGCGTTGCACTTGTCAAAACATTATCAAAACTTGCACTAACCACTTGAGTTATTTTTTGATGGAATATTAACAGGCTACCAGTCAGAACTCCCAAACTCCGAAATAGTGAATTTTAATTTCCAGGCCCTATTATGAAGAATTTCTATATCAGCCGTAGACAAAAGGGTGAACAAGGGGGGAAGTAAAAGGAGGGGCACGGGTAGGAGTATGGGTAAAGAGATGCATGCGGGTCTCAACCCACATTCACAAAGATGAAAGAAATTGCGAAAAACGGAACGTCAACCATTTTGCTAACTTTACACAATTTGCACTTCTGAGATACAAGAAGATTATCACTCCAAGAGGAATAGTCTGTCATACTCCTATTGTATGCTTTAGAAATACCTCCATGAAAAAGGGATGGAAACAAATAACACCAGTGAGGGTTCCAGCCTGTTTTGCATACAATCAAAGGTCATATTGGGAACATAAGAATGCACACAGATCTTCGTATGTAATAAATCTGTTTGCGATAATAGAGTTTATGCTTGAATCACTATGCACATAAGGCACCGCTGGGCGCGGGGTGCCCATTTCATGTTTCACAACAACCCACTGTGAACATTAAAATGTGTGCAACATTGAAGCATACATATATACTGATTCGTATAACCACAGAATTTTGATGTGAGGATAACATGACTGCAACATCGATTTCTCCATTGGTGTCTCTTGGCAGATGTGCACAGGCTCAGACACTCAAGATATTTATAAGCATGGGGCCTGATTTACTAAAGCATTTTTTTAAATCCCATTAAAAAATGCCTTGTAATTCAGGCCCATGGGGTGTTGCTCATGATAACCTGCCCATGGCATAACACAACTATCAATATGCCCCATATCTGGCGTAAGCAGCTCAGGGCTATTCTCATTTGCTTTCTGGTCCATGCAGTTCTGCATTTATAGTGGAAAAAGCAAATCCACAAGTCCTAAAATGCAAAAATCAACACTTGCTTCTAGCTGACCTAGGAAAACTTTAGGGCTCTGGACAACCCGCTTTACAGAATGGATCTAGAAATGTCACCTAGTAATCTGTTGAGTGCACATGTGCATTTTGCCTCGTGCGCCTTATTATACTACTCATTTCTGTATTAACATTTCTGTGCATGTTTTGCTACTACCAGTTTTTAATGGAAATACGAATTTACCAGTTTCAACATTTTAAATTGTATTCTCGTGTATTTTTGTTTTTTTTGTTTATTACATGTTGGATACGCGTGTAAAGTGCCTACTGTGGATTCTTTTGTGATGAATTTGCCAAACGCTTGTGACAAACTATAATTTGCAACAAAAAATTAATAAATAATGTATGTTTTTGCCCCGCTCATTCTGTGCATTTGTGAAATGCAGTTTTCTGTGGGCCCAAACAACATTTAAAAAACCTGTAGCAATAGGAAAAAAGCTGTATGTCTCACGCCACTGTTTCATTTCACACAAGGCGTTCAGCTCTTATCAATAGAAGTTCTATTTCCTATGTTAACGGAGCGGACGAATGCACGTGCTGCGTTGACCATGTGCAATCTGGTGGAGTTGATTGGGCCAACAATCACATTGCTGCAGCTAAGGCATCAATACCCCTGCACTTGTCAAGTTTCAATCCGTGCAGCCTTTCTCCCTTCTGCGGTTGATGCATTGAGTACCATTACATGGGGTAATAATAGCTGCTGGTTTTACAGTGCTTGGAAGCAGGAAGAATCTGGCACGAGGCACTATATAAAAGCTTTCATGATTATGCGTTGTAGGTGGACAACCTGTTACTTACAGCACCATGCTGCAGCATACCTCACCACGGGGCTAAGACAATTTAGTATTCAGACAGTTAAGTAAGCCTGTACAGTGCAACAGCTCCTACACTGGAGAAGAAGGTGCTGTATCATACATTGCAAGCCTTGTACAGTGCAACAGCTCCTACACCGGAGAAGAAGGTGCTGTATCATACATTGCAAGCCTTGTACCGTGCAACAGCTCTTACACTGGAGAAGAAGGTGCTGTATCATACATTGCAAGCCTTGCACCGTGCAACAGCTCCTTCACTGGAGAAGAAAGTGCTGTATCATACATTGCAAGCCTTGTACGGTGCAGCAGCTCATACACCAGAGAAGAAGGTGCTATATCATACACTGCAAGCCTTGTACGGTGCAACAGCTCCTACACCGGAGAAGAAGGTGCTTTATTATACATTGCAAGCCTTGTACCGTGCAACAGCTCCTACACCGGAGAAGACGGTGCTGTATCATACATTGCAAGCCTTGTACGGTGAAACAGCTCCTACACCGGAGAAGAAGGTGCTGTATCATACATTGCAAGCCTTGTACGGTGCAGCAGCTCATACACCGGAGAAGAAGGTGCTATATCATACATTGCAAGCCTTGTAGGGTGCAACAGCTCCTACACCGGAGAAGAAGGTGCTTTATTATACATTGCAAGCCTTGTACGGTGCAACAGCTGCTACACCGGAGAAGACGGTGCTGTATCATACATTGCAAGCCTTGTACGGTGAAACAGCTCCTACACCGGAGAAGAAGGTGCTGTATCATACATTGCAAGCCTTGTACCGTGCAACAGCTCCTTCACTAGAGAAGAAGGTGCTGTATCATACATTGCAAGCCTTGTATGGTGCAACGGCTCCATCACTGGAGAAGAAGGTGCTGTATCATACATTGCAAGCCTTGTACGGTGCAACGGCTCCTACACTGGAGAAGAAGGTGCTGTATCATACATTGCAAGCCTTGTACAGTGCAACAGCTCCTACACCGGAGAAGAAGGTGCTGTATCATACATTGCAAGCCTTGTACCGTGCAACAGCTCTTACACTGGAGAAGAAGGTGCTGTATCATACATTGCAAGCCTTGCACCGTGCAACAGCTCCTTCACTGGAGAAGAAAGTGCTGTATCATACATTGCAAGCCTTGTACGGTGCAGCAGCTCATACACCAGAGAAGAAGGTGCTATATCATACACTGCAAGCCTTGTACGGTGCAACAGCTCCTACACCGGAGAAGAAGGTGCTTTATTATACATTGCAAGCCTTGTACCGTGCAACAGCTCCTACACCGGAGAAGACGGTGCTGTATCATACATTGCAAGCCTTGTACGGTGAAACAGCTCCTACACCGGAGAAGAAGGTGCTGTATCATACATTGCAAGCCTTGTACGGTGCAGCAGCTCATACACCGGAGAAGAAGGTGCTATATCATACATTGCAAGCCTTGTAGGGTGCAACAGCTCCTACACCGGAGAAGAAGGTGCTTTATTATACATTGCAAGCCTTGTACGGTGCAACAGCTGCTACACCGGAGAAGACGGTGCTGTATCATACATTGCAAGCCTTGTACGGTGAAACAGCTCCTACACCGGAGAAGAAGGTGCTGTATCATACATTGCAAGCCTTGTACCGTGCAACAGCTCCTTCACTAGAGAAGAAGGTGCTGTATCATACATTGCAAGCCTTGTATGGTGCAACGGCTCCATCACTGGAGAAGAAGGTGCTGTATCATACATTGCAAGCCTTGTACGGTGCAACGGCTCCTACACCGGAGAAGAAGGTGCTGTATCATAAATTGCAAGTCTTGTACGGTGCAACGGCTCCTACACCGGAGAAGACGGTGCTGTATCATACATTGCAAGCCTTGTACGGTGCAACTGCTCCTACACCGGAGAAGAAGGTGCTGTATCATACATTGCAAGCCTTGTACGGTGCAACGGCTCCTACACCGGAGAAGACGGTGCTGTATCATACATTGCAAGCCTTGTACCGTGCAACAGCTCCTTCACTAGAGAAGAAGGTGCTGTATCATACATTGCAAGCCTTGTATGGTGCAACGGCTCCATCACTGGAGAAGAAGGTGCTGTATCATACATTGCAAGCCTTGTACGGTGCAACGGCTCCTACACCGGAGAAGAAGGTGCTGTATCATAAATTGCAAGTCTTGTACGGTGCAACGGCTCCTACACCGGAGAAGAAGGTGCTTTATTATACATTGCAAGCCTTGTACGGTGCAACTGCTCCTACACCGGAGAAGAAGGTGCTGTATCATACATTGCAAGCCTTGTACGGTGCAACGGCTCCTACACCGGAGAAGACGGTGCTGTATCATACATTGCAAGCCTTGTACGGTGCAACAGCTCCTACACCGGAGAAGAAGGTGCTTTATTATACATTGCAAGCCTTGTACGGTGCAACAGCTCCTACACCGGAGAGGATGGTGCTGTATCATACATTGCAAGCCTTGTATGGTGAAACAGCTCCTACACCGGAGAAGAAGGTGCTGTATCATACATTGCAAGCCTCGTACAGTGCAACAGCTCCTTCACTGGAGAAGAAGATGCTATTTCATACATTGCATGTCTTGTACCGTGCAACAGCTCCTACACTGGAGAAGAAGGTGCTATATCATACATTGCAAGCCTCGTACAGTGCAACAGCTCCTTCACTGGAGAAGAAGATGCTATATCATACATTGAAAGCCTTGTACCATGCAACAGCTCCTACACTGGAGAAGAAGGTGCTATATCATACATTGCATGTGCAACAGCTCCTACACTGGAGAAGAATGTGCTATATCATACATTGCATGTCGTGTACCGTGCAACAGCTCCTACACTGGAGAAGAAGCTGCTATATCATACATTGCAAGCCTCGTACAGTGCAACAGCTCCTTCACTGGAGAAGAAGATGCTATATCATACATTGAAAGCCTTGTACCATGCAACAGCTCCTACACTGGAGAAGAAGGTGCTATATCATACATTGCATGTGCAACAGCTCCTACACTGGAGAAGAATGTGCTATATCATACATTGCATGTTGTGTACCGTGCAACAGCTCCTACACTGGAGAAGAAGGTGCTATATCATACATTGCAAGCCTCGTACAGTGCAACAGCTCCTACACTGGAGAAGAAGGTGCTGGATCATACATTGCAAGCCTCGTACAGTGCAACAGCTCCTTCACTGGAGAAGAAGATGCTATTTCATACATTGCATGTCTTGTACCGTGCAACAACTCCTACACTGGAGAAGGTGCTATATCATACATTGCAAGCCTCGTACAGTGCAACAGCTCCTTCACTGGAGAAGAAGATGCTATATCATACATTGCAAGCCTTGTACCATGCAACAGCTCCTACACTGGAGAAGAAGGTGCTATATCATACATTGCATGTCTTGTACCGTGCAACAGCTCCTACACTGGAGAAGAATGTGCTATATCATACATTGCATGTCGTGTACCATGCAACAGCTCCTACACTGGAGAAGAAGGTGCTATATCATACATTGCAAGCCTCGTACAGTGCAACAGCTCCTTCACTGGAGAAGAAGATGCTATATCATACATTGCAAGCCTTGTACCATGCAACAGCTCCTACACTGGAGAAGAAGGTGCTATAGCATACATTGCAAGCCTTGTACAGTGCAACAGCTCCTACACTGGAGAAGAAGGTGCTGTATCAAACATTGCAAGCCTTGTACCATGCAACAGCTCCTACACTGGAGAAGAAGGTGCTATATCATACATTGCATGTCGTGTACCATGCAACAGCTCCTACACTGGAGAAGAAGGTGCTATATCATACATTGCAAGCCTTGTACCATGCAACAGCTCCTACACTGGAGAAGAAGGTGCTATATCATACATTGCATGTCTTGTACCGTGCAACAGCTCCTACACTGGAGAAGAAGGTGCTATAGCATACATTGCAAGCCTTGTACAGTGCAACAGCTCCTACACTGGAGAAGGTGCTGTATCATACATTGCAAGCCTCGTACAGTGCAACAGCTCCTACACTGGAGAAGAAGGTGCTATAGCATACATTGCAAGCACTGTACCTCTACAAGATACTAGCAACACTTCTGTTCTTTTTTATTCATATATAGTTTATTACAAATCGTATATACGAAACCACACAGATCAAAATTACTACATAATACATACATTCAGTGTTTCTTTCCCTTATAAAATAATTTTCAATATCATAAAAGTCAATAAATATATATTCGCATAAAGATATCCTCAAATCATCCAATTGGCCTTCAGTTCCTCAAAATACACAATTACAATACAAAACTCCTCAATTAATTTCAAAGCCCTTAAAAAGGTCACAGCTTTAATTAACAGGGATTTTGGTTTACCAAATACAATTCTATACCAAAAAATAGCGCTGTGTTTAGAGACCTAGAATCGTGAACATAATCACAAATGAATGTGTGTCTCTTCTCCTGGAGGAAAGAGCAAAACATCTATATGTGCATAAACGGCTCTACGCTTCTGTTAATGCTTAAGGAGTCCAGCCCTTCGTTTGCAGTTACCAGGTGTTACTGGTGGGTAATCCCAGTTGCACAGGTTTAGGCTGAACAGTTCATACACATACCTGTGACTTACTGGCTTGCACATAGAGCACAACAGGCTTGCAGTGGCTTGAAAGCTGGATCATGCATGCATCATGTTTAGAACAGCTTGCATCAGCTTCCAAGCAGTCACAACCAAAACACAGCTCTGCCTGGCCGAGAAACTCACCGTCTCCAGAGGCCAGCACAACACCAGAAGCCATAACCACACAAGGCTGGTAAACAAGAGCTGCAAGAGGGAGAAGCAAAGGGCAGTCACAACCAAAACACACCTCTGCCTGGCCGAGAAACTCACCCTCTCCGGAGGCCAGCACAACACCAGGAGCCATACCACACAAGGCTGGTAAACAAGAGCTGCAAGAGGGAGAAGCAAAGGGCAGTCACAACCAAAACACGGCTCTGCCTGGCTGAGAAACCCACCCTCTCCGGATGCCAGCACAACACTAGAAGCTATAACCACACAAGGCTGGTCAACAAGAGCTGCAAGAGAGCGAAGTAAAGGGCAGTCACAACAAAAACACGGCTCTGCCTGGCCGAGCAACTCACCCTCTCTGGAGGCCAGTACAACACCAGAAGACATAACCACACAAGGCTGGTAAACAAGAGCTGCAAGAGGGAGAAGCAAAGGGCAGTCTCAACCAAAACACGGCTCTGCCTAGTCGAGAAACTCACCCTCTCCGGAGGCCAGCACAACACCAGAAGCCATAACCACACAAGGCTGGTAAACAAGAGCTGCAAGAGGGAGAAGCAAAGGGCAGTCACAACCAAAACACGGCTCTGCCTGGCCGAGCAACTCACCCTCTCCGGAGGCCACCACAATACCAGAAGCCATAACCACACAAAGCTGGTAAACAAGAGCTGCAAGAGGGAGAAGCAAAGGGCAGTCGCAACAAAAACATGGCTCTGCTGTGGCCAAGCATCTCACCCTCTCCGGATGCCAGCCCAACACCAGAAGCCATAACCACACCAGGCTGCTAAACAAGAGCTGCAAGAGGGAGAAGCAAAGGGCAGTCACAACAAAAACACGGCTCTGCCTGGCCGAGCAACTCACCCTCTCCGGAGGCCACCACAACACCAGAAGCCATAACCACACAAGGCTGGTAAACAAGAGCTGCAAGAGGGAGAAGCAAAGGGCAGTCACAACAAAAACACGGCTCTGCCTGGCCGAGCAACTCACCCTCTCCGGAGGCCAGCACAACACCAGAGGCCATAACCACACAAAGCTGGTAAACAAGAGCTGCAAGAGGGAGAAGCAAAGGGCAGTTGCAACCAAAACACAGCTCTGCCTGCCCGAGAAACTCACCCTCTCCGGAGGCCAGCACAACACCAGAAGCCATAACTACACGAGGCTGGTAGAAAAGTACTGCAAGAGGGAGAAGCAAAGTGCAGTCGCAACCAAAACACGGCTCTGCCTGGCCAAGTAACACACCCTCTGCGGAGGCCAGCACAACACCAGAAGCTATAACCGCAAAAGGCTGGTAAACAAGAGCTGCAAGAGGGAGAAGAAAAGGGCAGTCGCAACAAAAACACGGCTCTGCCTGGCCGAGCAACTCACCCTCTCCGGAGGCCAGCACTTCACCAGAAGCCATAACCACACAAGACTGGTAAACAAGAACTGCAAGAGGGCGAAGCAAAGGGCAGTCGCAACAAAAACATGGCTCTACTGTGGCCAAGCATCTCACCCTCTCCGGATGCCAGCACAACACCAGAAGCCATAATCACACAAGGCTGGTAAACAAGAGCTGCAAGAAGGAGAAGCAAAGGGCAGTCACAACCAAAACACGGCTTTGCCTGGCTGAGAAACTCACCCTCTCCGGATGCCAGCACAACACCAGAAGCCATAACCACACAAGGCTGGTAAACAAGAGCTGCAAGAGGGAGAAGCAAAGGGCAGTCACAACAAAAACACGGCTCTGCCTGGCCGAGCAACTCACCCTCTCCAGAGGCCAGCACAACACCAGAAGCCATAACCACACAAAGCTGGTAAACAAGAACTCCAAGAGGGCGAAGCAAAGGGCAGTCGCAACCAAAACACGGCTCTGCATAGCCGAGAAACCCACCCTCTCCGGAGGCCAGCACAACACCAGAAGCTATAACCACACAAGGCTGGTAAAGAAGAGCTGCAAGAGGAAGAAGCAAAGTGCAGTCGCAACCAAAACACGGCTCTGCTTGCCCGAGAAACTCACCCTCTCCAGAGGCCAGCACAACACCAGAAGCCATAACTACACGAGGCTGGTAAACAAGAGCTGCAAGAGGGAGAAGCAAAGGGCAGTCACAACAAAAACACGGCTCTGCCTGGCCGAGCAACTCACCCTCTCCGGAGGGCACCACAACACCAGAAGCCATAACCACACAAGGCTGGTAAACAAGAGCTGCAAGAGGGAGAAGCAAAGGGCAGTCACAACAAAAACACGGCTCTGCCTGGCCAGGCAACTCACCCTCTCCGGAGGCCAGCACAACACCAGAGACCATAACCACACAAAGCTGGTAAACAAGAGCTGCAAGAGGGAGAAGCAAAGGGCAGTCACAACCAAAACACGGCTCTGCCTGCCCGAGCAACTCACCCTCTCCGGAGGCCAGCACTTCACCAGAAGCCATAACCACACAAGGCTGGTAAACAAGAGCTGCAAGAGGGAGAAGTAAAGGGCAGTCGCAACAAAAACATGGCTCTGCTGTGGCCAAGCATCTCACCCTCTCCGGATGCCAGCACAACACCAGAAGCCATAACCACACAAGGCTGGTAAACAAGAGCTGCAAGAAGGAGAAGCAAAGGGCAGTCACAACCAAAACACGGCTCTGCCTGGCTGAGAAACTCACCCTCTCCGGATGCCAGCACAACACCAGAAGCCATAACCACACAAGGCTGGTAAACAAGAGCTGCAAGAGGGAGAAGCAAAGGGCAGTCACAACAAAAACACGGCTCTGCCTGGCCGAGCAACTCACCCTCTCCAGAGGCCAGCACAACACCAGAAGCCATAACCACACAAGGCTGATAAACAAGAACTGCAAGAGGGAGAGGCAAAGGGCAGTCGCAACCAAAACACGGCTCTGCATAGCCGAGAAACTCACCCTCTCCGGAGGCCAGCACAACACCAGAAGCTATAACCACACAAGGCTGGTAAAGAAGAGCTGCAAGAGGGCAAAGCAAAGGGCAGTCGCAACCAAAACATGGCTCTGCATAGCCGAGAAACCCACCCTCTCCGGAGGCCAGCACAACACCAGAAGCTATAACTACACAAGGCTGGTAAAGAAGAGCTGCAAGAGGAAGAAGCAAAGTGCAGTCGCAACCAAAACACGGCTCTGCTTGCCCGAGAAACTCACCCTCTCCAGAGGCCAGCACAACACCAGAAGCCATAACCACACAAGGCTGGTAAACAAGAGCTGCAAGAGGGAGAAGCAAAGGGCAGTCACAACAAAAACACGGCTCTGCCTGGCCAGGCAACTCACCCTCTCCGGAGGCCAGCACAACACCAGAGGCCATAACCACACAAAGCTGGTAAACAAGAGCTGCAAGAGGGAGAAGCAAAGGGCAGTCACAACCAAAACACGGCTCTGCCTGCCCGAGCAACTCACCCTCTCCGGAGGCCAGCTCTTCACCAGAAGCCATAACCACACAAGGCTGGTAAACAAGAGCTGCAAGAGGGAGAAGTAAAGGGCAGTCGCAACAAAAACATGGCTCTGCTGTGGCCAAGCATCTCACCCTCTCCGGATGCCAGCACAACACCAGAAGCCATAACCACACAAGGCTGGTAAACAAGAGCTGCAAGAAGGAGAAGCAAAGGGCAGTCACAACCAAAACACGGCTCTGCCTGGCTGAGAAACTCACCCTCTCCGGATGCCAGCACAACACCAGAAGCCATAACCACACAAGGCTGGTAAACAAGAGCTGCAAGAGGGAGAAGCAAAGGGCAGTCACAACAAAAACACGGCTCTGCCTGGCCGAGCAACTCACCCTCTCCAGAGGCCAGCACAACACCAGAAGCCATAACCACACAAGGCTGATAAACAAGAACTGCAAGAGGGAGAGGCAAAGGGCAGTCGCAACCAAAACACGGCTCTGCATAGCCGAGAAACTCACCCTCTCCGGAGGCCAGCACAACACCAGAAGCTATAACCACACAAGGCTGGTAAAGAAGAGCTGCAAGAGGGAGAAGCAAAGGGCAGTCGCAACCAAAACACGGCTCTGCTTGCCCGAGAAACTCACCCTCTCGAGAGGCCAGTACAACACCAGAAGCCATAACTACACGAGGCTGGTAAACAAGAGCTGCAAGAGGGAGAAGCAAAGGGCAGTCGCAACCAAAACACAGCTCTGCCTGGCCAAGTAACTCACCCTCTGCGGAGGCCAGCACAACACCAGAAGCTATAACCGCAAAAGGCTGGTAAACAAGAGCTGCAAGAGGAAGAGGAAAAGGGCAGTCGCAACAAAAACATGGCTCTGCCTGGCCGAGCAACTCACCCTCTCCGGAGGCCAGCACTTCACCAGAAGCCATAACCACACAAGGCTGGTAAACAAGAGCTGCAAGAGGGAGAAGCAAAGGGCAGTCACAACCAAAACACGGCTCTGCCTGGCTGAGAAACTCACCCTCTCCGGATACCAGCACAACACCAGAAGCCATAACCACACAAGGCTGGTAAACAAGAGCTGCAAGAGGGAGAAGCAAAGGGCAGTCGCAACAAAACATGGCTCTGCTGTGGCCAAGCATCTCACACTCTCCGGATGCCAGCACAACACCAGAAGCCATAACCACACCAGGCTGGTAAACAAGAGCTGCAAGAGGGAGAAGCAAAGGGGAGTCACAACAAAAACACGGCTCTGCCTGGCCGAGCAACTCACCCTCTCCGGAGGCCACCACAACACCAGAAGCCATAACCACACAAGGCTGGTAAACAAGAGCTGCAAGAGGGAGAAGCAAAGGGCAGTCACAACAAAAACACGGCTCTGCCTAGCCGAGCAACTCACCCTCTCCGCAGGCCAGCACAACACCAGAGGCCATAACCACACACAGCTGGTAAACAAGAGCTGCAAGAGGGAGAAGCAAAGGGCAGTCGCAACAAAAACACGGCTCTGCCTGCCCGAGAAACTCACCCTCTCCGGAGACCAGCACAATACCAGAAGCCATAACTACACGAGGCTGGTAGAAAAGTACTGCAAGAGGGAGAAGCAAAGGGCAGTCGCAACCAAAACATGGCTCTGCCGGGCCCAGTAACTCACCCTCTGCGGAGGCCAGCACAACACCAGAAGCTATAACCGCAAAAGGCTGGTAAACAAGAGCTGCAAGAGGGAGAAGAAAAGGGCAGTCGCAACAAAAACACGGCTCTGCCTGGCCGAGCAACTCACCCTCTCCGGAGGCCAGCACTTCACCAGAAGCCATAACCACACAAGGCTGGTAAACAAGAGCTGCAAGAGGGAGAAGTAAAGGGCAGTCGCAACAAAATCATGGCTCTGCTGTGGCCAAGCATCTCACCCTCTCCGGATGCCAGCACAACACCAGAAGCCATAACCACACAAGGCTGGTAAACAAGAGCTGCAAGAAGGAGAAGCAAAGGGCAGTCACAACCAAAACACGGCTCTGCCTGGCTGAGAAACTCACCCTCTCCGGATGCCAGCACAACCCAGAAGCCATAACCACACAAGGCTGGTAAACAAGAGCTGCAAGAAGGAGAAGCAAAGGGCAGTCACAACCAAAACACGGCTCTGCCTGGCTGAGAAACTCACCCTCTCCGGATGCCAGCACAACCCAGAAGCCATAACCACACAAGGCTGGTAAACAAGAGCTGCAAGAGGGAGAAGCAAAGGGCAGTCACAACAAAAACACGGCTCTGCCTGGCCGAGCAACTCACCCTCTCCAGAGGCCAGCACAACACCAGAAGCCATAACCACACAAGGCTGGTAAACAAGAGCTGCAAGAGGGAGAAGCAAAAGGCAGTCACAACAAAAACATGGCTCTGCCTGGCCGAGCAACTCACCCTCTCCGGAGGCCAGCACTTCACCAGAAGCCATAACCACACAAGGCTGATAAACAAGAGCTGCAAGAGGGAGAAGCAAAGGGCAGTCACAACAAAAACACGTCCCTGCCAGGCCGAGCAACTCACCCTCACCGGAGGCCAGCACAACACCAGAAGCCATAACCACACAAGGCTGGTAAACAAGAGCTGCAAGAGGGAGAAGCAAAGGGCAGTCACAACAAAAACACGGCTCTGCCTGGCCGAGCAACTCACCCTCTCCAGAGGCCAGCACAACACCAGAAGCCATAACCACACAAGGCTGGTAAACAAGAACTGCAAGAGGGAGAAGCAAAGGGCAGTCGCAACCAAAACACGGCTCTGCATAGCCGAGAAACTCACCCTCTCCGGAGGCCAGCACAACACCAGAAGCTATACCCACACAAGGCTGGTAAAGAAGAGCTGCAAGAGGGAGAAGCAAAGGGCAGTCGCAACCAAAACACGGCTCTGCTTGCCCGAGAAACTCACCCTCTCCAGAGGCCAGCACAACACCAGAAGCCATAACTACACGAGGCTGGTAAACAAGAGCTGCAAGAGGGAGAAGCAAAGGGCAGTCACAACAAAAACACAGCTCTGCCTGGCCGAGCAACTCACCCTCTCCGGAGGCAACCACAACACCAGAAGCCATAACCACACAAGGCTGGTAAACAAGAGCTGCAAGAGGGAGAAGCAAAGAAGCAAAGGGCAGTCACAATAAAAACACGGCTCTGCCTGGCCGAGAAACTCACCCTCTCCGGAGGCCAGCACAACACCAGAGGCCATAACCACACAAAGCTGGTAAACAAGAGCTGCAAGAGGGAGAAGCAAAGGGCAGTTGCAACCAAAACACGGCTCTGCCTGCCCGAGAAACTCACCCTCTCCGGAGGCCAGCACAACACCAGAAGCCATAACTACACGAGGCTGGTTGAAAAGTACTGCAAGAGGGAGAAGCAAAGGGCAGACGCAACCAAAACACGGCTCTGCCTGGCCAAGTATCTCACCCTCTGCGGACGCCAGCACAACACCAGAAGCTATAACCGCAAAAGGCTGGTAAACAAGAGCTGCAAGAGGGAGAAGAAAAGGGCAGTCGCAACAAAAACACGCATCTGCCTGGCCGAGCAACTCACCCTCTCCGGAGGCCAGCACTTCACCAGAAGCCATAACCACACAAGGCTGGTAAACAAGAGCTGCAAGAGGGAGAAGCAAAGGGCAGTCACAACCAAAACACGGCTCTGCCTGGCTGAGAAACTCACCCTCTCCGGATGCCAGCACAACACCAGAAGCCATAACCACACAAGGCTGGTAAACAAGAGCTGCAAGAGGGAGAAGCAAAGGGCAGTCGCAACAAAAACATGGCTCTGCTGTGGCCAAGCATCTCACCCTCTCCGGATGCCAGCACAACACCAGAAGCCATAACCACACCAGGCTGGTAAACAAGAGCTGCAAGAGGGAGAAGCAAAGGGCAGTCACAACAAAAACACGGCTCTGCCTGGCCGAGCAACTCACCCTCTCCGGAGGCCACCACAACACCAGAAGCCATAACCACACAAGGCTGGTAAACAAGAGCTGCAAGAGGGAGAAGCAAAGGGCAGTCACAACAAAAACACGGCTCTGCCTGGCCGAGCAACTCACCCTCTCCGTAGGCCAGCACAACACCAGAGGCCATAACCACACACAGCTGGTAAACAAGTGCTGCAAGAGGGAGAAGCAAAGGGCAGTCACAACAAAAACACGGCTCTGCCTGCCCGAGAAACTCACCCTCTCCGGAGACCAGCACAACACCAGAAGCCATAACTACACGAGGCTGGTAGAAAAGTACTGCAAGAGGGAGAAGCAAAGGGCAGTCGCAACCAAAACATGGCTCTGCCGGGCCCAGTAACTCACCCTCTGCGGAGGCCAGCACAACACCAGAAGCTATAACCGCAAAAGGCTGGTAAACAAGAGCTGCAAGAGGGAGAAGAAAAGGGCAGTCGCAACAAAAACACGGCTCTGCCTGGCCGAGCAACTCACCCTCTCCAGAGGCCAGCACTTCACCAGAAGCCATAACCACACAAGGCTGGTAAACAAGAGCTGCAAGAGGGAGAAGTAAAGGGCAGTCGCAACAAAAACATGGCTCTGCTGTGGCCAAGCATCTCACCCTCTCCGGATGCCAGCACAACACCAGAAGCCATAACCACACAAGGCTGGTAAACAAGAGCTGCAAGAAGGAGAAGCAAAGGGCAGTCACAACCAAAACACGGCTCTGCCTGGCTGAGAAACTCACCCTCTCCGGATACCAGCACAACCCAGAAGCCATAACCACACAAGGCTGGTAAACAAGAGCTGCAAGAGGGAGAAGCAAAGGGCAGTCACAACAAAAACACGTCTCTGCCTGGCCGAGCAACACACCCTCTCCAGAGGCCAGCACAACACCAGAAGCCATAACCACACAAAGCTGTTAAACAAGAGCTGCAAGAGGGAGAAGCAAAGGGCAGTCACAACAAAAACACGGCTCTGCCTAGCCGAGAAACTCACCCTCTCCGGAGGCCAGCACAACACCAGAAGCCATAACCACACAAGGCTGGTAAAAAAGAGCTGCAAGAGGGAGAAGCAAAGGGAACAGACCTGTTCATGCTGTGCTCTGTCTCTGGGACAAGTTACCAGCGCTGACCATCAGAGTGCCGCCCCGGACCCCCTCCACTTAAAGAAGGACCCAGAGACCCTGCTCTTCAAAGAACATCCCACCAATCCACCACTCCACCGTAATTCTCGTCCTCGGGGTCTCCACTACCCAACCCAACTGGACTGTCACCCCCGCACCCTAGTTGTAACCCCTTGGTTTCGTGCTTCAGAAACCCCAAAGCCACAAGTCTAGAGCAGCACGCACTGTATATAAACCACGCTCGATATAGGGCGCTTCTCTATGAGACGGTTCTGGTGTAGAAGCTATGTCCATGGCTCCCATTTACTGGAGTGATGGGTGCACTGGGGGAGCAATCTGAAACTCACCTGAATGAAAGGACCCCTTTAAAAAAAGCCAACAACAATTGTCTTTAACCGAGAACAATGCTATACAGACCGCGTCTTACATGACTTTAAGTTAGTGAAAATGTAAGCGGCAGCTCTGTGGGTTATGGACCTGCCATTTTGACTTTCTGAGCTCTCACATTGTCCATGTCAAACAGTCGTGTTTTTTTATATTTTCTATTTAACTTGAGAACTTTGGACTCCATGTGTTGCCTACTCAACCTTTCATCCTTACAATGTTGATAAAATGAGCAGCAACTTGGTAGGCCTCGGAGCCCTGAGCCTGTGCAATAAGCACTACAGATGTATGGCATTGTTACCAGTCCTGGTGTCTTTGTTTAACCCATTGGGCAAGAGTTTCAAGAATGTAATGTCATATATACACTCTTTAAGTATATCTTGGCCAATGTTAACATAAAAACCTATAAAACCATTTTCTACCATATGAACGGGTCTAATATCTAGAATCTAATGTAGTTCCTTCTCAATGGGGTCTCATTTCCTTTCCACCTCGAGCTCTACCTGGGCTATTATCATTAATAATACATTAATAATAGGTTCTTGTGGGAAATAAACCGTGGGCCCCACCGGACTGAAGCGGATTGGCTGGGATGGCTATAAAGGGCTGGGGGGTCACATCCGTGAACGGGGTTACGCCAGGCCTGGCCAAAAGCAGCTCATTAATTCGGCAGGATTTACGCGACAGATAAATAATCCCCCAGCCCCTTCTACCTCCCTCCGCCCCCACACACCCACCCACCCATAACAATGCAGATGAGTCACCCTTAGGAACAGCGCCTGCGCGAATCGCGAAACGCGGAGCTGATGTCATGCATGGAAGAGTTATTTTGCGGCTGGGCCAATCCACATTTTTTCATGTTATAGGGGGCGGCAGAGTATTGCTTTGTATGTCTATTTTGTTAAGGGGTTTCCACAGCTGAGGCCATTAGTGAGGCACAAGACCAGAGCTGTTCACTATATATTATAACCATGTCCAGTAGGAGCACTGGCATACAGGATTTCTTTATTTACTAAGGCACCTGCACAACCCCACGCAGTGCCCCAGAGTGCTATGCAGGCACCCGCGCTGATCAAGTAAAAACATCACTCACATATTAATGTAAACATAATTTCTGTAGCGCATGTGAATGTGCACAAACACCGGTAAGCCTGCACACTCTCTGTATGTATTAGGATCCCAGTGCACCCCCTAAAGCCACCACTGCGTGTATAACCCACAGCGGTATATTCGCAGCACGGTGGTCGGAGCACATCTCTGGCGATCATGCGCGAAGATTGGTGCTGCCCCATAGGAAACCTCCCCCACTGCCTCTGCCACATACATTTCTTCTGCGTGATCCTTTGAGGGGGGTTAGATGTAACTGTCTCCTATCATGGGTGCAGCACATTTTACTGCTACACCGGCATGCTGTCGCGCAGTGATCAGAATGCAACTCCATGATCGGGGTACATCTCTGGCCCTCACACATAAACCTTTCAAGCAGGATACCCAGAGCTTGCTCCTATCAAAGGTCCAGCGTCTTTTTCTGCTAAACTGGCACACCATAGGTAGAGCGGTCAGAATACCAGGCCACGATCGGCGCACATATCTAGCCCTCACATGTGATCCATTCCAGCAGGATACACCCAGCTTGCTCCTATCAAGGGTCTAGCGTCTTTTGCTGCTAATCTGGCATGCCGTCAGTTGAGCGATCAGAATGCCACGCCACAATCAGCACACATCTCTAGCTCTCACACATTATCCTTTCCAGCAGGATACACCCGGCTTGCTCCTATCAAGGGTCCAGCGTCTTTTGCTGCTAAACTGGCATGCTGTCAGTTGAGCGATCAGAATGCCACGCCACAATCAGCACACATCTCTAGCTCTCACACATTATCCTTTCCTGAAGGATACACCCGGCTTGCTCCTATCAAGGGTCCAGCGTATTTTGCTGCTAAACTGACATGCTGTCAGTTGAGCGATAAGAATCCCACGCCACGATCAGCACATGCCACGATCAGCACACATCACTGGCCCTCACATGATCCTTTCCAGCAGGATACACCCGGCTTGCACCTATCAAGGGTCCAGCATCTTTTGCTGCTAAACAGGCACGCTGTCCGTGAAGCGATCAGAATACCACGACATGATCGGCACACATCACTGGCCCTCACCCATGATCCTTTCCAGCAGGATACACAGATCATGCTCCTATGAAAGGTCCAGTGTCCTTTTCTGCTAAACTGGCATGCTGTAGGTTGAGGGGCCAGAATGCCACGCCACGATCGGCGCACATATATAGCCCTCACATGTGTTCCTTTCCAGCAGGATACACCCAGCTTGCTCCTATCAAAGGTCCAGCGTCTTTTGCTGCTAAACTGGCACGCTGTCAGTGGAACGATCAGAATGCCACGCCCCAATCGTCACACATCATTGGCCCTCACACATGATCCTTTCCAGCAGGCTACACCCAGCTTGCTCCTATCAAGGGTCCAGCGTCTTTTGCTGCTAAACTGGCACGCTGTCCATGAAGCGATCAGAATCCCACAACATGATCGGCACACATCACTGGCCCTCACACATGATCCTTTCCAGCAGGATACACAGATCGTGCTCCTATGAAAGGTCCAGTGTCCTTTTCTGCTAAACTGACATGCTGTAGGCTGAGGGGCCAGAATGCCACGCCACGATCGGCGCACATTTCTAGCCCTCACATGTGTTCCTTTCCAGCAGGGTACACCCAGCTTGCTCCTATCAAGGGTCCAGGGTCTTTTGCCGCTAAACTGGCACGCTGACAGTGGAGCGATCAGAATGCCACACCCCAATCGTCACACATCACTGGCCCTCACACATGATCCTTTCCAGCAGGCTACACCCAGCTTGCTCCTATCAAGGGTCCAGCGTCTTTTGCTGCTAAACTGGCACGCTGTCCATGAAGCGATCAGAATCCCACAACATGATCGGCACACATCACTGGCCCTCACACATGATCCTTTCCAGCAGGATACACCCGGCTTGCTCCTATCAAGGGTCCAGCGTCTTTTGCTGCTAAACTGGCACGCTGTCCATGAAGCGATCAGAATCCCACAACATGATCGGCACACATCACTGGCCCTCACACATGATCCTTTCCAGCAGGATACACCTAGCTTGCTCCCATCATCGGTCAAACAAAATAACCCCAGTCACATTTAGATCAATATATTTATAGAATTATCTATACATTGTCAGGTTTGTTTATTATATGACTTGTGCACCTTCCAAACATTAACACATATTTGTACCAACTTGAGCTGGGAAGATACCTGATCAAGTACCTACATTTCAGACTAGGGTCACAGTTCGCCTTGACCTCTTCACCAAAGTATGTGATTCTATGAAAATCATTTAATCTGACTGTAGCTTGCCTGCCAAAGTTCGGTGCCCCTAGAAGTGATTCAGTTCATGTAGATTAGTGCAAAAAAACCTCACTCAAAGTTCAATAGACTAAATAACTGTGGCCCTTCATAATGACCATACAAATAGCAGATGTTGTTTCCAAACACGTATGTCGCCATGAGGATATTGGTTACATTTCCAATTGTTGTTTCCATTGGACCCTGGCACTCTCCCCATCATACTAGCGCCGCTTCAAACCCTAAAGTCAATGTAAAATGTGGTTCAAAATGAGATTTTATGAGGCACAACAATCCTATTCAATGCTCAGTATTCGGGAGTGGGGAGCCGTCTTTCACCACGAGATGTCTGCGGCCCAAATCCTCTCCTCTGTGGCGTCCTGGGAACAGCCACAGTGTTCAGGGAAAGATTAGAGGAGTGTGCAGAAGCTGAGATGGAATAAGGGCTGTGGTCCTTTTTGCTCCTTCCTCGCAGAGAAGAGGAAGCATAATGCCGGTCAGATAGCACAGCAATAGAGCACGCTCTGTGCAGATCCTGCCGACACAGGTTGCAATCAAAGCAGGGCCAAACTCAGCCTTTCACCCTTCCGAGGTCGATAAATTAGCACTAGACACTGTGGTTAATAATAAGCAGCGCTCAGATGCCTGAGGGTTCGTAGCGCTGTATCAATGCAAAAACATGAAAATGAAATAATCCTCAATTCTCCCCAGCCAGGCCACAAAGACATGGTGGGGGTACCTGGGAGGGGCGGTAAATGGGAACGATGGAAAGGGGGATGCAAGGTGACTCAGCATGAAAGTTGAAGGGGGGAGTGCATGAATTAGAAAGGGGAGAGCAGATGGCAAGATTGGCAGATTCATGTTCCCCCACCACTTGTCTTGCTTCTCTTTTGCTCTGGGTTTGCACTGTTTTTTCCAGCTCAGTTAATGCAAAGTTGTTGAATAAAAGGTGCATAACTTGTATTCTTAGGGGATGATTAATTGGGATCAAACGTTCAGGATCTTCTTCAAGGGTCTGCAGTGAACAGTTAAAATGTTTCATGCTGTAGCAAAGCCAGTTTCTCTTGCGGGGAAGGGGTCAGTGGATGGAAGGTAATGAGAGTAGTGGAGGGAAGGCAAAGAGAGTATTGGATGGAAGGTAATGAGAGTAGTGAGTGGAAGGTAATGAGAGTAGTGGATGGAAGGTAATGATAGTAGTGGATGGAAGGTAATTAGAGAAGTGGATGGAAGGTAATGAGAGTAGTGGATGGAAGGTAATGAGAGTAGTGGAAGGAAGGTGAAGAGAGTAGTGGATGGAAGATGAAGAGAGTAGTGGCTGTAAGGTGAAGAGAGTAGTGGATGGAAGGTGAAGAGAGTAGTGGCTGTAAGGTGAAGAGCGTAGTAGATGGAAGGTGAAGGCAGTAGTGGATGGAAGGAAATGAGAGTAGTGGATGGAAGGGAATGATAGTAGTGGATGGAAGGTAATTAGAGAAGTGAATAGAAGATAATGAGTGTAGTGGATGGAAGGTGAGATACTTGGTGCTATGTTTTTTCAGATCGCTAGGTCTTTAGTTATCCTGGAATCCTGAGTGGTCTCTACAGTAGTCCCTATTTTTAATTGAGTCTCTCCATCTAATTATAGACCGATTTCCCTGATTTAAAAGATTTACTGCAGTGGATGGAGGACTTTGGGTGTTTAAGCACGATCCAGACAGGGTTCACAAGGGGATTGGGTACGTCCATCCATGGTCTTGTCACCTCTCTCTGCTTCAGACGAGGTCCAGGCTTGCTGATAAGACATCTCTCTTTTTAGCAAGCCTGGAAATGTCCTCTGCTTTTGAGAGAGTGGACAGAGGAAAGCTTTGTCAAAAACTGGCTAATTGGGGAATTCCCACGGGACTGTTGAATATGCTCATATTACGTCCCCCCACAATAAACTCAGGGTTAGGTTGAATTTGGAAGGATGACTTTCTAGGGAGTTAGTGGTGAACACCGGTCTAAGGCAGGGCTGTGTGCTTGCCCCTGCCCTGTTTAACCTGTATATCTCTGACTTATCGTTTGACATCCCTCTTATTTTCCTCCGAGAATTTGGGAAATTGAAGTCAGTGGGTTAGCTTATGCTGACGACTTAGTCTTACCGGATGTGACTCCAATCGGCTTGAAAAGATTGGAGAGTGTAGAGTCATATGTTAGGGATAATAGTGTATTAATTAACCCAGTAAACTCCTGCATTTTGTGTTATAATGCCAAAAGAGCATCAAGGAGATTTAAATGGTATATTAATGGGGAGAACATTGAAGTGATTGATTTTTTTGTGTATCTCGGGCACTTTTATTCCAACAAGAAAAATATTCAGTCCATGAGGGATAAGACAAATGTGAAAAAAGAGCAATTCACTCTTCAAATGAGGCTGATACAGAGGAAATGGTGCTATCGCTCATTGTTGCCAGTGATAGAAGTGTATCAGTTGAAGTTTTTGCCTGCCATGCTATACAGCCTTGAATTCTTGCCCCTCGTGATTAGGAAGGGAAAATATGGCGCGCAGTCTCGAACCTACCCCGCTCGGCGCCTATCGCAGCTATTCGTTTTGAATTGGGCCTTACATCCTGGTGGTATATTTATAAGTGCAAGCAAATTAGGGGACTCGTTTCGAGCCGGTTCTGAGAAAGTAGTGTTGGATTTTATGGGTGAATGTGAATTTGTTTTAGTTGAAGCGGCAGTCCCCCAGGACTCAGACTTGTGCCTTATTAAGAAAAAGAGGAAAATTTGGGATCTCATTGAAAAACTGAAGAGGTTGAGCGGCTTAAAACTTTATCCAGATTATGTAAGCACTACTCTCGAGACGTTTATTTGATTTTAGTTCTTACATTTATTCCACATGTGTTTACGCACAATTATGGAAACTGCCATGCTTGACCTTATATCAAATCTCTCCTCTATCATCGATCAAGGCCATTCAGCCCTTCTTATGTTGCTGGACCGTTCGCCGCTTTCGACCTGGTCGGCCATGAATTGCTGGCGACCAGGTTCCAATCGCTCGTTGGATGCTGCAGCGCAGCAACGCAGTGGGTGGCCTCCTTTCTGGGCCCCTGTACCGCCAGGGTTGCCATAGACGATGCCTGTTCCACACGCACATTACTTACTGTGGGGTACCCCAGGGCTCCTCTCTCTCTCCCACTTTGTTCAACATCTATATCCTTCCAGTTCTGGCTATGACATGATATGTTATTTATAACACGCTTAATACCCAGAGGTTTCTAAATGCGGCCCTAGGGATCGAACCTGTGTTGTGCCTAATCGTCTTGTTTGCAAGGCGAGCACGTTGCCCCTGAGCTATCCTCCCGAGACTAAATCCTTGATGACCTGGGTGTCCTGTATATGAACTATGCAGACGACACTCCAGTCATCCTAAAATTCCTATTCTTGGATGGCAGCGAATTCGATGGCCATTAATGCAGAGAAAACTGAGATCCTTCTCACTGCGTCCAGCCAATGCTAAAGAAACATGCCCCAGAGTATGCCAACTTCTCCATCACCAACACCACAATACCGGTCGCCTTGAGTGTCAAAACACTGGGTGATACCTTTGGAGGCGGAACTCACCATGAGGCAGCACGTCACTAAGACCTGCGCATCATTCGGGCTCATTAACAAACTCCTCTGCCACATTTGCCCCTTTCTTTCACAGGAAAATATGTCTTTACTGCCTCATCCCTAGTCAATTCACGGCTTGACTATTTTAACAGTCTATTGGCCGGCGCCACCCAGTCGAATCTCTCCGCTCTTCAAGTGACCCAAAACGGGGCGGTAAGAGCAGCCCTGGGCATTCCTAGACGACACCACGTCTTTGAGACAAGAAGAGTGCTCCATTGGCTGCCTGTGAGACAACGTGTGTCTCATAAGATCCTGACCCTAACACACATGTGCCTGACCCAGGCAGCGCCTATCTTCCTCACAGAGCGTCTGAAGCCATATCTACCCTCGCGCTCCCTTAGATCACAGGACCAGGCCAGACTTACACAGCCCAGATTACGCCTGGCCAAGTACGGGGAGACATGCCTCCTGAACTCAAAAAAATCCAAAACACGAGTGAGTTCAAAAAAAGGCTAAAAACCTTCCTTTTCAACGCACCCTGAATCCAAAGTCACTTTCTGCCCCCATAGTCTGTGGTTCGTGTCATTTTGCTTTGTTCGTTCCATGTGTGATCTGAGTCCATTGGGAGAGATGGCACGTTATTAAAAATTATAATAAATAAGAGAGACGTCAATTCCATGGAGGCAAGAGGAAAAACGGCCAAATGCTGAGCCCTCTAAGGAAGTGATTGAAAAAATAGTTCTATTACTGGAATCAATCCCTAAAGATGAAGGGGCCTGTATAGACATCCACATAAAGCAAGGTCAGCTGATAGAACATAACCAGCGTACGAATGATCATGTTCAAACCCTGAATCCTCCAATGTCCTCAGCCCCTATTGAAGATAATGGACCCTTGGAGAACGCACAAAATGCAAATAACCATCAAGAAAAGGTTGAACAACCAAAATCTCAACATCAATCATGTGGGAGTGTATTAGAAGTAAAAAAAGAGGCCGCTGAGGATGAAAATCAACTAGAGATGCGCGCACCAGTAAGTGCACGGAAGTGTGCTGTTTGCTGTAATTGACTTTAACTGGATCCTGGACCTTTTCAACAGTCACTACAACATACGAGGATTCTGCTTGCGAGCTGCGAGTGCCTGGAGGAAGTCTCATGCAGTTACACCCGGACCCTGCCTGACTCTGCAAATCACGGATTGCCCGCTCCAGGTGGCCCCTCCCCTCTACTTCCCCTGCGGTGGGTGATAATCCCAGCATGCAGCGCACCACATGCGCGCACCTGTAAGTGCACAGAAGTGTGCTGTTTGCTGTAATTGACTTTAACTGGATCCTGGACCTTTTCAACAGTCACTACAACATACGAGGATTCTGCTCGCGAGCCGCGAGAGCCTGGAGGAAGTCTCATGCAGTTACACCCGGACACTGCCTGACTCTGCAGTAAATATAGACGTTGATTCCTTCTTGTTTTCCCCGGACTTATACTAGATCGGATACACCCAACCCCTTTGTAATTACCAAGACTCGTGTCAGTGTGGATACGCCCACCCCCTTTGTAATTACCTAGACTCGTGTCAGAGTGGATATGCCTACCACCTTTTTTACTTCCCTGACTTTTGCTAGACCAGATACGCCCAGCGTGCATACGTATGACCCTAACTGTAGTTTCATTTTTCTTTTAATCTTTTTAGAATCACGGGTTGGCCCGCTCCAGGTGGCCCCTCCCCTCTACTTCCCCTGCGTTGGGTGATAATCCCAGCATGCAGCGCACCACGCGCGCGCACCAGTAAGTGCACGGAAGTGTGCTGTTTGCTGTTCGTGGTGCGTGGCGCGAGGTGCATAGTGCAGGGTTTTAGGTGTATAGTGCAGGGTTTTATGCTGCAGGGCAATAAGAATAATAAAATAGTTATACATGTGGGGAGAAATACAAAGTTTGTATGATTTTTAATAACGTTGGGCAGAATATAGCTGTAAGGAGGTGCTCTAGTGAAATACTGCTTACGGTGAGTGGATTTGGATTTGTTATTTAGTATTTGTCTGGTTGATATTCATATAAACTCCAATTGATGATGAATTTAAGATAGAATAGTAGTATAGACATTGAAGTAAAAAAATTAACAGATATGATCCAGCGACCTAACCGTGCTTGCAAAAGGAAGATCATTAGCAAATATGGTTTGTTACCTGAAGCAAAGCTAGCTAAAATGACGATTTTCTTTGATAGAGTTGAGTCCACAAAGTCGAGTAATACTAAGCTAACAGAAAGTGTAAGATCAGAAATAAGTGCCGAACTGGTGGATGATCTTTCCAATAGACTGCCATGTATCGGCGCTAAATTATTCTCAGAGCTGTTAGAAACCCAAAATGGCAGAGATGAAATGAATGCCCATAAGAGAATGAGCATAACAGATTCTTGTAATACTTGTTCTGATATGGCCATATGGAGTAGTACAGAGGTGCATCGGCCCAAAATGCCTAATCCTAGTAATTTAATTAACTGGCATGCACTAGATTCCATGACGCATGAAACAGTAAAAGAAGCCAGATATAATGACGGCGAATCTAAGGAGGATTGTAGCTGTAATGTTGACCAATTGAGTAACCTGGGTGAGGAGTTATTGTTGATCCTATCTCTGGCATAATAACGTATGCTGTCACTTCAGTTAAGGTGACAAACACAAAAGCGTTTGTTCCTAACTCACCAGTATGATCTCTATAAATAGTAGACTTTCAGAAGAAAATGAGAGCTTCAGTCCACTAAAAAATGAATAACTTTGGGAAGCACTTGAACGGGTGGTAACTGAGATTGTAGAAAGATGTGACATGATAGAACGCAAGTTAGATAGTCACACTGTCTTACTGCATACAAGCTCCACCAAAGAGTGTACAACATTTAGAGAAGTAGGTACCAATACCAAAATGACATCAAAGTTAGATGCCCTGGGTGGTTCTGATCTGGAAGCCAATATGGCCAAGTCACTCAACGATCAGTATCCCCAGGCTGTGGGGTATTCCATTGACTCCAATGCAATGGTATGTTGGTATAAGAAAAAGTTGAGAAAATGGAAAAAGCTAATGAAACAAAGAAAATCGAAAAAAATACAAAGACCATTGCCACATGAGGCTTGTGAGAGAGTGATCGCAAATGGATGCAGTGTGAGAGACGAAGTCATGCCTGTTAATGTTGAAAAATGCACATCTACAGGCGCAAGAGAAGATATCTTGGAAGCTGTGAGATCCAAACCGCTTCACATCACCAAAGAACCTAACTTCTCAAGCAAACACATAGTAACAATCCACGCTCCAGTGGACAAGATTGGAAATGACAGTCACATTGAGAAAAAAGGGTCAAGTAAAGTGCCTAAGATTCCAAAACACACTAAATTAGTAGTCCCGACACTAGATGAGTGGGTAGTCCCATTAAAGAAAAAAGAAAAGAAGGTAAAAAAGATGAATCATAATAAAGACATCTCAACCAAGGTATTAAAAGCTATTAAAACTCTTTTCTTAGAAGAAAGTAATGAGCATGATCAATGTCCAGTCACCTGTCCGGAACCAGAATCCCCTCAGGAAGGCTATGTGGAGGGGAAAAAGGCTGGTAGGGCCATACACTTTGGTAATTATAGTAATGATAAAGTGTATGAACCTACCTACAAGAGAGACCCACTGAATTCTGTTAAGGCACTGCAGTTTCAGGCAATTGATAAATCTGGACCAATAGAGAGATTAAATAGACAGCAAATTGTTGAACTCTGTGCATTGGTAGTCCCGTTGCGGACTGTAAAATCAAGTGACTTTAAAATTGTGGACCAACTAGTAACTCCAAAATTAGTCACCACCAATGGGTGGTGCTTAGAAGCTACTACATTTGAATTTAAACTGAGTCATCGAGAGTACTTTACTAGATTAGGTTACACCTGCACAGAAACTTCTATGCATAAAGTGAAATATCAGAGGATAGCAATAGAAGTGAAAAGAAGTGAGAATTCAAGAATTGTAAAAATGAATGAGAGCCCAACAGAAATGAATCCACTTAAATTGTCAAAATGTGTAAAGGTCCCAGTGAAACAAATCTCTGCTAGTAATATCATCCACACTGGAAAGGACGGCAACCTAAAAGACCATGGTGTGACTAACAGTGATTCAGATACGGTTGGTTACTGGCAATGGCTACCAATAGAGTTTAAATCTAGATTGGAACAAAGTTCCTGATGAGATCAATATGATGATCTCATGGAACACTAGGGGGAATTTCCACTATGAGAAAAAAGATGGGCTCCTCGATAATCTAGATAACTTTTGTTTAGTCACACTGCAAGAGACATGGCTATTTGAAACATGTGAAATAGACGGGTGGTGTTCTATTCAAAGTTTGGCATCCAAAGGTCCGAGAGGCCGCCCAAAAGGTGGACTATTAACTGCTACCAAACATCCATGGACCGGTGTCAAATCTAGCTGGTCCAATGAGATGATCCTGGGAGTGATTGTAGCAACTAATCACCCCCGATTTCTGAGTTTTCTACTCATAAATATTTATAACCCCCCGAATGGTACTAATAATAAAGAGAATGTAGAGATGCTAACAAAAATTATAATAGAAAAAAATGCTGTGCTTCCCATTATAATTGCAGGCGATTTTAACGCCAAGATAATCTTACCTGAAGACCCAATGTGTGAGAATAAGCGTTCTGGCCCCATTGTAATGGGAGTCTGCAATGAAAACGGTGATGCATGGTGTAAGCTGATACTTAGCCAACAGTTGACTATGCTAAATGGTAATACTAAAGGTGATGCTAAACGAGGGGTAACAAGAGTAGGATGGGGTAGTCTATCTACAATTGACTACATTATTGTTAATGAAAAGGCCAATAGCTTCATTATCGATATGGCGATAGGAAGCTGAGAAGAAAGTGACAATTTTCCACTTATTGTAATGTTGGAATACACGAATAAGGAGGCAGAATATCATGTGGCTGGGAGCATAAAAGTAAATAATGCCGCTAATCGGATTCCCTGGAATCCAACTAAACTAGAAAAAGTGAATGCAGTAGCCGTTAATGAGCTACAAAAGTGGTGGGAGATGATAGATGGTAGACACATTGCTATCCATAGTGACTTTATTTGGAAATATGAAGAAGTCATAAGTAAAATCAAAGAAGCTGTCTCCCAAAAACTTAAGTATTCCAGCAATGGTGAAAAATGGAATCTTACACACGGCAAACACAATTCCTATGATCCAGCAATTAATAAAGCTAAAAAGGTGTTGAGAAAAGCTATCAAGCGAATTGCTGAAGTCAAGAGTAGTGATGCCTGCATACAAATTAAATGGTTAAAAAAACAACATAGGAAGTGGATGCATTACCACAAAAAAATTAAAGTATGTGAAACATGGTTAAATATTGCTGCACAAGCGAGAAGTAATAACCAGCAAGGGATGTGGAGAGTAATAAATGATGTAAAAAAACGTAATCTCCCAATTAATAGCGTGGCAGAAAAAGAGTGGATCACGCATGTAAAAAACACCTTGGGATCTGATGAGACTAAAAAAGATGGGTTGATGACAAGTCAGGTAATATGGGTGGGCAACTTTTCTGAATCATCTCTGGCTAATATGATTGTGAAATTGCACTCCCCAAGAGCAACCGGCCCCGATGGGATGTGAAATGCTCTCTTACATTTAGCACCAGAAGTATGGGCAAAAGTACTTAATCTCCTGTTTAGATGGATTGGTATAAATGGGGTGATCCCAAAAACGTGGTATGAAAGTGTAATACTGCCGATATACAAAAAGGGTGAATGGAAAGACCCTAAAAATGTTCGTATGTTGGCGATGCTGGACATCCCGGCAAAAATATTTACAAAATTATTACTTGATGATCTAAATATCTGGATTGAGAGGAATAAGATCTTACCGATTTATCAAGCAGGTTTTCGAGTGAAATCCTCCACTACCCACAATATAATCAACCTAGTATCAGCAGTAGAATACTCTTGGAATGTCCGTAGGTTACCAGTATATGTGGTATTTATAGACGTTTCTGCTGCATTTGATACAGTGATAAGAGAAAAACTATGGAACAAATTGAAGTTGTGGGGGATACCAGAAGGGCTACTGTTTATGATACAACTACTCTACTCTGACACCTCTGTTAGAGTACGTTTAGATGGCGAAGGACGGCTCTCCAAATCAACCCCCACAAGTTGTGGAGTAAACAAGGTTGTAGGTTAGCAGCGACATTGTTTAATCTTTACCTAGCCGATTGTATGAATGCGGTAGATACAAGAATGGTTAATCCAGTGAAGGTGGGCATGATCAATCTCCCATGGCTAGGATACGCTGATGATTTGGTCCTGCTAGACTATACACCGGCAGGGTTACAAACAAGGCTAAATTGTCTGATGTCATTCTCTGAAAAGAATGGATTAAAGATCAACATCGCAAAAACTAAGGTAATGGCCTTCCTGGGTAAAACGAAACAAACCTGGTCCAACAACTTTAAGTGGATGGTGAATGCAGAGATGCTTGAAAACGTTGAATGCTATCGGTATTTGGGAGCCATAATAGACTCCAAGCTGCTCTGGAATCATCATTGGAAGGCAACTAAACTTTTATGTTTAATAAACACTGGTGCAATTAGCAAATTCATTGGGAAACAAGGGGGAATATCAGTAAATACCATCTTACTATTATATGCCAGTAAAATAATATCTTGTCTACTATATGGAGCCGAGATATGGGGAGGTAAATTTGCAAATGAAATGTGTAAAGTGGAAGGAAACATTTTAAAAATGTTGTTTAGATTACCTAGTGCAATATCATGTGAATATATTTTATTAGAAGCTGATTTTAGATTAGCAAAGGATATATTGGAATATAAATCTGCAATGTTATATGCAAAATTAAGTATGTTATCCATTAGCACCTTTGTGGCTGAATTGTTGAATAATTTTATTATGGGTGGTTATAAAAAACAGTTTAAAACTTTAAGTAGATTACATATGGTATATGTGAAATGGGCGACTGATAATGAAAAGAGCTGGTTACTTCTAAAACAAGCTAAGATTAAAAAACTATTACAAGGAGTAATATACAGCCATGCAAAAGAGTGTGACATGATTACCTTGGCCACAAAATCTACAAGTGGGTTATTTTTAGAACGTTGGTCTTTAGTATCTGCGAAACCAAAATATTTGTATGCTTTCCCCACTGCAGCCACTGTGAGACAGTATTTTATGGTTAAATGTAAGCGCTGTGACACTATGGAGATCCTAGGCGCTAAATTGGGGTATGAGAGAAACACAAGGTTTTGTAGACTATGTGGTACAGATGAAATTGCAACTGCCAAACATTTGTTATGTTTGTGTGATAGTCTTGCAAACCTTTGTGAAAAGTATCTTTTACGTTATAAGAATTCCCATCTAACTGAGGATATTGAAATTATTTGGAAAAGACTGATGCAAGGGAACGACATGAATCTGATGTACCATATGATGAAATTTTATGAATCAATTTAATTAATTTTAAAGGACTTATCAGAGGATATTTTTGTATGTAAATTTTAATAATTATAGAATGTGTGATTATGTGTTTTAAATTTATGTTTGTATATGTAAAGCCACTTGTGGCTGTGAACATATTATAAATAAATAAATAAATAAATAAATAAATAAATAACTAACTAGGGATACCCTCTGAAGATGCATCTAACCAAACTCTCCTGCATTTTCAAAATATACCTAGCGAAATGAAAAACATAATTGGATGGAAGAGCGACGTTAAGATCAACGGTACGGTACGCATTAATCAATCGTTCCTAATGAATGCGCTCTATAAGATTCCATCACTTAGAAGTTTGGTGACAAACGACATTGAATGGATCAGACATCCGAATGAGAACAATAACAGAATGTTGTCTAAAATGCTATCACCCATAATTGCGAAATTGATCTGGGATCATCAGAGGGATCTGTTGATCCTTGGACTGGAAATGGTCAGTTTTTCTCAAATAAAAATAGCGATGGACTTTTTGGAATTTCAATCTCCCCCACTGAAATTGAGTACTGATTCCACTGATTCTAAACTTGGACAAAATGGTTCCAACAAAAATATGATGAAACAACTCTCCGCCCTTACAAGTGCTCTAAATGGGCTCAAATGGCTCGAACCCTTGTTCAAAACAGTTGTTAACACTAATAAGCCTACGGCTACGTCATAAATTCATGACCTTACTATCGTGTCATGGAATTGCTGTGGCCTCCTTAACTTGCTAAAATGGAGAGAAAGGGTAAAAACAGAGTCCCTCCCCAACATTTTACTGGTACAGGAGACGATGGCTGTAAAGAGTGTAGAACTGGATGGCTTTTTTGCATGTTCACATCATGCGAATAAAGGTCTTGAAGGTAGACCCACAGGTGGGCTGGTGATTTTGATTGATACTAGGCTAAACTTTACTATCAACAATGTATATGAATCTGACCTTTTCATTCTGATGGATATTACTTTTGATGTGAGATTGAATGAAAACCTATTTTTGATTTCATTATATTGGAACCCCTGCCAAAATCCTATTGAAAAAGCTTGTGAAATCTTGGGTGATGCTCTCAATGAGGCTTTCATTAAAGCACCATCTGCTGAAATCCTCATTGGAGGTGACTTCAATGCATCATTTGGGACCAATGTTATCAGTATAGGTACCAGCTCTCCTTATTTCCAAGCCTCATTACAAAAAGGGAGTACGTTTCTCAAAGCCTGGAATATTTACTTAGTAGCTCTCGCAGATACTCATAGTAAGTTTACATGGAAACGAGGTATTGCAAAATCATGGATTGATCATATGTTTTCCTCTAAGTGGCTTTCAGGTAGACTAACTAAAGTCAATCCCATTAAGACCGTCTTGGGGATCACGTCATGATCACATCGTCTATTCTAAAATACTTTACAATGTGTCCTCCTGTATCCCAGCTGGCGTTAATTCAATGTGATAGACCACGTTGTTCAATCAAATGGTCTTCAGCTACGTGTAGGAAATTCACGACTCTAGTAAATAGATGCAATGGGGGAAATCGCATGGACAACGCAATAATACTAAAGTGGAATTTAGAGATGATTGCCTCACATTTGGTGAATACTTCACAGCTAATGGTTGGGAATGATTCTGGCAAAAATGAGGGAGGAGATTATTGTACGGTGGTGGCAGCAATGAAAAGAAAGAAAAATGCTGAACTTCGTGCGGCAAGGAAGTCCATGTTGAGCATTGTCAATTCTGAATATATATTATTAAAAATAAATTATATTCAATTATAAAAGGGCATTAAAGGAGACTCGTGTGGCAAATAAAATACAACAAAATCAAAGAATAGTTAACCTATTATGTAACCGCAAAACTAAAGACATCTGGAACACTAGATAAAGTAATAGGTAAAGTAACAACATGTGAATTTGACTCAGGCATTGACAGCACAACCTGGACTTCTTTCTTTCTCTCGAAATATGCCCTTCCTGGCAATTTTAGATCTTTTAAACAACCGCCTGAGTGCCACCTAATTCCTAATTGCTGTCCATGGGGAAAGACTGATATACTCAGCGCAATTCATAAATGAAAGGGTTCCAAATGTACCGGTCCTGATGGGCTTCCCCCTTGTTTAATCAAGGATGATCCACTATTCTGGTCTTCTATTTTTCATATCACGTTTTGAGAAATATTTCGATCTAAAAAGATCCCAAATTCTTGGCTTACATCAATTATAACTCCACTTCACAAAAAAGGTTCAATTGTAGATCCCAACAACTATAGACCTGTCGCGATTATTGATGTTGCAGCAAAAATATTTGCCTCTCTGATTCTACAAGAGCTAGAAAGTTTCTCCCGTATTAATGACTCTTTATGCCCATCACAAGTTGAGTTTCGTAAAGGGATGGGGACCCCTCTTAATGCGTGTATTCTTGCACACATTATTGCACATGCCACCTGCCCTACCAACAGTCCTATTTTTGTTCCTTCTCTTGACTTAAAAGCAGCCTTCGATTGTGTGATAAGAGGCAAACTGTTGGAAAAATTGTGTAAAGCTAATTTGCCTCAATATCTTATTACACTAATAGAAATGTTGCATTTTAAAACAAATTTCAAAGTAAGAATCGATCGAGCAGGTTCCTTAACGCAGGCCATTCCATGTTTCACAGGGGTAAAAAAAGGATGCAATCTTGCAGCCATTCTTTTCAATCTCTATTTAGCTGATATTGAAGAGATATGGAACACGGATAAATCATTTGCAATTCGTATTGTAGCTGTTTCTTTGTCCTGGCTAGCATACGCAGATGATATTCTGCTTTTCGATCGTATGCAAGCTGGACTTCAAATGAAACTAGAAAGCATTGTGCAATATTGTAAGATTAACCATCTTTCCGTCAACCCACAAAAATCCAATTTCATCATTTTTGCTAACAAGAAAAAAGTACAGCATGGAAAATCGGTGCCTCTCCCATCGCAATTTTACCTTTACCTTACTTAGGGCTCATTCTAACAAATAACACATCTTATAAAAGAATGAAAGAACTATTAATAGTTAAAACATTGCCCTTAACATGTCAAATGAAGATCTTGCTACGGAAAATGTGTACATTTTTGCTAAATCCACTCCAAGAATTTTACCTGAAAAAAGTTGAAAGAATCATGTTGTATGGAGTGGAGCTATTCTTACACGACTTGGGTCCCCTATTGGATCAACCGCAAGGTCATATTTGGAAATACACCTTAGGTTTACCACCATCTACGCCAAATGCTATTGTCAGACACGAATTGGGCCTCAACTCGTTATCCGCTAGATACAACTGGCGTTTACTATTGAATTTTGCAAAAATAATGTTTCCACCCAAAAACTCATTATACATGGGGCTAAACAGAATGTTAGTGAGCAATAATCCACCTTCTATGATTCATTTTAAAGAACGTATGTTGTCGTTGTTGGAAAAGATTAACCTTTTCATTAATTGTGACCGTTGTTAATTTTGATTTTGAATTTGCTTTCATAAATCTATGAGCGTGCACCTTCCACCCCCTTCCGTCTTGCTATTTTTTCACTATTCATTAGTGTGGCACAAATCGAAGGTAGCACCCATTTTCCTAACCACTCTAATAATATGTCTTTTTCACAAATTCATGACATAACCGATAAACGCGCCACCACATTAGCTTTTGATGCGTCGGAAGCTAAACACATTTTGTCCCTTATAAAAGACACAGAGAAATCATTGCAATGTGTGAGCCAATCCAGAGAGGCTAGTTTTTCAGTTGGAGAAACTCATTTGACGTGAAATTTCACAAAAACTACACGCGACAACCCTAGTAGAGCACTATAAATCGCAGACCCCGAGGACTAAGGGTCTATTTATGCCCAACCCTGTGCAGTGAAAGTAAACCGTTTATCAAAAAATGGGACCAAATTCTAAACAAGTGTTCATTGGACCTTGTACTCTTGACTATTGAAGAACTGTCGAAATCTCCTACATGTATTGATACAGAAATTAAAAAAACACTGGCATAAACATGCATCGGACCATAATAATGATTTATGTCGATTTTGCAATTTTGCACAGGAGACTTTAAAACACCTTTTTATCTACTGCATTTACTTTTAAAACAATTGTTGTAAAGTAATGAATTCTTTTCTACAAGCAAATACGATCTTAGCTAGAGAATGGATTTGGATAAAATCATGTGGGGATCCACTAATGCTTCTATAATCAAAACAACAAAGCTGGCAAAGATTATTGAGAGCGAAATTGAAAGAGTCATTTAACTATCCATATGTGTGGGTATAGCTTTGTACGGGTGTACTTTGGTTTTTGAGAAATCTATTTTGTGGATAATGTATAATAAGTTATATATGTTGTTTCTGTTGTTTTATGTTTATTTTCTTTTTTATTGTGATCTATTTATGAATTGAATTATGAATTATTTGTAAAGGTCTTCTTGACTAAAAACAAATAAAGTTTTATTTAAAAAAAATATATATATTTATCTTTCTCTGTCAATCACCCTAGCAGGTTTTATAAGAGAAATTTGCGAGAAATTAGATGATATTCCTGCTCTCTCTAAAATGGTGCTAAGTTTATCTGGTTCCTAAATGGTGTTGACATATTTGGTTTCTTTAGGAGTTTTAGGCAGCTCTTAGTTTTGAGAAATGTTTATGAGGTTTGTATACATATCTGAACGCTTTTATCTGGTGTCTTTGATGAAATGTGCACTTAATGTTTTGTGGTGTATTAGTCGTATGTGTACTGTAAATGTTCAATCTAGCTGTGATAACTCTGTAATATGCAGTTTGTCTAATTGTGTGTTTGTTTATTTGTGAAAGGTTTTATTTAAACTATATTGCAATAAAGAAATAAAAAATAAAAAAATGCATTCAAGGGACCATTCGAATGTAAGTGGCCCCTGAATGCAATTTAAGATAATACAATAAGGCTGTTAGTGTTTCAGCTCCCCATTGCCTGTCTGACCTTTGACAATCTGTAACTATTAACCCCATCCTTGCATTCCTTTATCTTAATTATATGACATTTTGCGATCTCAATGCCACTTGGCTTAGTAAGAGTGTTGTCTGTGTCCTCCCTCTGTCCCCCTCCCTTGCCTCATTGCGCCTTGAAACACTTGTGTATAGGCGTGTTATAAATACCATATCATATCATATGCATTAGGTAATAATTTGCAATGAATAATTAGGCAATACATGCCTTATCATATCATGCACCCCACAGGTCCATCGGACTGTTTTTCCAAGTTGTAAGCAACGGGTCCCCCATACTTCATTATGACATGTGCCCCACAAGCCCATGCCCGTTTTCAGCTGGCGCTGACTAGAAGTCCCATAATGCAAAGGGGAATCTTGGCGTGCATGCTATAGCTTGCACGTAACCTTAAACACATCTGGACTCAAATCAAAGATGTAGCAGTGGTTCTCAGAATCTGACACAGAAATGCTGGTCCAGTATTAACTTTGCCTTGACAGCACAAACCTAGGGCATTTTGTAACCATGACAAAAAGGAGGAAACCACAATATGTGTGTTTTTTTGCACGTTTTTCACAGAGCTTTTGCAAACTTGCCAAATTCGGTTTCTGACATGCATCCAGTCCCTAATCTTGTTTGCAGCCCAGGGCAGTATGTAGTAGGGCTTTGCTGTCTGTGTTTTCTTGGGCATGGCTTCAACATGCCCCGGCTCACCATGCAGTAAGTAAATACCAGACATACCCCCTGGCGCAGCGAACACCTCCTCTTCTTTATTGTCTCCTCTTGGCGCTGCGCCCCATAGAATGCAGTTCAGTCTTATAATACACTCGGTCCCATTGTACTCATAGCGCCTCCACCCTTTGTACTTATGCCTTCCTGAGCATCATAGCTATCTCTCGCTCTCATCCCAACTACCTCCCTGACTTTACTCTCCCCCACCATTCTCAATGTTCTATCATACTCCTCCTTTGCCTCACTGACAGGCAAAAGCGCTTCAGTGCCATAAACTATGACAGGAAGCCCTATACAAATGCAAGATAACATAACATACATTGGTCTGGGGGAATATTTTCGAGGGTGACAGCAGGCAAATATTCCTTTCATTTAACCAAGAGTGAGTGTAACTGCATGAGTGTCCCTCGAGAGCTCCCTGACCCTCACTTCACCCTGATTGCATTCAGATAATGGCCAGTTTCCAGATGTGGCCCTCCCAAGCCTAAATCTTCAGCCTAATTCATTTTAATGGACATTTGAAGTCGGTGCCGAATGTCAATGTCAGGGCGCCGCTGAGTCAGCAGCACCAGAGGTTTCCCCTCCCCCACTTCCTCCAGGACTCTGCTGAAAGGGTGAAGGGGAGCGTCCGGGGTTTAGGCAAGGAGTTGCTGTCACACATTACTGCCATGCTACTTCCGGTTATTTATTTATTTATTTATTTATTGGTTATTTACAGGGATTTGTAGTGCGCTAAACGTCATATAGTGTCTCACACGGGGCGCTAGGAAAGAAAGTGTGGGAGCAGTGCTGAAAATGGTAAATATTTGGGCACCCTCTCCCGCTGCGGGGCAGAGGGGGCAGGCTCGAGTGGTCTGTCTTCTGTCTATGTCGCGCAAATCAGTATCTCTTCGTGAAACCCGAGCCTGGTAATTTGCATACAAGAAAAGAGCATTCTGGGAACAAAGAATGGCCATACTTGTATATGTGAAACATGTCTGTGATAGGGATTCAGTAAGAGACCCTTTTCAGTGAGTAATGGAAGTTGGCATCTGCTCTTTCCATTAGTCACTATACTCACCCTAACCAAAACATGCTGTGAATTGCATGACAAATATACCAAAACCAATTTGTCAGCTTCAGTGTACAATATAAAGCTTTGGCTGCCTCTACATGTAGCTTTGCATGCTGGTCATTACAAGCGTGGGCTGCTCAGTGGCTGAGAGCTTTGTTCAGGAACAGATCTGGGGGTTGGGACTTGCAAGACGAGCATTGGGGGAGACTCCGTTCCTTGTCCTATATACCCTGGGAGACCAGAGAGGGACAAGGCTTTGTCCTGTATAACGAGGAACCCTAGAGTAGAGCTTTATATGCTCTGGACTCCCCTATATGACAGCAAGACCAACCCTAGAATTTACAGTGCTCTGGCTAGCCATTGTGTAGGGGCCCCTAATTTGAATATGATGTGACATGACATCCCAGAATCATACTTTAATATCAGAGAGGATTATTTGAAGATACAGCTAAATAATTTGCAGGGAGTAAGCCAAGAAACAAATATATTTGTGACGTCCAACAGTATTTCCAGACATGGGGCCTCATTACGAGTTGGGCGCAAAGGGATACCGGGCACCGTTAAGGACATCGGTGCCGGTAATCCCTTTGCGCCCTACTACGAGTTCCCTTAGCGGGTCCCTTCCTTAAAGCCTGAACCAGGCGTTAAGGACGGGACCCGCTAAGGGAAATCAGAGCCAATAACGGTGCCGCAATTTGCGGTACCATTATTAGCGCCTTCCCATTGAGCTCTATGGGAGCTCAAATGGGAATGGGGAATGGCTTTTTCAATGGGGATTTACCGGTCCCGCAAATGTCGGAATAGACTGGTAAGTCCCCATTGAACCAGGGCGGACTCGGTACCGGTATGGGAGGTAGTCATGGCGCTAATAGCGCCATGATTACCTCCATACTCGGAATGAGGCCCATGGTCACGTTAAAATACGTTGGTTAAGAATTAGTGACAAAGTGCGCACTCTGTTGCCAGTCAAGTTTTCCTGCATTGACTTCTCCTCCAAACAAATGTTTTCATGACTCCATCAATCTTCAGGGAGGCTATATTTCTTTACCTTTTCAGGCGTGTCTTCATTTCCTTTTCAGGTGTTGCCTGTTAATTGACAAAAAATCTCTAAGGATTCTGGTACTTGTATTTTTTCGCACTTTCTTTCTCTTGCAGGTGACTGGAAACAGCTCCCTCCATAGTACAAATCTTAGCCTGGATAGGGGGGGGGGAAGCCATGTTTATGGCTCTCCATTGTAAGGCATGATGGCCCTGGTGCTGCAGCCTTTTGAGCAGTATCATGGGAGAGGCTTTGCAGTACTGGGCAATGTGAGATGAAGGGACTTATAATGTGGGCGGGTGGGGCACAGTGAGGAAAAAACACACTTGCTTGGGAGCACAATCTTTGTTTAAGTTGCAAAACAGGGATTTGAACTTACTTGAAAAATTCTTCCCAGCTGTAGTTGGTAGGAATATTGTTTGCTTAACTTTTGTTTGGCAACACCAAGTGACTTTGGAATGTAGAGCATAATATGAGACTTGGGTTTGCTAACTGAAGTAAACTATTGTCATTTCATCAGTTTCAAGAAGGGTGTATGCATTTTCTTTTTTTAAAAAATATTATAGTTTAATTTTTAAACTTTTCATTTGTCTCCAGGTTTCCAATGTTTGTTTTTAACTCATTACGGTTTGCCAAGACTTAGAATTTCTTGTAAAAATTGGCATATTGTCAAGATCAGTTTTTGCGATTTGCCGTTGAGCATCTCCATCCATCTTTCTTCTGTCTCTATTAATTGCTCTCTGATCTTATCATACCTGCCGAATCAAGATCTTTGTTCTGAGAGATCGTTGAATTCCATTAGTAGGTGGAACAGTGTTTCAGATTTTTGAGTGTCTGAACAGAAGCGGCAAAAATGTTCTGCTGGAGCGATTTGTCTGGTTTTGGTTAGATAGCATTTGAGGTTCATACAATGTCTCCTGCTGTGACCACAGGTTCCAGCGATGTCCAGGGCAGGGCTCGGGCCTGGGTGACACGATAAAGTGCCTCTTGTGCAGAATTGCCTTTCTAAGGCGATTGAAGCAACAAAGGGCTAGGACCAACAAAAACAACCTCTCCACTCTCCAGATCTGCAAACTCTCTTCCCACATCCCTGGCAAATCATCATGTGTCACCCACCCCTCCTTTCTGCCCGTCACCCCATGTTTGGCTTTCAACGATACTCTGTTTTAGAAAGATGAATTGTAATAAAATACTTAGACAAATACATAAATCTTAACAGAAGTGGTAAGAAAAAAGAATTCCGTTGTAGATTCATTTTCCCCACCCTGAAGGTAAGACTACAAATACCAGAATGCAATTGAGTGATTCAGTGAAGGAAAACAATGGCCTGTGGGTTTCACATATGTACATGCAAGACTTAAGAAGTCATAACAAAATGTAATGTGCAAAAAGGTAATCTGGTTGTTTTTAATTTTTGACATATATGTAGTGAGGAAGATGTGACATTCTACAAGAAAAATTCTCTCTCTTTGGTGTCTCAAAGAAGAACACAGGAAAGTAATTGTGATAGTTTAACACTTTCTTGTGTTGTATTTTCATTGTCTCGGAAGAAGGCATAGGTTTCTGCAGCTATCTGTCGCTTTGTGTGTGCTTTCAGATCAAAAATGCCTCTTTTGATAACGACAAGGAGCTTCTTCTTAAAAACAATGGTTACTTAAAAGAACCATCACGTATAAACATCTTTCACTTTCAATGATCTGGCAAAACAAAGAGAGTGCACAGTAGCAAAGTATTTGTGGGACGTACTGAGTATCTTCTGTTGTGCTGCTGGGGGTTGGGTCATCAGAGCATCACGGCTGGGGGAGGCGGGGCAAGAGTGGCCTCTCGAACAGGCAGAAAAAGAGGATTGTGCCTGGAAGCAGCCCTGCCCCTCTAAAATGCATTCTGTATTACTTGGTATACACAATGCAGGATGTGGCTGTGGGGCCCCAATGAGCGTGAAGACCTGGGCGACAGCACAGACGGACCATGCCTATGACTGGTCCTGTAGGGCAGTTTTCCTTAGGTTGCTAGTAGCATCCAACGGCAAGACAAAGGCCTGTTTCAGGAAATCTATCTTTACTAGTCCTCTGAATATCCTGAGTATGTGGATACAAATAATTTCTGGATAATGGGGAGTTCCTTCCAAATGAGGTCTGGTATTGCCTGTCATTGTGAAACTGGAGAGAGAAGGGAATTCTCTCGCTCCAACCTATTGAAGGGTGCTGGGGCTACCTGTGTCCTCCCACCCTCGTTCTTAGGTGGAGTGCGCTGAGTGCCAAATAAAAGCAGCCGCTCCGGGTTGCATGCTCAACCATGTGACCCACACATTTTAGGGGCAGCCATCTTTAAGAGCATTGTCTGGCGTTGAAAACTGCATCCTTATGCAACGCTTAAGCATAACATCCCACCCACACAAACAAGTGCCAACACTTTATGAACACCTAAAACATAGGGCCGGTTCTGATCAGTGTGGAAAAGTAGTGTGGAAAACCAACATTCCTCCCCTTGCACCCGCTGGTTTCCAGCACCACTATTTTAAGGGGGTGAAAGGATTGGATGGGAGGTGCTGTGCTTTCCAGTTGCAAAAGATGACAGAATCTATCAAAGTGGAGGCCGCGTGTGCACCTGTGTCACTGCAAGCATTTCTTAAAGAGTCTGCCACTTTTCTGACTTACCAAAGCCTCATTGAGCCTTCAGAAAATCAAAATAGTGGTGCCGCCATCCGGGAAATGCACATCTTATATGCTATACTACAGGAAAGCCTTGTTCCCACAGCTGTAAATGACACCTCACGGGTGCAAGCAGGTCTTTTCAAGAAGAATCCCCTGACAGTGTCAGCCCTGAATTACTGATGGTCATGCAAGACGGAAGGTTTTCATGTCAGTACGTCACATTCCCATTTTGACAGTAAATGGTGCTTTTAGGAAAAGTGTTTTGTCCTCGATGGAACAACACTTTTCTAATTTTACGATGGCCTCTAAATTGCGCTCAGAGTTGTATGAGCACCATGCTATCCGTACAGTAATATTAAGGATTCTCTCCACATCCCACCTTATTTGTATATTGTAAAATCTTGAAATTGGTGAGGAAGGACTCTCGGATGCAGCGTCTGGAGTTCCAGTTTCTTTATGCCACCATCACTGCTCTGTTCAGGCTGGACCGCTAGATCCAACTCCATAGTTCAGTGACACTGTTTGAAATGGCTGTGGTTGCATTCCTTGGTAGATGGTCACTACAGATACTTTAATTTCTGTTATTATCCAGGGCTCAAATATAGATCCAGTATATGGGTTGGTTGTCTGTTTTTCACCAGGTCCCTATCCCACACTTGAAAAATTGTTGCATATGTTCATTACTAATCTGTGGGAGATGCCTAGATGGGGGGCTGGCTATTGTGTCTCTTATCTTTCTCTCATTCAAGCCTTGCAAGAGGCCACTACTGAAGATGAGTGTGGCGGGTTGCAGCATTGCCTTAATAAGTGCTGTCGTGGCCAGGTCATGCTCCTTTCTTGGCTTTACGCAATCCCAAATGTTTTGTTTAGTCTGCATAAATCTTTCTACACCTACATTGGCTCTAGGCCACTAAAACTGTTCTAAATCGCCATTTGGTCTGTGCCACCAAAACCTTGTAACAGTTTATTGAGAGGCCACCCTCAACATAGGGAGTTCCTTCCCTCTGCAGGCTAAGTGTCTCCCAATAAACGGTTAATGTCAGTTCTTTATTCAGCCCTATCTCCAATTCATGTATTACCACTGGGATCCCTGTCCCTGAGCTACCAATGAGCCAAGAACCAGGCCAGTGTACAGGAAATACATTTGTATTTATTTGGATGATAGGTAATAGAAAATCTCACTAGAATATCACACACCACTTTATCCGTGGCACAACACAATAAACTTCTCTCTGCATAAACAATTCACACAATTTCGATTGGAGAAATTAAAACATAAAATTTGAATTGATACGAATTTCAAAATAAATGATCATTTACACTGGTCCCTGAATAACATCACTTTACATTTGCGATTATGTAAAATTTTGGTTTTCCTGCGTGCTTAATAGGCTAGCGGGAAATAAACACAGGGTGATTTAGCAACCACCCCCCCACCTTCCATGTTGGTCTGTGTTGGGGAAGTCGGACAGAGAAATTGGAATGATTTAGGAATTTTGGATCTCAGACCCCCTTCCACTTAAAGGCATGTGTTGGGGAAGCTGGATGGTAAAAATTGGGATGATTTGAGAATTTTGGATTCAGACCCCCCTCCACTTAAAGACCTATGTTGGGGACACTGGCTAGCAACACTTGGGATGATTTGAGAGTTTTGGATTTCAGACCCCCTTCCACTTAAAGGCCTGTATTGCGGAAGCTTGATGGTAAAAAGGGGAGGATTTTATTAGCTTTGGTTTAGTAACAAATGTCCCCTTTTCCTAAAAGAAGTCAGGGCTAACAGGCGAAAAAGGATTACCCAATTACATTAAAGACTATAGACTTCAGCACACACCGGGAATGAGCTTTATTAATTTCGAATTTTAACACAAATTACCCTGTGGTGTTTTGCCACGGGGAATTAATTAAATTAATATTTTCAGTTAAATAGGCTAAGGATCTACACTGTACCCCTCCCCTCGCCCAGAATAAAGGGAAAGGATTTAAGGCCAGCAGATTCCCCCACATTTGAGTTGCAAGGTGTTCAAGTCTACTAACATCGAAAACCTTTGTTTTAAGTAAGGAAAGCCAGTGCATGTCAGGACCCTCTGGAAGGATAGGTAATCTGATCACTCCACTCTCAAAATTGGCCTCCAGCTCTCCACCATAGGCCCCAGCCAGCTTTTTAGGCCTTCCCTGTAATGGACAGCGCCACCCAGATGCAATCTCCTTTGGTGTTTGATTGCAGCTGTGTGATGGTAAATTTCAGCAGCTCTGTGTGATGGTAATTTTTAGCAGCTCTCCCAGATGGTACATTACAGCAGCTGTAGCCCTTTCTCACAGTGCATCCGCTTAATGTAGCAGCGATGACACTGTCAAATGTCCACTTTTGGGGAGTACTCTGCAAGAGTTCTCCCAAATAGGATTGGACATTTACCCTTCTCTCTCCTCCCAAATCCAATCCCTCTCTAAGGATTGGTTTCGAATCTGAAGCAGACATATGACAGCTTCCATTTGCAATCCCCATTTATTGTCATGTCACATATTTGGCAAAAACTAGTTATCTAGCAACACTTCATCATTTTACTAATAACTGCCATAATATACATATTTTCTGATTCAGCTACTCATTGGGAATTAAATAAGACGATAGCCAGGTCTGCAGCATTTTGCATGGCCAGGTGGCAATTTTCTGCCATTTTTATAAAAAGCATAATTGTAAGGAACATGCAATTTATTATCCATATTCCTAATTCCACCCTCCACCCGTTCGCCCACTCTCAATTTTGGAACATTTTAAGATTAGCCAGAAACCCATTTTCAATGGTCATTACAGTTCGCCGAGTTGCAGGTGGATGAATTTCATATCACCAAACTCACCTGGAAATTACCTAAAAAAGGATGTCCATCAAGAAAGTACAACTTATGGTTGCTGAAAAAAAGGCCCAAATGATAATAGTCTTTTTACATTAATAGCAAATCTTTGAGATCTGCAAATTGGAGCCCCACTGTCCTTAGGCCATTTGCCTCTATGGGCCAGCCTATGACCAGAGTTTTTTTTATGAGTCTCTTTGAAGTTGGTTGCTCGAATTCAGAGTTCAGTCTTGATTGCAACCCCTGTTTTTACAACCCTTCTTCCCTTACATTCTGGACATGCACCAGCCAAGGGAAATTGTCTTGCAGAGTCAACAAGTCTAAAGAAAGTTTGCTTTCCAACACCCCTCAGGCAAGACCCATTTTATTGCAGTAGTAAATGGTTGGGATGCACAAACCAGGCTTCCCGTGGGGGAGTTCTTTGTGAAGTCTGCCCACCAACAAGTGAAAAGGGTCTGCCTTGGGCCTAAATGAAATCTTCATGGCAACAAAGTGGGATTTTCTTTTCAGACGTTTGCCTGTATTTTGCATGTGAAGCATAATATACATTACTTTTTATCAACACACACTAAGGCTCTTCCGTGCCAACTTTATGTTGGCAGGAGAAATGTTTTCTCATTTTTTTTTTTTTTTTAAAGTATTTTATTGATTTTGGTGGAAAATAAACGTGCAATACAACGAAAAATCAAACGGTGATTCAAACAAAGGAGGGGAGGGTGCAAGGGGGACAGGGGAGGGGGAGGGAACAAACAAATCAACAACAGTCTTCATGTTACAGCGAATTTACAGTGGATGGATGGGTTAGGGCCTGCGACCCAGAGTTTCAGGATGCAGGGGGGGTCGCATATGAGGGCTGTCCCTCCAGTGCTGGCATCAGGGGATAGTGTCAGTGTGATGCTGCGAGATTTCAGGGGGGTTTGTAGTCGGCGCTGAAGCGTATGTCTCTGAGGAGGGCCTTCCATGATTCCAGGGTGCCGCATTCGGCTTCGCCGCTTGACGTGATTCCTTCTTGCCAGGCCCTGGTTACAGCTACTGTCCATCTCTCGAGTTCTTTGAGCCATCGTTCATGCCTGGGGCCCGACAGCGTCTTCCAGGCCATTGCAATTGTTCTCTTAGCCAGGATGCATAAGATGTCCATTAGTCTGACAGCATGCTTGGACTTGCTAGGTCTGGGGTAATTCCCCAGGAGGCACTCGCCGGGGGTCCATTTGTACCTCGTCATTCCGGCGTCCATGCAAGTCTGTTTGGCTTTGGACCATAGTGTCATCGCCTTAGTGCAAGTCCAGAACATATGGATCATGTCCGCTTTATCGTTCCCACACCATGGGCATGCAGGGGAGGATGTCTTATTGAAGGAGGCGACCCTATGAGGGGTCATGTATGTCCTGTACAGGACGTTCAGTTGAATCTGACCGAATCTGGTATTCCTGGACACTTTTTTGGGAAATATTAGCGCTCTCACCCATTCTTTATCCGTGATCGGGGTCCCAAGATCCGCTTCCCATTTCGCTCTCAGTTCTTTGCCTTTAGGGTTAGGTTTGTCGCATAGTCTGCTGTAGAGTCTGGAGACTGGTCTCCAGCCATCCGAGAGGTCATGCATTTCTTGAAGTAGAGGGTCAGGGGAGGGTTCCTCCGGCCAGCCGGTCCACCGTTTCTTGGCAGTCTGTTTAAGGCGGTGGTACCAGAGGAACTGGCCCAGGGGTATTCCTTCGGCGGCCTTAAGAGATTCAAAGTCCCTGAATTCCCCTTCCTCGTACATGTCGCCCCATGTGTATATGCCGGCTTCTTCCCACCTCCTTGCCGTAGAGAGGTCTGCATCCGTTCGGCAGGTGTCTGCTAAGATGGGGTTATACAGGGAATATGGGTGTTGTACTCTCCTGATGTAGCAGGACCTAGCCCATATCTTCCTTCCTAGGTCAATCAGTTGTGAGGTGACCAGGGACTGCCGTGTAGGATGCCACAGGGTCTCCTTAGGGATCACATTGTTCGAGGATTGCCTCAGGAGTTCCGTCTCAGCCGAAGATTCGTCTGAGAGCCATTTCGTTATGTGACTCAGCTGGGCGGCCAGGTAGTATAACTGGAGATCCGGCAGCTTTATTCCACCCTCTTTGTGTGGCAGGGAGAGAACAGATAGTGACAGTTTGTGCCTGTGGGGGCCCCATAGGAAGTCCCTGATGATAGCCTCCAGCTTCTTGAGGAGAAATGTTTTCTCATATCGTGCTTTAAACAATGAATAGACATGAAAAACCGTTTTTGGTGTCAGTGTTTGAAAATCTTGTTTTTCATGTGAAAGGGACCTTTGAATTTCTTCTGCCACTGTGAATTTAAATGCTGCTTTTGCTTTTCCAATGACAGTTAGGCCTTCTTCAGATGGCCCTTCCCTGTGCTACTTGCAGAAACCCAACAGACTGCCTTAATAGTCCTGTTTTTCAGTGTGAAGGCTATGCCATTTTTTTATGAAGGCTGGCATGTTATGTTTCCAGTGGGCTTTTTAGTTCTGTTGGCTTGAGGCCTTTGATTACACCCCACAAGTTTCAAAATCAGTCTGTTGTCTTTTCTGGTTTTAAAATGCCAAAAAATACCTTAGTATCAGATTCAGGTAGCGTAACTAGCAGGAGCGCATCAGGGGCTGGAGGGACATTGGACAGATCGATAAGATGCCATGTAGCATTGGATGAAGGTGTGCAACTCCAGGCCTTATCGAATGAAATGAAAGTCATTAATCAATGCATGCAGGAATCCAACACTACATTAAAGCAGATCATGAAGGGAAGGAAATTAAAGAACATAACGGACCTGCAAAATAACAATCTGAACAAATTACTGAAAACGAAACACCCATAAGTGGTGTCGAAGATAACTATGACACATTATCTCTCAAACTTGACCTGGAAATGAAAGCAATTAAGTGCTTAAATGGGAGAGCTGAAAGTCAACATAATCATTCGAGGAGGAATGATGTTCGAGTGGTGGGGCTGCCGGAACAAATGGAAGTTACAGAGCTGGTCAGATTCCTGTAAGAGTTGGTTAGAGAAGAACTACCGATATCAACTACAAAGCAATATATCATTGAACCTGCACAATGAACCTTGATCTCCAAACCCTCCAAAGGATTAAGACCTAGAAATAAAACATTGTGTTGCCTATATTTTTAACATTAAATGATGACTTGAAAGAGAAATAAAGAAAAAGGAGGTGTCATTTGCGTCTTTAAAGAATTTTCCATGGAAGTATTGAGGGGATCAGAGAATGTACCTCCAACATGATGCTTTAAAGCAGGGGTCTTCAAACTGGGGGGCTGGCCCCAGTAGTTGGGCGCAAAGGATGTCCAGAGGTGGCCCCACCCAGATTCTTTAAAAAGGGATTGAGATAGACTGTCTTTAAGATAAAAAAGAAATAAGGTCACTGCTTTTCATAGACAATGTAAGCAGTAGAAATTCTGTTTATATTGTTCATCCTGGGCCCCCCCTGTACATTCTTTGGTCCCCTTAGTGGGGCCAGCCCCTAAGTGGGGGGATCTCAGCAACAATACTTCTACTCAAAGGGGCTCGGTATGAAAATATTTTCATATTTAATATTTTAATACCACTTCTTTAAAGGGTTCTAATCACCGGTTGTATCTGCGGTTTCCTGCCAAGGTCTACTCTCATCACCAAAATGCGGTACATAGTTTCGATGTCGTTTTCTTCAAAGCCTCAACCTGATAACTTCGAATAAGTTGCAAAGAGGAGACTCAGACACTCTACCATCTTCTAGAAGGTCTCCGCTGGAAACCAATACCAATTCTTTACGAGGCGGCCCATAAATCAAGTCGTTCTCAGCAAAAAGGGAAAAGGTTGAAGCGTGATATGGAGACTCACTCTCAGTATACCCTGCAGTGATCTTGCTATCACCAGCGTCGTACACCGCACCTCACTGCTACAGGATACCTGAAATGCCCCACCAGATAAGATAATGAACGGAGCCCAGAAAATGGCATACTGGAAAGTAGTAAATATGTTAGTTCCTTTTTGTGAGCCTTTAATGTAATCTCACTTTTTTTTCTTCAGCAAGATGCTTTGACACCCCTTGATCTGAAGCATCAAAATGGAGACAAGGGTAGGTCCAGTTGATGGAACTACCCCTCTAGACCCTAATAGAATTGATGGCTGTCTTTAAAGCCTCTGCAGTAGTGTGGGTGGTTGTCCTCAGCACCTTTCTAATGACTGGAATTCACACTCACACTCATGTTTGTTTTCCCTTCTTATTTTGCCCACACTTGGCTAAACATGCCCCACTGCACCAACCACACGGCTGCCAGACTATACTCAGGGTGAAACCGCTATGCAGCTGTCTGCAGCCTTGAGAACTGTCTATCTTGTGTTAATGTAACTATGCATAAAATAGCACTGCCCTGTAAGACAAAGGCAATCTTGTGAAGCAAAATGGCTTGCATTTGGTCTAATTTGCATACCCACAATGCTTTGCTTATGTTTCTCAAAACTGGAGGGGAACTTGCAGTGATGGTTACTTGGTGACACTGTGGCACTTGTGCCATGGCTCAAATGGCTTGTTCTTCTTTAACATTTCAGGTGCAAGGGTATTTTCACGCCTTTTTAAATCCACCCCACTTTGCTGGCATTTACAACACAGGCGCCAAAGCTGCAACCAAATGTCTGTCAGAATTATCAACAATGATGATCCCTAATAACGGGAAATCGGGAATTCAGTTGTCTACAGCTTTGAGAACTGTTTGTCTTGAGTTGCTGAAAATATGTATAACATTGCACTGCACTATATGACAAAGACAATTGTCGGGAGCTAAAGGCTTGCATTTGGGCCAACTTACATGCAATTCTATGCCTATTTGGCTCTGTACTGCAGATTAACTTCCAGTAACGGCCACTCAGGCGACAGGGCTGAAATGGCTTCTTCGACTTTTACTATCACAGTGAAGGACTTGGAAAATGCTCTTTATTTGCAGGTTTCTGACTGTACAAGGGGTATCATGACGTGTGTCAAATGACCTTCTCATTGCTGTACACTCTCAAAGCTGTTTGCTATATAATTTTATTTTCTTTCTTATGCAGCATTGCATTCTTATATACAACTAGCAAAAAGTACCCGTACTCTGCACGGGTTCTGTAGACAGACATGATAACACTCTCATCAATTGTTGAAAATCAATGATCCTGTAGGTAAATCTAAATGTAAAACCCATAGATAGAGTTAAACTAGAAAATTGAGGAACAGTAGCCCACTCTAGTTTTTTGCTTTTGTTTTGATCTGATAGGTGAAGGACACTTAGAAATCGCTCGCTGAATACCCCATAAGCACTTAAGCGCAATCTGCATGCCTTTTACAAGAACTGGGTTTAATCTCCTGATGAATGTTCTGGATTCTTTGCCATTTGTGAACTGAAACATGTTGAGACAGTAGCCTGTATAATGACAATGCAGTGAGAAATCAATGTAAACACAGAGTTTCATGTAATAATTCTTGTTTTTTCACAGTGTATGAAAACCTGAAAAATAATGGTTAATTGAAAACTGATTTTTGTTAAAAACACCCAGGCCACCATCAGATGAGTAAAAAGAACTACAGTTCTCAGGAGTCCTCAGTTATGGTCCCCACTTCAGAGCGTCTGTTTGGTCCTCAGTACCTGCACTTCTTATTTTTGGCCGAATTGAGGGCGGGAACCTTTTCACGTTTGAGGAGTGTAGCAGTGGTGAATGTTGCCAAACGTCCCATAGTTCCTCCCAAGGGCTTCCCAGCTTGGCATTCACACTTTTCCCTGTGAAATGTCAAAGTGCAGGGAAGAACAGCTGCTCCCCAGAGGTTGAACAAAGCATTAAAATTTCTTTCACTGTAAGTATAGTTTAAAAAAACACACTTTTGTAGGCTTTTAGTGTGAGTCAGGATGGGTAAACTAAAGCTATATACAACACATGTTTCTAAAACAATATATGCAATGTCAGATTAATGTTTTATCTAATTTGTGTGCATTGCTAAAAACTATAATTTAATCTTTTCAGAACCAAAACTTAACATATATATTAACTACAGAAGGGAAGATATGTGACCAAGTGCATAAATATCCGACTGGGCCCAAATCCTGAACACACCACATAAGCAGTGTGTGATCCTGGGCAAATTATTTAATCTCATGGGGCCTCATTACGACCCAGGCGGTAAGTTACCACCTGGGCCGTGACTTTACCACCATGGCGTAAACTATGTTTACGCCATGGTGGTTGGCGGACTTACTGCCCCATTCCGACCTTGGCGCGGCGGTAAGTCCCCAATCCCCATTTACCCTTCCCCATTCCCATTTTTGCCCCATAGGGCATAATGGGAGTGGGGAAGGCGTTAATTACGCCACCGTAAATTACGGTGGCGTAATTAACTCCATGGTCCCTTAGCGCCATGGATTTTAACACCTGCTAAAAGCAGGTGTTAAAAGCGCCATGGCGCTAAGGGACCTCGTACTCGGGCGGTAAGGGTCGGCGCTGTTAACGCTGCCGTAAACCCCTTACCGCCTGGGTCGTAATGAGGCCCATTGTGCCTTATCTGCAAAAAATTGGGGCTCCTGAGACAGAAAATCTTCCCTAACAATGAGACAGAATTAGGGGGCTATTTTACAATCTCTCTGAGCGGTAAATGATGTGCCAAAACTATGTGTGAAAGAGGTTCGCATTGGCTTTTGACCCCATTTCTCACACCAGGGGATTTTCAGGGTAATGACTGACTCGGGTGGGGTCCCAGAAAGGATGTTACATGACCAAAAACGCATCTGCTCCACTTTTCCTAGTTCTCCCTTCTATCCTACTCATAAACTTTTCCAGCCACAGATCTCTCCACATCTTCGCTCCATGCACCGCTTTCTTTGCCGCCTTGATAGACATTCTTAAATCCAAGTCTACTGCTGACTACTCCTCATATTTCTCCGATCATGCCCTCTATGATGACTGCTTATCTTCTGCTGAACGCTCCTACTTCTCCGACCTCTTACATACACAGTCAACTCACCCTAAGCGTCTTTTTCAAATCCTCTCACGGTTACTTTCTCCATCCTCTCCTATTTGCTTAACTCCACTCTGTCAGAGTCTGACGTGGCTCAATTCTTTTCTTTGAAGGTGGCTTCTCTCCGCTCTGACATTGAAACCTCAGCCTCTCCAACATAGCCTGTCTCTTCTGTTCCAGCTCCCTCTGTTTCTATCTCCTGCTTTGTACCCATCACCAATAGTGAGACTTCTCTCCTACTGGCTAAAGCTCATCCAACTGCTTCCCCCACTGATCCTACCCCATCAGCCCATATCCCTCAAGTCTACCCATCCCTTGTCTCCTATCTTACTTCCTTTCTTAACATCTGTCTTTTGACATCAACTTACCTTCATCTTTTAAACACTCTTCTATTATTCCATTTCTAAAGAAACCTTCCGCCGACCCCTCGCTTGCTTCCAAGTGTTGCCCTATTTCTCTATTACCTTATTCTTTCTAAACTACTCCAACGGTTGGTGTATTCTCAATTTTCTACTTTCGTCTTTAATTCTTCCATGTTTTCAGTCAGGCTTTCACCCTACCACCCCACCGAAACTGCTCTTCTTTCTGTTCTGAACTCTTTGCTCACTGAACACTATTCCAAACATTCATCTCTTCTTATTCTGTTGGATCTGTCAGCTGCTTTTGACACTGATGATCACTCTATTCTACTGGCTTCTCTTGCTTCCTTTGGTTTTTCTGGTTCTGTCATTTCCTGGTTCCAGTCATACCTGTCTCAAAGATCTTTTTCCGTTACTTGGGCTGGTAAAACATCGGACACTGTCTCGCTGGTCCATGGTGTCCCACAAGTGTCTGTTCTGGGTCCTTTTATATTTTCCCTTTACCCTTCCCCTCTTGCTGCTGTTATCTCCTCCTATGGTCTTTCACATCACTTCTATGCTCGCGATACTCAGCTCTTTCTGTCCTTTTCTTCTTTCTCTTCTGATATTCATTACAGACTGCCCTCCTATCTATTAGCTATTAAATCTTGGATGTCGGCTCACTATCTTACACTCAACGCTACAAAACCTGAGGTTCTCTTCTTTCCTGCTAACACTCTTCCTCCTCCGATATCTCCCCCTTTTGTTTCATTTCCCCCATCCCAGGTTTTGATTTCCTCTACTGCTCGTAATTTGGGGTTTCACTTTGATTCTGCTGAAGTGGGAAAATGGGAAAACACCCTCCCCCCATTCCCATCCAAACCATGGCCCAGGACATCAAGACCCAAGCACCCCCCGCGAGAGGAGTTCGACCCCTTCACTTCATCACCAGACGGACAGGTCCCCTGTGTCCGCGGCCCACATGCCCGGGGAGCCTGCCCACTACCACGTCCGGGAACCGCCGACGTCAGTCCCATGGACCAACTCCATTAGACAACAGCCACACACGACATCATCGTTAGAGATGCCATGATGACATAGCCAACTGACAAGAACACACGTGCCACCATGCACACTGGTAACTCACACACCAACCCACATGAAGAACATACTCAGTGCTATGACACAGAGGACCGATGCACCCACAGACATTCATTGTTGTTATTTTTTACATAGGCCTCCAACAGCACAGCAGAAACGCAAGACGCCTGAAGAGCTCGTGTATATATGCTTGCATATGCTTTATCGCTACCTATCCCTGTGAAGACGTCACCCTATATATCTACTGCTGCTTGTGACTCTCTGTCGCCCCTCATGACCCCCATATTATGGATTATGTACCGCCACCTAGAAACTAGGCCAACGTAGGCCGCAAAGCAAGAGTCTCCAGGCAGGAGCCGCTCAGATTAAAATCCTCTCAGACGAAAATGCAAAGCGCTGACCACGCAGAACGAGCCCCAACGAGAGCTCACAGCCCAAGCTGCAATGTTGCCATTCACATGCTGCGCTCCCCGCGCCAAAGTTACACCTGCCAACGCCGAATGCTCCTCAGAGCCGAAATACAAATCAAATGCTCATAATTCTGCTCCAGCCATGGTCTCTCCACATGTGACCAAGCCGAGCTGACAAGATGTCAAGCTCACGAGACAGAAAGTCGCCGGGGTCCCACGTCTGAGACACGATCTGCAACAACGAAGTGACAAGTTGGACACATACAGCAATGGGAAAGACATGCACATCAACCACTAGCCAGACCTGTCCATTGTCCACCACTAACACATAGTTGCACATTGTTGCCAGCAGCAGGTACACCGCGAGCTGGGAACAGCGATGGTTCCAGGCTTGGGGGCTCGCGTGTGAACCAATCAGAATACGAGGAGCTCATCAGTGACGCCATTTTAGCTAGCCAATCACCAAGTGTCCCCTTGTAACCAATTTGGTGTAGCAACTGTTAGGGACAACCCAAATGTACCACCTGACCTGTCCTTATCCAATAATACTTCTATAGGTAACTATACTGACCCTACCACTCGTTGAGCCAACCCAAAGTGGCGTTAGGTTTTGGGACAGTTTTCCCAGGTGACGCAAGTAGTGCGTCATACTACAGTAAAAGGGGCCTGCAAGCCCCATGAATGCTGAGAGTCTCTCCGGATGCATACGGGCTGAGAATAATCCCTGCTGTTACTATAATAAGCAGCAGTAACTACCTTTCTCTTGTGTGTGCCTCATACTCCTTTTGGGACGCGGGAGGAGCTGGGGCCTCCCCAGCCCCGGAGGTCCACGGACAGCTCTGCCGGCCCCTGGGAAATCACCCCGACAAGTTAGAGGCACTGCTGAGATCTGTTTAAGGTCTACCTAACCTAAGGGCAGCCACTACAAGGCCTCTTGCGACGAAGTAACCCGGCAGCGCGGCCCCCTCTGCCGTTGCCCCCTTTTGTGGACTACAGGACCATCGCAGAACTGCGAGATGACCAGACAGCGCAATCCGGACATTGGCCGTCGGGAGCCGACTTGAGAAGTGTCCCGCCTGCGGTTGGTGAGTGTCCAGTCGTGGTCTAGACGAGGGGAGGTGGCGAGCTGCTTTTGGCGGGGTGCCTGTGGTCGAACGGCCCCCAGATTACGAGGTCTTGATGCGAGTATGGCACACCCAACCAGCAATGTAATGTTGTGCGGGAGGGGGGAGGAATTGTAACGAGGGTGGTGGATGGTTGTTACAGTGTGTGGAAACTGATTTCGGTTAATAGACAGCAGTAGATGTGTAAGGTGTAGTGGGACAGGCACGAGGCTCGGGGCTTTGAGCGCCCACATGTGACAGTCAAATTGAGCGGATTGGTCTAGATCGCAGACACTTGTATGAGGGCGGTGTGGCTTTCCTATGAATTGACGTTGTAGATCAATGAGTAGATGCGGATCCCTACTAGTTGAGCATTTTAGCTCGGTGGGAAGATGATTTTTTCTCGCAGGAGGTAGCTAGATTGTTCCCGAGTGCGGGAAGATAATTGTCTGGTTAAGCTCCTCTGGAGAGGGGGTGTATCACAGGCGAGGCAGCGCAGCGTGCGCTGTCCGATTATAATAAGTCATTGATTGTTGATTACTCCACTCCAGACGTAGTGGGAAGACAGCTGTGGGGTTAACGGGGAATGAAAGTGTCAAGGATAGCGCAAGTTCATTGGTTCTGAAATTGTACGTACTTGTAATATCTTGTAGAGGTTGGTGACGTCACTGTTAATATGTAAATGACCACGCTTCACGCTGATGCTTGTCTTTACAGAGAGGCTTTATTTCTTTAGTTCATCCAAGAGAAAGGCCCCCAGCTGTAGCTGTCCTCCTGCTCTCAATCCTCTCTCTCTCTGCTGCTAGAATGTGGAACCTTTGCTTAATCATAACAACAAAGGTTCCTTGGTAACTAGGTTACATGGCAGCAGCTGAATTGATGTGATTGTAAACTCAATGAAGTAAATGTAACCACCTCCTAACACCTCCCTTCCTTTTACCAAAATATAAGTATTTGCCTAAACTAGATAATAGATTTCATTGAACATAAGTAGTTCATTATTTACATAGTATCTGATACACCGCTATATGAAGAAATAATTAAATTGCTTTAAATGCCTTGCAGTGCAGTTACAAGTTGTTGTTTACCTTTTTGCAAATTGCTATCCTCTCCTTGTTCCAGACCCCACCCCCTTTAACAAGCACCGAAGATCCCAAATCTTTAACAACTTGTTTGGGCTGTGAAAATATGGATGCACCTTTGCGCACCTTGGTGGGAAGTTTGATCTTGATCCAATCACCTTCCTCAAGACTGAATTCTCTACAAGCATTCTTCCTGTCATATTGCTCCTTGGATCTGACCCCAGATTCAAATATCTTCTCTCTCACTCCCTCCAGATCTATTCCTACGAATTTTGACCTTCCCATCCAGCCTGGACACATGTGTGAGTTAGGTTTCCTCCCTCTTAATAGTTCAAATGGGGATACACCCGTAACACTGTGTGGTGCTAGTCTATATTGGAATGTTCTCTCCATTATGGTCCTGATCCAGTCACCTCCTGTTGCTACCGCAATTCTAATTGCATCCATGAGAGTGCGGTTGAAGCGTTCTACACACCCATTGGTCTGGGGATGATATAATGAAGTGGTTACTTGTTCTATTCCATGGTTACTCAAGAACTCTCTAAATTCCTTGGAAACCAATTGGGTCCCATTATCTGATAAACACTTTCTGGGGAATCCCTCTCTCCAAAATAATTGCTCCAAACATTTAATGATGCTACTGCTGGATATGTCTCTTAGTGTAAATATTTCGGGCCACTTGGATAATAAATCTATGACAACCAGTACATAGGTGTCTCTCCCACCCTTGATATTGAAAGGCCCTAGTAAGTCTAAAGCAACCACATCCCATGGAACTGTGGATGGCTTTCTAACAGTCATGGGTACTTTTTGAATCCTGAGACCCTTATTACCTTCAATGCAATCACAACAATTGTTGACCACTTCTTCAGTGTCTTTGTCAAGATTAGGCCACCAAAATTCTGCTCTAACCAAGCCTTTGGTTCTAGGCAGTCCCAAATGCCCAACATGAGCTAGCTCAATTATTAATTTTCTCATTTTAATAGGTACAACCATCTGATGTCCTCTATGTAAGTATCCTTTATCAATCCAGAGTTCTTCCTTAACTTTGGCAAACCCGCCTAAATCACCAATATAGTTTCTTATTCTGTTCTGCGTCACCAATGTTAAAACTCTCTGGTACAATTCATCCTCTGAACATGCATTGTCCCACTCCTCTTTCTTTACTGACTCATGAACCTGAAATATTTCAACACCTTTCTCACGAGTCAGAGGAGACTCCTCAGACACTGTTTCTCTCACTACTGATCTGGATAAGGCATCAGCAACTACGTTGGTTTCACCACTAATGTGAAGCATATCATATTGCAGGCCTTGTAGGGATGTCACCCACTTCATGATGCGTCTGGAGACTCCCTCCAGACCACCTTTGGTAAATATTCCTATTAGGGGTTTATGGTCTGTACATACTGTGAATTCTCTGCCCCACAAATATCTTTTGAACTTTTCCACTCCCCAGACACAAGCCAATGCTTCCTTTTCTACCACTGAATATCTGTTCTCAGGTCCTTTGAGAGATCTAGAGGGAAATGCTATGGTGTGTAAGCCCTCCTGATCTTCCTGCATTAGGACTGCCCCAATACCATAGTCACTTGCATCCACAAATAGTAATGAATGTCTACTTTCTTCAAACGTTTTCAAGATGGGTGCATTGACTATAGCATCTTTAATCTTACCAAACTCTTCCTCACAAGATTCATTCCACTTGAACGTAACACCTTTACGAGTCAACATCCTCATGTTCCTTGACAAATTTGCCAACCCTCTAACAAACTTGCCATAAAATTCAACCAGACCTAGAAAAGATAGTATATCTGCTTTGGATTTTGGTGCTTCCATCTTGCGAATAGCTTCTATGGCCTTTTCTTTGGGTTTGATCCCTTCACCTGTAATTTCATGACCTAGATATTCAACTTTGTCAGTTTTGAATATGCATTTCTCTAACGATACTGTAAGGCCAGCCTCTTTGAATATGTTCAACACTCTCTCTAACCTTTTATCATGTTCTGCTTCATTTTTCCCACATACTAGCACATCATCCTGGTAACACATGACACCTCTCTCTCCTCCCAGTAATCTGTACATGACGTTCTGAAATACACTAGCTGCTGAAATCAATCCAAATGGCATTCTTATACATCTGAAAAGGCCAATAGGGGTAATGAAAGCTGTGAGATCTCTCGAATCAGGGTGTAATTCTACTTGGTGATATGCAGATTTGAGGTCAATAAGAGAAAATACTTTGGAATCAGACACCCCTGCCAATAAATCATCTATTCTGGGTAAAGGAAATTTGTCAGCCACTACATTTTTATTCAGGTGTCTAAGGTCTATGCATATCCGCAGAGATCCACTGCTCTTTCTCACTATTACTATAGGACTAACCCACTCTGAGGAATCAATTCTCTCTATCACCCCTTCACTTTCCATTTTATTCAATTCACTCTCTACATCTTTTCTCAGGGACAAGGGAATGGTCCGTAATTTGGCAACTTTGGGAATGGCATCCCTTTTCAAACGAATTTTGTGCACAAATCCCTTCAAGCACCCTAACTTAGTGCCACTCATATGCCCTCTGGCCCCTTCCATAACAATGCTCGAGACCGATTTTCCACCTTATTTTCCACCTTCAGCAGTCAAAACCTGTTCTGGGTGGCTTGCTTCAAGTCTTATCTTGAGCTCTGCCTGATCGCTCCAGGACAACAGCTCTCCACCTCTGTTGGCTACATGGATAGTCCCTAACGCCTTCCTGTCTTTGAATTGGAGCTCAGCTTCAAAGCACCCTAAAATTTCTATGGGCACATCTCCATAAGCATTTGCTCTGACTACATTCTCCCACAATGTACAACATCCAAATTTCTCCTTCCACACTTGCACACTTATCAAAGTATAATCTGCTCCACTGTCCATGAGCATTGATACTGGCACCCCTCCAACTAACACAGTTGCATTTGGTTTCTTTTTCTTGACCTTCCCATCAATAGCATTGACTGAAAATATAACTTCTCTACCAGCATCATCAATTGATATAAATTCTTGATCTGCATTGACTTCATGTATTTGACTTGGGGCGGTATAAAAATTCCTACAGCATCTAGCCATGTGTCCTCTGACCCCACATTCATTACATATAATGTTTGATGCATAACATTCTTTGTCAGATGCTTTGTGATATAGACTCCCACATCTGAAACACCTCCTAATTGATGCACCTCTAGGATAACCAGAGTCCCTGCCACCCCTGAATGTAACATTCTCACTGGGCGACCCTCTGGTAGATGATCCTTGTCCCCATGCTCTGGTAAAGGGACCTTGGCGACCCTCAGGTCTCCTACCCATTTGCCAAGTGCGACGCGCAGTTGCCGCACCTCTCTGCATCACTCTCGAAACCTTATGTATGGCAGCTTCATTGTCATCAGTTTTGGGCTTATCTTGAGATGTATTATCCACTTGAAGCATTTGTATACATTTGTCTGTGTGTTCTATCATTTTCGCTATCTCAATTGCTCTATCAAGAGAAGGATTTCTTTCCTTCCATAACTCCTTCCTGATGTTATCATTAGAACACTTAATCATGAGTTGGTCCCTGACATGCTCATCTCGACAATGGTCAAATCTACATTTGATGGCTAAACCTCTAAGAGCAGTTACAAATTCCTCAATACTCTCTCCAGTTTTTTGAGTTCTCGTGGCAAATTTGTACCTTTCAAGAATTATATTTTCTTCAACACAGTAGTGTTTGTCTAATTTTGCTAATGTTTTCTCATATGGACCCCCATCAGGAATGTCTGGAGGTTCTGGTAGTTTTTTGACCACTTCCTATCCTGCGGCACCTAAACAGTGAAATAGGAGCGCCTCTTTGCGCTCATTGGAGAAATTGGGTCCAAATGCTGCCAGTGCATATTTTTGAAAACCCTCTTTCCAGTCTATCCAACGCACTCTGGGCTCACCTGGTGTAGGCAGGAAGAAAATTGGGGCTGGGATGTTTGCCATGTTGTGAATTAATTAATGTCACCCCCAGGTAGGAAACCTTACACAGCCACACTGTCACTTACTTGTACTTAAATTTTATAAGGTGTGATTTCAGGTGTAACCTGTGCTGATATTGTCAGCGCTGTCTGTGGTAGTTGCAATTTGTGATCCACAGGTCAGCCTCCTCCGTAATCCACAGGTGATCCAATTTGTGATCCACAGGTCATCCAACCTCCTCAATATTCGTGCTCAGCTCCAGTATGCTTTTATGGTTCTCTCCACTGCCAGGCACTGACTTCTTTCTTGGTGCTCCGCTCCAAAATGCGCTTTGCTGGTTTACTCCGCTCCAGGAGGATGGCCGTGTTTCTCGCCTGCTATTACACAACACATCTAGTGTAACACTCCGTCCATTTGCATCCAAACTGTAATCAATATTGCTGCAGTGTTGCTGCTGCTGGGGGCCTTTTCTCCTTGGCCCAATCCTCTTCGCCAATGTTAATATGTAAATGACCACGCATCACGCCGATGCTTGTCTTTAAAGAGAGGCTTTATTTCTTTAGTTCATCCAGCTGTCCTCCTGCTCTCAATCCTCTCTCTCTCTGCTGCTAGAATGTGGTTCCTTGGTAACTAGGTTACATGGCAGCAGCTGAATTGATGTGATTGTAAACTCAATGAAGTAAATGTAACCACCTCCTAACAGTCACCCATAGGGCTTGCATAGGACCCAACGACCATCTCGTGTTCATCCAAGGGTGGTCGAGAGCAGGAAGTACAAAAGGTTAGAGGCGAAGGGGGAGAGGCGACCGTGCACGGGGAACGCCGGCCACGCTCGACAGGGAAGAGGTGAGGGGGAGAGGTGGCCACGCACGGAGAACGCCGGCCGTGCTCGACAAGGAGGTTGCCAAGAAGAGGGAGGGGACTGAGCAGGCAGTGAGGACGGGGAGGAGGAAGAGCTAATTTGAAGGTGTGCCAAGTACAGGTGGCAACGGAAAGTGGCTCAGAGGCACGCCACACAGGGCACCAAGCCGCAGGGGGCTTCGTGCACCATGGCCGAAGGGGGCCATAGTTGTATCATCGGGAAGGAAGGAGAGCAAGAGCAAGCATTTTAACATTGAAATTGCCTTTCTTTTCAGCAGACAGTCGGAAGTCCAAATCGTACGGAGCCAGGTAAAAGGTTGTCATTGAGAAAGGTAAAATTGTAACATGGCAACATACTACGGGTCGGGGGCAGGAGCAGGGTTGAGGCTCAGAGCAAGCGCTTCAACTACACCACTCCAACACATATGCACGACATTGCCACCGCATAAAGAGAAAATTATAAAGTACAGCATTAAATGGACACAAGGAACAGACAACAAAATAAGGGTACAGTGGACGCCCAACGGCAGTTTCGACACGTTTACCGAACACTACCTACATAATACCTACAAAGGGAAAAAGTTAGCAAACCATTTTTGATCTTTGGAAAATGTTCCAGGGAGGTACACCGGGAGCGCCGGGAATGTTCGCAGTACACAGGGTAAAAGAGGAGAAGGGGGCAAGGGAAGAGAAGGAGGTAAAAGAGGAGAAGGTGAGAAGAGGGGGCGGGGGTACGACACACAAAATCCTACCCAGTACTGAAGAAAGTGAGGAGGAGGCAGAAGGATAATTTGCGGCAGCAGAGGCAAGGGTGAAAAAGGAAGGGGCAGGGGACGTGTAAATGGCGCACTGATTAGGCAGTTCGAGCAGGAAACACGGGAAAGAAAGGAGATGAGGAAAGCAAATAAGGAAGAGAAGGCGAGGATGAAGGAACAGGCAGAAGAAAGGAAGAAGGAAGAAGCGGGCATACGGGCAATAGCTGAAAGAGTGGCACGCATGGAGCAACGGGAGATGAGAAGGAAGGAGGAAGAGCGGGAAGAAAATGACATGGAAATGGTACTGTGGAAAAAGAAGATTATATCAGAAAGTGCATGGAAATATGAAGAGGGAAAGGTAATAGAGAGCATATTAAAAAGGGAAGGGGGAGTATGGGGGAGAAAGGAAGAAGAGGAGAGGATACTGGCAAAGGTGAGCAAAGAAGTAATGGAAGAACTTTGCAGGAAACGGGCGGAAATAGGCGGCGAGGTAGTACAGAAGAAAAATGAGGAACGGGGAGAGAGGAGAGTGGAGCATGGAGCGAAAAAGTACACCCGCCAGGATAAGGAGGTTGCGACAACATCAACACAGGGGGCTGTGGCCAAATGAGGTGAGTACACAGACATAGACCTAATAGATTTAAGGACAGTGACAGTGGGGGGGAATGCACAGAGTGGGGATCGACATTTCAAGATGGATTTTGCAGCGAGGAAGAAGAAGGGTCGTGCGAAGATAGAAGAGATGGAAATAGAGAAAGTTTAGATAAACTATACATAACGCGCACTAACTGCGAGTCACCATGGGCATGCGAGACACGGTGGGAATAACACACAGAGGAAATGAGAAGGAGAAAAGTGAACAGAAAAACACCACAACCATTAACACCAACACCTGTACACACCCCATATGTCAACAGACTTAGGGACATCCCAGGACGCAGGCAGGAAGAGAGAGCAGACACACCCATGATGGGACAGGAGGGTAACGGGAGAGGAAGGAAGAGCATGGGAAGTGATAGTGCAAAATACCGTAATATTGACAGCTTAGACTAGCATAGAAGATGATGAATACACCACCATGTCCCCACACAGGCGAGCGCCAGGAGAAGTAAGCTAGTACAATTTAATGCCACTACTGGAGAGGGGGGGGATCAAGGCCACAATATGTCCCATGGAAACATGCAGATAAAGAAAATATTAAATGCAGACTTCCATCTTTGAGTGGAGGAACTGAGAAATGGATATATGAAATGGAAAAACACACTGAGGGTCAAATGTTAGCAGTGGGTGATGTAAAGGGGTTACTAATTTCAATACTGGGTGATGCTGCAGACGACATCTGGAGGAGAGCGGGTTTCCCAGGTGTAGCAATAAACAACACGTCACATGATGGAGCGCCATTGCTAACTGCAGGCACGCTCTATGGCAGGCCCTGAGGGTCCAGTACCCAGTCACCTCAGACATTGGAGCAATAACATCTCGCAAGATGCGTGAGAATGAGGACTCTGTTGATTACATCCAGGAGATCCAGGATCAGCGGCGCCTAGAAACGTGGGAACCGTGGGACAAGACACTAGCAATATTCTACCACATACTAAATAAGGCTCCTAGAAGAAGTACAAAGGCAGTTGAAGAAAATAGTGGGAATGGAAGCAAAGGCATGGCCAGAAATACAACTGACAATAGTGCACTACTGCAGGAGGTGGCAAGAAAAGATGAAACAAAAGGAGGAATATAGAAAGACAGAGGAAGCGAAATTGGTCCAAAAGAAACTAAGAATCTAAATATGCCATGGAAGGGGCACTGATAACAGCACCCATGCCCACATAAGCCACTATAACACAAGACGCAACACAACAACAGATAGCACCGTTACAGCAAGCACAAATTATGACACAACAGATGCCTCCACCATACACAGCACACGCGGGAGGAGGTTATATGCAAATGGGGAATGAATACTCAAACAACTACAGAGGGAGGGGTGGACAAATGAGAGGGAGAGGATTTGGCACAAATGCACAACAACAAGGGGGAGGGTTCCGAGGTTACAACCAATCTGGACAGCAGGGGTACTCAGATAACACAGAGGGATACCCATGGCAAGCCCGGGAACCACCAATATGCTGGATATGTGGAGTGGTGGGACACATGTCACACACATGCAGAATGAGGCTGGGACAAGCAGGTTGGGGAGAGCAAGGACAGCAAGGGCCTATTGGGGAACAACAATTTTACCAACAACAGCAAGAACCACAGCAACCACTACTACACCACAAGCACCACTGCAACAGCCCCAGCCGCAACTTCAGGGGTAGATAAAACAACCACAGATACAACAACCACCACAACAACAGGCACAGCAAATACAACAGCAACCACAGCTACAAATACAAACATACACACCACCACAGCAACCGACATAACACCAACCATAACAGCAGGCAATTGCAACACAACAACAACAGGTTCAAACAGCGCAGCAGCTCACACAAATACAGGACAATGCAATATCAACGACTGACACACCTGTAAAACACACACAGCTGGGGAGGGTGACAATATTGGATCACAACCCTTACACAGGGAGTGGACAGTCACTCTACCCACAATAGGACAGCCCACAGGTGTCCTTGATGTGTCCCATCCTATCAGTAACACCTAACCCTGTGGAGGAACCACACATACAGGTGGCGATAGGTGACAAAAATGTTTCCTTCCTAGTTGACACAGGGGCAACTAGATCTTACATAAGGGAGGGAAATTTTAACTTGTCAGGTGGGGCTATGAACACTCAAGGATTCTCTGGGGCTAGAGGGTTGGTTCCCTTCACTGATAACATATTCTAATCTATAGGAGATCAAGATATGTCTCTCCCACTGCTGTATTCAAAGCAATCACCAGTAAACATACTAGGGAGAGACATTGTGAGGAGACTGAATATGACCATCTCCTTTACTGAGAAGGGGATAATTTGCTCCACAACTGGCATTAACATGCTCACTGCACAACAAATACTGCAGGCCTATTGTGGCAAAACAGTGGCCAGAGCAGAACCAGTAGATGGAGACATCTTCCAATATGGAACAGACATGGCAATAGCATGGCTACCAGGAATTGAAGGAAAAATTTGGAGGAGACGAACAGCTTACCTTTTCAGACCCGAAATACCAGCCTGTGAAAAGGAATGGGCCATGATGCCAGTGAGCATTGAGAGTATTGTGGCAACAGCAGACTACATTGCAGTGCATGCCCAGGACAGGGAAGGGAAAGCATGTAGAGCAGTAATAGCACTAGCTGAGGGATGCCGACTAACACGGGTATCAGTAGGTAGCTGTTCTCTGACGATAATGGAGAGGGGGAGATGGTGTTTGAGATGAGCGTTAACATTTGGTTGAGAGTGACATACAAATAAGTAGCACAAAAGATGGCAATGGCACTAGAGGCACCTGCCACTACAACAGTGCCATTTTACGAGGATGACCTAGCAGCAGTACCAGCATCTCTATGGACCACCAGTCCATACGACGTAGGATGCATAGAAAGCATTGGAGGAGTAAAAATAAAATTGAAAAAAGGTGCAATGCTGCCAAGAGTAAAGCAATACCCACTATCAAAGGAAGCAGATGAGGGAATATATGTAACAATAACAGCCTAATAGAGGTATACTAGTACCATCAGAGTCCCCATGCAACACTGCTGTGTACCCTGTGCGCAAAGCAAAGGGTGGGTCCTGGTGTTTCATCCAAGATCTATGACCCCTCAACCACATTGTAGAAGCAGAATACCCTATAGCAGCTAACCCAGCCACTATACTATGTGGGATACCAGCAGAGGCATCACGGTTCACTGTAATTGACCTAAAAAATGCATTTCTCTCAATACTCCTACACCCTGACTACACAAGACCTGACCGGCTTCTCATACCGCAACACAAAATGGAAACACACAAGGCTACCACAGGGGTACTGCGAATCACCATCCACCTTTAACAGAGTGATACAAATGGATTTGAGTAACATTGAAATGGAAAGCACGGTGCTGCAATATGTAGATGACATCATCATCTGCAGCACCACAGAGGAAAAGTGCAGAAAAGACTCTGTAAAGATGCTCACAGTACTAGCTGGGAAAGGGTACAAGGTAGACCAGGAGAAATTGCAATACTGCCAAGAACAGGTACTGTACATAGGCCAACTGATTTCACAAAAAGGGAGAAACATTGCACCACAAAGAGCACAGGCCATAAAGAGACAGAAAGAGAATTGCAGCAGTTTTTGGGTCTATGCAACTACTGCAGGACATGGGTTTTCGACTACAGCAAATACATAGGACCACTGCTTGAGGCCCTCAGAGAAGCACAGAGGGGGGAAAAGAAGTTCAGATAGACAAAGGAAATGACAGAGGCTTTCAGTGAACTAAAACATGCCATCTCCACTGCACCAGCACTAGCAACACCAAACTATGAAGAGCCATTCTACATATGTTCACATTGTGACTCAGCAGTAATGAAAGTGGTACTGACACAAAAAACTAGCATGGGACACAAACCAGTAGCATTTTACAGTGGCCCTCTAGACCCTGTAATGATGGGTCACTTCCCATGCGAACAGAGCCTAGCAGCAGCAATATTTGTCGTAGAAAAATCATCATCAATAACAATGGGGTGCCCCACCACACTGTACGTGGAACAAGCTCTCTTTGCAATATTAAATAAACCCAAATCCACATTGACCACTCAGATGGCAACAGGCTATGAAATTATTTTATCCAGTCCAGAATTGAAAATTGTGAGGTGCAGTAATGTAAATCCAGCAAGATTTATAGCAGAGGTAGTAGAAGATGGCACCTATGCCCATGATTGCACACAGGCCATTGAAATGTACTCAAGCACAAGGAAAGTTGAGGAAAATGCCCTAGAGGGGGAGAGGTAATGTACATTGATGGGTCCTCAACAATTGATCAGAGTGATGGGGTAAGAAGAACAGGTGCAGGAGTGGTACGACTGAGAGACAATTGGACGTATGCCCTAGTAAAGCGCGTACAGTTACCACAATACTATTCAGCACAAGCAGCAGAGCTAGTGGCCCTGATTTTGGCACTAAAGGAAAGCTATGACAAAAGAGTAACAATATATTCTGACAGTGCATATGTCACATCAACAGTGCACTCAGTGTTAATTAAGTGGCAACAAAGAGGGTTCAGAAGAGCAGACAGCACCCAGGTGCAGCATGCTCTACTACTTGCTGAACTAATTGAAGACCCTAGAGAAATAGCCCTGGTAAAGTGTCAGGCCCATACAAACGGGGATGATCCAATTTCAAAGGGCAACAAAACAGCAGACGCACATGCTAACTATGCTGCGTATTTTCACAAGATTTGGAACCTCCCAGAAAAACAAAAAGATAAGGGGGGGGCGGGGGCAAGACAGATGTTGATGAAGGATGGGTACACACACATCCCTGAAACTCAAATAATGGAATTACATGCAGCAGCACCTATGGCAGAAAAAGAACAATGGGTCAAAAGAGGATGCACCATGTCTCCCACAGACGCATTATGGCAACAGAATAATACAGGAAACATAGTGATGCCCCTAGCCTTATTGAAAACAGCTTTGGCACAACTACACCACCCCGCACACACAGGAAAAGAGGTGATTGCAGCACAAATAAAAGAGGCGTGGTTCTGTCCGGAGCTAAATTCACACATTGCAAACTTTATTAGCAATTGTCTCATTTGTCAACAATTCATGGCCGGTCACACGGTGCAAGTGATCAAAGGTACTATACCCCGGCCAGAAGGGCCCTTTCTGCACTTACATATTGACTACGTTGACATGATCAATGTATGTCAAGTATGCCCATTTTCAAGGTGGATCGAGGCCGGTCCATGCTCCCATGCAGACGCCTTCAGAGCAGCGAAGTTCCTGGTAAGGGAGGTGTTCCCGAGGTGGGGGGTATGCGAAGTGTTGCAGTCTGACAACGGCCCACACTTTGCCAATGAAATGTTCCAACATGTAACTGCCCTCCTTGGTATAAAGCATAAGTTTGCATGCTCATACCACCCACAAGCAAACGGCATCTGTGAACGCCTCAACAGTCTCCTAAAAGAAGAGATAGCAAAGATTCAGCAAACAACCAAAAAGAGTTGGCTTTACTGCCTCCCAATGGCTCTGTTTCAATGAAGGAATAGGCCAGGGTTGGACCACCACCTCACACCCCACGAGGTGGTGACCAGACGCCAAATGCACCTTCCACTCACACCACCATCAAGAGCTATAACAGATTGCCATGCCTCACAACATGTTTTTGGTGAAGAAATGTACGAATACGTCTCTTCCTTGGTTACCAGTGTCGCCTTTATCTCTCAACAGATTGAACGAATGCGGGGAGGGTCGGAGAACACCCAACAAGAAGAAAAAGCAAACGAAGAACAGGAACAAGCCACACAGTGGACAGTAAAAGAGGGGGACAACCTTCTTTTGAGGAATTTTAACCGCCGGTGGAACAGCCTCCGGTCACTGGGCCCCACCAAGTGGAAAAAACAGCTCCGAGAGCTGTGAAGCTGAGGGACAAGAACGTCTGGTCCCACCTGCATGACATCAAGCCCTACAAAGCACAGACCCCCCCTTGCATCGACAGAAGGGCCAACACACCAGCAACGACAACCAACGACAACAGCGACACAGCCCAGACACTAAACCCCCCTAAAGACATACGTGAGCAATCACCCATACCCCACCCCAATGTCATGAAATCCCAGACTAAAGCAAACACCACCCCAGCCAATCCCTAATAAAGAAATTGTCCAATAATACGCGAATCTACACCACACTGTGTAGAAACATGCATGTTCTCTTCTCCTTTTTGTCTCGCACATGCAGGTACCGCACAGTACTGTTACACATAGAAAGAAGCGAATTTAAGTTACTAACGCATACGTCAGTGCCCAGAGGTAAATGCTACCCACGGAGGACAATACCCCAGAAGCATTGTCACAACAATTTGTGTATGTTATAAAAAGACCAAAATACTTAAAGAAAAGAAGATTATGTGTGTATTACAACACGTTCATTTTGATAATAGAGCAATCCTTCCCACATCTCCACGAGCACTTACCAGCCTTAAGGGATAGGACGCTAAGGAAAGCGTGGGAACAGATTTTTGCCTGTGCTTTGAACACTTATATGATAGGGAGAGCTTGAAAAAACACTAACAAAATAACGCATATTTTGAGAAATTTTCAGGCGGGCATCTATATCATCAAAAAGAAGCTGCAGGACCGCAGCAAAGAGAACTATGCCAGTGATATTAGCAATTCTAATAAAGATGACAGCAATATTTGTCATCACTGGTCTACTTGCTGCCACTGTCTGGCAGGCACACTATGCTTCCTATGTTATGGCATCACCCTCTACTAACAGACCCCCCACCACGGCTGCAACAGGTACGGTGTCAGGTGGTATAAATATGCCAAGAGGGAACAGGAAGAGGGATAAAAGTAGTGCTTCTATTGATAACAATGGGGTAGACACATACCTTACAGAGTCCGCACACGTCTCAAATAACATATGTCCAAAATTGGTAAGGGGACAACTAAGGACAACTGCTATGTGTGCTCATTGATCCCATATGCCATGAGCGCATCCAGAACATTTGTGGCGACTGAGGTACCTGCAACATCAGTGGAGTGTCTGCTATACCTGGCCCTGTTCCAAACAAGAGGACGATTCCAAGGGAGACTAGCAACGCTGAGATGGAAATCAAGGGACACGTACCCGTATGAAAATAACTTCATCAAAACACTACCCATTTACGACAACTACTGGCAGCATACACAAGGGCTCCAATATGTGACGGATGGACCTGATAAAGGAGAAACAAAGGAAGTAACATTGAACTACCTACCTTGAGAATGGCGCGCAAGAGAAGTTCCTGGGATGCCAGGGTGCTGGGAAAGACCACTGATATAAATATATGGAAAGGTATACACGAAAGAAGGATGGGAAGATGGGGTTGTGAGAAGCAATATGGTAACATTGACAAAGGCATCACTAGTAACAGTAAATGAAAAGAACAATAAATGTTACAATGGATGGACAAGGAGCGCAGCACTAGTAACATGGCTAGAGAAGGACGAGGAACAAATAACAATACTTCCACTAACTGCACCTACACTATGTTATGAACACGATGGGAATGTCGATGTTGGAAGAAGCAGCAACTGCAAAAGAACAATAATGATAGCTGAGGCTGGTGCCGGTACAGCAGTTCTGATGGACCACTATTGGGCCTGCGGAGAAAAAGCATACCACAGCTTGCCACCATCATGGAATGGAATATGCACTATGGTACACATCAACGTACCCTCCCTGGCAGTACCGCAGAAACATGTCAACCTGGGGAACTTCCCTAAGATGGACGAAGGGAACAAAAGGAAGAAAAGGTCAGTGAAGATAGGAGGAGGAAGGGAAAGGAACAACACGGCAAGCCTGTCGAGAGTAAAGAGGCAAGGAGAACCACTGACGGGGAACTACCTGTAGGGAAGATCTGAAACGGCTCTTAGTGACATCCCACCAGAACACAGACTATTCAGCAGAGCAGCAATGTTATTCTCCTCCATAATACATCCAGGGATGCAGGCATATGCAAATGCAAAATGGCTCCAGATTACCAGATGGGAACTAATGATGACAATCAACTCCACCGTCAACGGATTCAACACAATAAAGGAAGAACTGAGGGCAGTACGAATGGTGGCACTCCAGAACAGATATGTGCTGGATCTCCTAACAGCAATGGAAGGAGGAGTTTGTGCGAAATTTGGTAGCTCGTGTTGCACATTCATAACGGCCAACGACGCAGACAATGGCACGCTTTCTGAGGCAGTATCACAACTTGCCAAGATGCACGCCAAGATGGAACAAGAAGCAAAGGGAGTGAAGAAAGATGGTAGCTGGTTTTCCTACTTGTGGTCATAGATGCCATCGTGGCTGTCAGATGGTCTTAAAATTATAGCAGGATGCATAACATTGGGAATGGCTGCCCTGTTGGGAATGAGGTTATGGAAAGTAAGGTCTGCGCGCACTACTGATGAAATAATGGAAATGATCGGTATGCACACCCTAATGCCAGCTGAAGATGCAAACACACAGACATCATCATAAAGGAACGAGAATGGTTACGCCAGCAGATAATGGAAGCAGACTTATATCCACCATCAGTGAAGGTAGAGACCCCAAGGAACCTGAAGAATTATATTGGAAAGTGGGTCTACTGCAAGCCTGGCGGGGGATGCGTATACATGTACTGGTCATTTGAAGATAACGTGAGCCAGTACGGACACCTGGCGGGAATAACGAAAGTATGGAGAGTACGCGGAGATAAGAGAATGGATAATTTTGTGGTCGACAAGTCGACCAGAGGGGGGACTGAAGTGGGAAAATACCCTCCCCCCATTCTCATCCAAACCATGGCCCAGGACATCAAGACCCAAGCACCCCCCACAAGAGGAGTTTGACCCCTTCACTTCATCACCAGACAGACAGGTCCCCTGTCTCCTCGGCCCACACGCCCGGGAAACTGCCCATTACCACGTCCGGGAACCGCTGACGTCAGTCCCATGGATCAACTCGATTAGGATACTGCCACAAACGCCATCATCGTTAGAGATGCCATGACGACATAGCCAACAGACAAGAACACACGTGCCACCATGCACACTGGTCACTCACACACCAAACCCCATGAAGAACATACTCAGTGCTATGACACAGAGGACCGATACACCCACAGACACACATCGTTGTTATTTTTCACATAGGCCTCCTACAGCACCGCAGAAACGCAAGACGCCTGAAGAGATTGTGTATATATGCTCGCAGATGCTTTCTCGCTACCTATCCCTGTGAAGACGTCACCCTATATATCTACTGCTGCTTGTGATGCTCTGTCGCCCCTCACAACCCCCATATTATGAATTATGTACCGCCACCCAGAAACTAGGCCTAGGTAGGCCACAAAGCAAGAGTCTCCAGGCAAGAGCCGCTCAGACGAAAATCCTCTCGGACGAAAATGCAAAGCAATGATCACGCAGAACGAGCCCCAACGAGAGCTCACAGCCAAGGCCGCAATGTTGCCATTCACATGCTACGGTCCCCACGCCAAGGTTATACCTGCCAACGCCGAATGCTCCTCAGAGCCGAAATACAAATCAAATGCTCATAATTCTGCTCCAGCCACAGTCTCTCCACACGTGACCAGGCCAAGCTGACAAGATGCCAAGCTCGCGAGACAGAAAGTCGCCGGGGTCCCACGTCTAAGACACGATCTGCAACAATGGAGTGACAAGTTGGACACATACAACGATGGGAAAGACATGCACATCAGCCACTAGCCAGACCTGTCCATTGTCCACCACTAACACATAGTTGCACATTGTTGCCAGCACCTGGTACACCGCGAGCTGGGAACAGAGATAGTCCCAGGCTTGGGCGCTCACGGGTGAACCAATCAGAATACGAGGGGCTCATCACTGACGCCATTTTAGCTAGCCAATCACCAAGTGTCCCCTTGTAACCAATTTGGTGGAGCAACTGTTAGGGACTACCCAAGTGTACCACCTGACCTGTCCTTATCCAGTAATCCTTTCTTCTATAGGTAACTATACTGACCCTACCACTCGGGGAGCCAACCCAAAGTGGCGTTAGGTTTTGGGACAGTTTTCCCAGGTGACGCAAGTAGCGCGTCATACTACAGTAAAAAGGGCCTGCGAGCCCCACGAATGCTGAGAGTCTCTCCGGATGCATACGGGCTGAGAATAATCCCTGCCGTTACTATAATAAAGAGCAGTAACTACCTTGTTCTTGTGTGTGCCTCATATTCCTTTTGGGACGTGGGAGGAGGAGTTGGGGCCTCCCCAGCCCCGTAAATCCGCGGACGGCTCTGCCGGCCCCCGGGAAATCACCCCGACACTGCATTGTCCTTCACTCACCATATCTCCCTGTACTTGCGCGCCCGCCCTTTCATCTAGACAGCATACATAAAGCTTGTCATTTTCTTACTTTTCAGGCCACAAAATTATTGATATCCTCTCTGATCTTTTCCCGACTGTATTATTGTTCCACTGCTCTTTTTGGCCTATTGTTAATCCTTAGGAAGCCACGGTTCAAAAGGGACTTGTTGTCAATTCTGTGAAAGCCAAGGTCCAGAGTGGACCTGCTGAGAATCTTGAGAATGGCAAGGCCCAGGAGGGAACTGTTGTGAATACCAAGTCCTGGTGGAACCTGTTGTGAATCTGAGAAAGCCAAGGCAAGAAGGGACCTGTTGTGACTCTGAGAAAGCCATGTCCAGACAAGATCTGTTGTTTATCTTTAGGAAGCCAAGGTCCACGTGGGATCTATTGAGAATCCTGAGAATGACATGGTCCAGGAGGGAACTGTTGTGAATTCCAACTCCAGGTGGGACCTGTTGTGAATCTGAGAAAGCCATGGTCCAGAAGAGACCAGTTGTGAATTCTCTAAAAGCCAAGGTCCAGAAGGGATCTTTTGTGAATTCTGTGAAGGCCAAGGTCCAGGAGGACCTGTTGTTTATCCTTAGGAAGCCAAGGTCCAGAATGAACCTGTTGAGAATCCCGAGAATGTCAAGGTCCAGGAGGGTACTGTTGTGAATCAGAGAAATACAAGGTCCAGGTATGGCCTGTTGTTTATCCTTAGTAAGCCATGGTCCAGGGGGGACCCGGTGTGACTCTGAGAACACCAAGGTCCAGAAAGGATCTGTTGTTTATCCTTAGGAAGCCAAGGTCCAGGTGGGAACTGTTGTGAATCCAAAGTCCAGGGGGCAGGGGCTGTTGTGACTCTGAGAAAGCCAAAGTCCGGAAGGGCCCTGTTGTGAATTCTGTGAAAGCCAAGGCCCAGGGTGGACCTGTTGAGAATCCTGAGAATGGCATGGTCCGAGAGGTAACTGTTGTAAATCTTAAGAATGGCAAGGTCCAGAAGGGACCTGTTGTTTATCCCTATGAAGCCAAGGTCCAGTGTGGGCCTGTTGGGAATCCTGAGAATGGCAAGGCCCAGGAGGGAACTGCTGTGAATCTTGAGAATGGCAAGGTCCAGAAGGGACCTGCTGTTTATCCTTAGGAAGCCAAGGTCCAAGGTGGACCGGTTGGGAATCCTGTGAAGGGCTAGGTCCAGGAAGGAACTGTTATGAACCCCAAGTCCAGGTGGGATCTGCTGTGAATCTGAAAAATACAAGGTCCAGGAAGAGTCTGTTTTAAATTTTGATAGAAGGCAAGGACTGTGCCTAACACCTTCTGGAACCAGAATGCTAGAATCCTAGAAGAGGACCAGGTGAAAGCAGAGAGGCCTGAGATAGATCAGCGCCTGTTAGTACCTGCTGGAAGGACCTTTTTGATTCCTTATGTGTTGCTGTATTAGACTACGGCTGGACCTTGAAGAGTAAGTTATGACCTTTGCTTTTGGACACATGTGGTTTTTTGTTTACGGTAATCTGGAGGCGTAGGACTTCCAAAGATTAGGTGTTGGAACTTCTCGTTGTACACATTTGGGAGACTTGTTTCATAGAATACGGTGTTTCAGGGTGAGACAAGGATATAAAAGCTTAAGTTTACGGAACTTTATATTGAACACAAAATACTTATAGGTATTAGACACCTGGGAGGAAATCTCATTTTACTTTAGTTAACCTTGTACACTGGATTAAGAATCATTGGAACTTATAGGTGCTTATTCAACCCCTATATTTAAATAGTTTCCTGTGGTCTCCTGACTTGAGTCTCCAGTATATCTTTGCTCAGCCATACCACAATGTGAAAACTGGGTTGTGAGCAAATTCCTATTTACAATTAAATCTGATCATGGCCTTGGTAGTGGACAACAGGTGATACACCACACTTATGCATAAATCTCAAGTAGACCATGTTTAGCGGGTGTAACACACCAGGACAGTTGCATTCTGCGACTTGTACCCCTGTACATATAATGCAAAAAAAATAAAACTACAACTGCCAGAATATAAAGAGTAAAAAATGGATGGCGTGGTATGGATGTTTTACTATGTTCACCATTTATGACCTGCACAAGTGACATACAAATTCAGAGCTCTCGGGTTCCTAGTTCCATGCCAGACAAATCCATCCAGTGCTGTTTGTTTCTTGGAATTCTGGAAATTGTGGTTTTGCCTTTTCCATAAAGTTAGGATTACAAATTCCAGAATTGAATTCTGTGGGGGGAAAAACGAGATTAGATTGCTTTCTCGAGCATAATACTGAATGTTCTTCTATCATACTCCTCCCCTTGCCTCACTGACAGGCAAAAGCACTTTTACGCCAGGAACTATGGCAATAGAGGCTATACAAATGCAATATAACATAACATGGAACTGTGACACTTGAGAAATGTGAAAATTAGAGGTAAACAATTGGTTGAGTATCACAAACAAGCAAACCCAAAAATCTGCAGTACCAAAAATTCACCTTTCAGGCAAGCCTGAATCCTCGAAATTCCGGTACGGTTGGGACATTCACTCACACCTTAGTAAGAAATCCTGTATCTAACCAAGAGTGTTAACATTGCCCAAGCAGCCCCAGTGATGGTTTCCAGTGGTCGCCTGCAGTACTCCCCCGCTCTTTTCCTGCACATGGCACCGGCCTATCCTCAGCTGGCTATTGGAAGGGCGTTTCCATTCCTGAATAGAACACGTATGAGGGGATGTCCCCAAGCAGGGGCTCGTTGTCCCTCATTAGCACAATGGAGGGAGCCTCCCTTCTCTGCCCAAATGAGCTTTGAGGCTGGCAAATGAGGCAGCAGCCAGACTGTCCGTTTCCAGCCCGCATCACTCCTTCCTGGTAGTCAAGGCTACCAGCCCCTCTCCTTACACACTGGCATAGGGTTCTCAGGTATCCTGGTCCATGATGTAGGCCTTCTCATCTGCGCCATTTGAGTGGACAGGAGTCTGGCAGCTCTTTCCTTTTCTTTATGCATTTTTTCCGGCTGGATGCAAGTGCCCATACCCACCAGCCTGGCACTGGTCCGGTATATGGCTGCACTGTGGACCTGGTACTTGTCCCTTGTGTTAGAACATGTATGCTTGGCAACACAGTTTCTGCTCTTTTGTTCTTCATTTCCTCTTGTAGTTTCCTCGCTCTGGCTATGTATGGGAATAGTAAGTCTACTAACATTTTCATCCTTGCGAAGAGTTTTTCTAAGTTGGCCCTTCTTTTCTCAAGAGTTTCTGATATGACTGCTTCTGTTAACTTTTCTTTCAACTCTTCTCGTTTTCTCATGACAGCTTCTGTGACATTTCTTATGGCAGGCAGTCTCTTCCTTTCTGCTGCTTTGGTTTGTGGTTCTGCAGTCATTGATGCTTCACCTGTTTCGTGAACATTCAGTGTTTGTGTGTGTGTAGTTGTCAGTGATTTTACTTCATTCACCTCTTGCCAACCCTGTCTCTGGCTTTTCTGCTTATTCGTTACCACAAGTGTGTGTGTATCATTGCTAATTACATCAATTTCAAGTTCATTCACTCCACCATCAGATCTTCTAGGGACTGGAATGACTATATAAGGTCTGGGTGCTTTTGTGGGTTTCATGCGCACATCATCAGGTGGGTGCACTGAAATTGAAACGCTTTGTGCACCAATATAGGATACAGTTCTAATTGTTAATGACAGTAAAATAATGATGAATATTATACATAGGTACATGATAGTCTTGTATGTCAGGCGGCAACATTTTCTTCCAGAGAAGCCGGGATGCCTCTCTTCTTGTGGGAGTACCAGGTTGCTTCTCTGGACCCCCATCTTAATCATTAGCCAAATGTTGATGTTGGTATTTCCTTATCTAATATCGTCTTTCAAGTTCTGAGTTTATGAGTGTCTGGTGCTCAAAAGGTGTTCCTCTTCCCTTTCTTGCAAGTGACAATTGTCTTTTATCTCAGGATACAGTTCTTTTGCTAGACTATTGAAAAGAAATCAAATTAAGTAATACTTCAGTGTGGCATGATTCCATGCAGTAGCGTTCCCATTTGTGCAATATTAACTGATCCCTGATGAATGTGAGGAAGTCAACATCGATTGGTCTCCCCACTAGCTCTGGAAAGTCAGTAACTTGGCGGAACAGAACATTATGTGCCAACCTGCTGTCCTCTAGTGATAGGGACATCTGTCCAGTCTTAGTTGAGATTCAGGATCATGTGTTTTTTCCTTGATGTAAACAATGTCTGCACTGTACATTTGCGTGGAGTGCGACCAGAACTATGGTTTTATCTAAAAGATGGTTTAAATGTTCAGTGTTTGCGGGGTCTCGAAGAAATGTACAGGTGTCTGTCGTCCTTCCGACAATGGTTGGACAGTCTTCAATTATGCGGAGGAACACCGTGATGATAAACTCATTTATTTTCCCCTGTGTCGGGAACATTTGATTCTTTCTCACTGTACTCAGGGAGTATAATAAATTGTTCGGCAATAACAGTAAGCAGTTGTCTTATTATTTATTCATTTTCAGGATCTTGAAGAAAGTCTGTGACACTTGTGGGCCTTCCTACCAATGATGGGTATGATCTTAGCACTAGGTTGAAATAGGTGACCACGTCTTTTGTGATATCTCTACTGTGGGACACCATAAGTGATTCCAAGTAGGGTCTTGGTGTGGAAGGAATCAGGGTACTGTATCCTCTTCCAATTTATGTGTCCTCGATCAAAATGTGGCATATTCTTTCTAATTAAGGCTACAGCGTGCCTCAGTCCAAAGTTCAGAGTCAACAGACTATGTTTGTGGCTTACACGTTTAATTTTCTTCTTCACCCTGCAACTAGGATGCACAGAGTGTCAATTTTTATGTCCTTATCCCCTTTTTTGCTTAGAGGAATGTCCAAAAGAAGCCACAACCTTTTGCAAAAAATGTGTTGTCTTTGTCTAGCTGGTCATGCGTCGTCCTTCCTCGTCATGGATCTCGTCTGCACATTCTGTGGTTTTTCCCCATTGCTCGTCGATTCCTCTCATTGGGGTGCAGGCAGGGGGCCTTCTCCAATGTAAGGTTTGATATCACCGAGAACAATCCAAGCTCTCCTGCCCTGTAGCTTCACAGCGGACGGAGTCCAGTCCTCTATGATAAAAGGACAGTTGAATCTTGGCTCGTCCCACCTTTTCCTTGTATGGTTCCACACCAAGACGTCGTCTCCAGGGAAGACGAGTGGAACACGTAGACCTGGAACTGAGTCTGGTGTAGTGTCTCCTTCTGTGTTATGTGCTGTGCTGCACCCTTTCGTCGTTGCTGCAGCTGGTCTGAAATTACAGTAATGAAAGATGTCATACAGTTCAGATAGTTTTGCATTTCAGATCCTAAAACATCTTCTGTTGACTGGGCATCACATCTAGCTCTATTTCGGAGTGTTAGGTGGGTTCTCATTCTTCTTCCTGTTGCTATCTCGTGTGGCGTAAGATGATGGTCGGAGCCAGGTTGGTTCTGAAGAGCATACAGTGGCAGTGGAAGGCAGTGCAACCATCCCCTCTTTAGAGTAAGCCTCAATGTGGCTATTCTCTCCTTCAACAAGCCGCTGAGCTTCTCACAGATTCCATTACCTTGTGGATGATACGCCGACGAGAACTTGTGCTTTATACCAAGCAGCAGTGCTCGAACACTCCATTAACATAATGAGGGCCATTATCTGATCTCATGACTTTGCACACCCTCCACCTGGGGAACACTTCCCTCACTAAAAATGTGGCCGCACAGGTAGAGCTTGGGTGTGTACATGGACCTGCCTCTATCTATCTAGAGAATGGACACACCACAACAATTAAGTACCTGTACCCATTACATACTTGAATCATGTTGACATAATCAACATGCAAATGCTGAAAAGGCCTGGGGATGACTCCTCTCATAACCTTTAGTATGTGCCCAGCAGAGAATTGCTGGCAGATTATGCAGTTCACCATAAAGAATGCAACATGCTCAGCTAAATTCGGTATGAACCAGTCTTCCGCGAGCGTTGTTGCTAGATTCTCTTTTGTCATATGCGCCGGGTGATGTAACTGCTCCAGTGCTATTTTCAATAGGGCTACAAGCATTACTGGTTTACCAGTGCTGTCTTGTCGCCACAAGCTGTCAGAGGGGTTCAAAGAACACCCTCGACGTTTCCACAGGTTTTCTATTCCTGTGGTGCCTCCCCTTGGAGTTCCATTAACTGTGTTTGCCCCAGATTGTTGTAACCTTCAGGTGTGGTTAGTGTAAGCATCATTAGTCCATTGTTATGGATAGATTCTACTGCCATAACCGTCTCACTTTGGATGCCATACGTTTGGCTTCCGTGTCTGCTGCTTGATTTCCGTGTGAGATAAAATATGTCCCTTTCGTGTGGGAGGCGCATTTCACGACCGCTATGCCCACTGGGAGCTGTAGTGCCTTAATCAGCCTGTCCAATAAGGCTGCGTGCTGCACTGGCGTGCCGTCCACTCGGAGGTAGCCCCTCCTTTTCCAGCGCGCTATGCCTACGTACACTGTTGACGTCACATAGGCAAGGTCACTGTACACCGTTACTTCCTGGTCTGCGTGATTCTCAATGGCGAGTATCAACGGCAATAATTCTGCAGCCTGTGCTGAATAATGAGATGGTATTTGTGCACTAAGAAGCACTTTGAACTCTCCATTTGCTGTGTGCTTTATCACAGCAACGCCGGTGTATCTTTATCCATTGCTTTGTTCGATCCTCGAAGACCCGTCAATAAAGACAATCTCTCCTCCTGCCAAGGCATTTTCTTTCACCCTGGGAATTTCATCATAGAATTCTTCATAATTCGCGCAGTCATGTATCGGCTCTCCCTCAATGACTGGCTCTGCGATGAACATAGCTGGGTTTACTATTTTACATCCGACTATTTTAATCGATGGGTTTGATATGATCACTTCATAAGCAGAAGCTCTCTGAGATGTCAATGTGCCCTTTGGTTTCTCTAGAATGGCAAATAATGAGTGCTCGACGTACAACGTCATGGAGCATCCCATCACAATGGTTGTAGCCTTCTCTATGGCGAACGCTGAGGCAGCTAAACTTTGTTCGCATGGGAAGTGGCCTCTCATTACTGGGTCTAGAGTCCCACTGTAGTATGCTAGGGGCTTGTACCCAAGGAGGTTCTTTGAGCGAGCACTGCCATCATAACGCTGCCATCTGTGTGTGAAAACAGGTAAAATTCCTCTGCATAATTGGGAATTCCAAGAACTAGAGCCGCAGGAATCGCTCTCTTGAGTTCAGCAAACCCTTTCTCCATGGCTTCAGACCATTCAATCTTTTCTTTTGTCACTTGGGCCTTCTTTAGGGCCTGAAGTAAAGGCTTAGTATAAGAGCTGTAATCAAAAACCCATGCCCTAACGTAGTTGTACAGGCCTAGGAAGCTCTGCATTTGCTTTCTCGTGTGTGGCTTAGCCGTGTTCAACATGGCTTCAGCCCTTTCTGGGGTCACTTTCTTTCCTTCATGTGAGATCAGCTGGCCTATGTACAGCACTTCCTGTTGACAATATTGTAACTTTTCCTTGTCAACCTTATCTCCTTCCTCAGCCAGTATAGTCAATAGCTGAACAGAATCGTGCCTGCATTGCTCTTCGGTGGTGCTGCAAATTATGATGTCATCCACATATTGCAAGACAACACTTTCTAGTGCAATATTGTTCAAATCCATCTGCTGGGCTCTGTTGAAAATAGACGGAGATTCACAGTATCCCTGTGGCAGACTCGTGCTTTTCAGACGCATTTGTCTGAACGTGAATGACATCAGATCTTGTGAGTCACGGTGCAACGGGATTGAGAAAAAATGCATTTTTCAAGTCAATCACCGTAAAATATTTTGCCTCAACAGGTTTATTACATAGAATTGTAGCCGCGTTAGGGACTAAAGGGAACTCAGCCTCAACAATATCATTTATTGGGCGTAAATCCTGAATTAAACACGAAGACCCTCCCTTTGATTTTTTGATCGGATAAACCGCGGTATTGCATGACGACTCTGACGTCATTAAAATGCCCTTGTCCATCATGGCAGAAATTGTCTTAGAAATCCTTTCATCTGCCTCTCGGGACATGGGATATTGTCGTGCCTTTGGTAGAATTGCTCCTGTTTTTAATTTAATCCTTACTTCTCCAACCGCCTTCAAGAGACCCATGTCATAGGGTCCGGTAGTCCACTCTGAGACAGGCACTTTAGCTGTATCATCATCAAAATATTCAGGACGTTTTAGTGGCAACATCATTTTCTGAGGTACCCCTCTTTTAATCATCTTTACCAGAAAGGTGAGGTTTACCTCTACCATTGTCTCTCCCTTTTCTGCTTGTTCTTCAAACAGATCATCATCGGGGACGTCAGTCACTCGATATCCTTCTTCGATGGTGATAATCGCACACCATTGTCTGCCTTCATTGTCGTAACAGTCAACCAATACCACTTTCCCTTGCACTGCAGCTGCATGTATCATCATGGGAAATACTTGTCCCTCCTCCTCATGCATCAGTATTCTTGGTCTGAATAAGAACTCATCAGGGGTTCTCATAATTTTGTCTGCAACGCCTGGCAATCCCGCCATAAGCACACGCATTCCATATGCAACATTTTCTGGCTCTAATGGTATGGCCCTCATGGCTATGTGTCCTGAGTATGCTCTAATCATTTTACATACATTTGAGTAGTGCATTTCTGGAGTGGAGCATACTATGCCCTCCTCCGTGAACAAAATTGTCATGTTCAACTTTGTCATTAGGTCTCAACCCAAAATGTTTACTGGGGTCTGACGTGAATACAATAAAGGTGCATTCATTTCATACTCTCCTATGGAGACTGGGTGTGCATTTGTAAAGGGAACTCGACTGTGAGCTCCTGTAAAACTCTGAGTATCTATGGGCTCGCCGGACAAGGAAAACTTGCCTTCATGTATGCACGAGCGTGTTGCGCCCATGTCCACTAGGAATGAGCATTCTTTACCCCCTATAACAACATCCACCCTAGGTTCCCTGTGAGGGTCTAGTGTCACTGATAGGATGGAGCACATCAGGGTTCCCAGTGAGCTGTCCTAGTTCATATACAAGTTTGGCCCACTGTGCACTTGTGGATTCTCCACATTCCCATTGTTACTTCCCCTTCCAGTGTTCTGGGTCTGCCCTGTGCTCGTCGTGTGCGACACTTGCAACAGTGCCTGTTGGGTTTGTCTTTGTGGAAAACTGCCCATGCTCTGAGGTTGCACTTCTTGTTGCGCTCCTGGCACTTGCTGTTGCACCGTGTGAGCTGTATTATGCCTTGATTTCCGCATGTGCGCGCCAAGTGCCATGTCATTCCACATAGCCAACATACTGGCGGTGGTCAGATTACTTGCCCATTCGACATATCCGGAGTTCCATTTTGCATGTTTTGGAAGCCTCCTTGATTATTTTGGAAACCTCCCTGATTGCTCTGCTATCCTCTTCCCCTAAATCCTCTTCCCTGTGGGTAAAACCCTACGTTACCCTGATTATTTTGTTGTGGACTAGCCACCTGCTGAATGCTTGATTCAGCTGTGCTAGTTAGCATGGCTCCTTCAAGAGCATACTTTGATAGTTTCTTCTGCACCAATTTCACTTCCTCACCCTTTCGAGTTGCTTCCTTTTTGAGATTCATTTCCTGCAGCAGTCTACAATAATGTGTAATAGTCAACTGTATTTCAGCCCAAGGTTTAGTCTCAACTCCTAGCAATTTCTTGAGTTGTTTCTGCACTGGTTCTGGCAAGCCTTGGCACAATATATGGTAAAACACAGGTATTGCGTTCATCCATGTTTCATGCGTTTCGAGCACCCACGCGTCTTGGAAATTCTGCATATAAATTAACGGATCTTCAGAATCTTTCATTGTTTGAGTCATTACAGCTCCCATATCGGAAGTATCTGGGTAAAGTACTTGTAGCACTTTCCATACTGCAGCTCTACAATTGTTAAATGGTGCTCATTCATGTGCAGTATTAATTGTGGTTAAGCCAGGGTAGCCTGCTCGTGCCCACACATTGTCTGCTCTCTCACCAAGTATGGTGATTAGGAGGCCCTTAATGTCCCCTATAGCTAACATGTTTCCTCCTGTCATTTTTTCTAACTCATGTATCCACTTTCTGGCTCCCGATGTCAGCATTGGAAGCTTGTTTTTCAAGTTTTCTCAATCCATGTGTGGCCATGGAATATATTGTGGTCTTACTCCCCCCTTCTCGAGTAGCGGAAATTTGAATGCATAGCCTTCTTTTCTTCTCTCATTGTTCTCCTGTCTATTGCAGGGGTACTATTCCCGCAACGCCGTCTACCTGGCAATGTCCTTAGTCTTCTACATGGGGCTGTGAAGACACCCCCTCTGACCATGAGATACTCCTTCATGTCGGTCAGACTGTGTGGCTGACTCTGATGCCCTTAATGCAGACTCACTGGTGTCTGACCATTGTAACACTTTTTCCCTTGGGAGTCATCTCTCGCTTCCTCCCTTTTCCTCTTTCTCCTTGCACTCCTCCCTTTTGGAGTCAGACATTGTCTGTCCCCAACTAGTGAGACTTCTAGTATCCTCTTTGTTCCTACTTATTTCTAGCCTCTCCAGCGACAAGTCTCTATTTCCACTACTTCGGGAGACATCCTCAGTGTTGTACAGCTGAGTGCTCTCCAGGCACTCGTCCTCCCCCTCTCTTTGTTCTAGCCCCATTTAATCATATATTTTATTGATCGTTTCTCTGACGCTTATGGTGTCGAAGTCATCTCCAATATTTGCCCTAGACGTACCTGGTACTGAATCGTATGCAGGAAAGAATTCTTCATTGTCGTCCCAGTCTACAACTGGATTGGGTTTTTTAACTTCCCTCTCCAAATATTCAAGATCACATGCTCTCTGTCTTCGCTTACATTCGATATCGGCATCAAATTCTTTGTGCTTCCTCGCCTCTTTTGTGACCCTATCTTCTTCCTTTCTCTTTTCATTTCTACATTCATCTGCCATTCATATTTCCTCAACTCTTCGTCTCCTTATTCTTTTCTCACGTATCCTTTGCTCTTCTTCTAACCTTTGCTGTTTCTGTCTTTCTGGATTGTAGGCTGCTAATGGGTTGCGGTCGAGCTGTTTTTCTTACTCTTCGTGATATAGCTGTTCTCGCCTTTGTCTGTCTTTCCTTCTTATCATTTTGTCTCTTAACTCCTTTTCTTTCCCCTTTCTCTGTGTCTCATCTAACCTCTCCTTTTGTATTGCCTCATCAATGCCTTTACCATCGAATTTCAATAAAATGTGTCCTCCCATCCATTCGTCTTTCGCAAATTCTATCTCATCAGTTCTGTCTTCGCTCCCTTTCCATCTTTTCCCTTCTGTCTCCTTTTTGAGAGATGCACTTGTCTGTGCTTGATCTTTCCTTTCGTCATCACGTCTCTCCTTGTCCCTTGGGACTGCAGAGGTAATATTCTTGTCCTTATCCTTCCCTTGATTTTCATCACTACTATGTGTAGGTGACTCATATGCAGGGTTGCTGTACCCCATGGCTGCTTTAAGTTCCCTCAACGGGTATAATCCCTCATCCTTACTTCCTTCAATTTTCATTCCGGGCGGGGCAGGTGGCGGAGGTTGGCGTCTCACCCCCCTCTGTGCATACATTAAGTATCCAATCTGTTGGTGGCTCTTGCTTCTTTACCTGTTCGTACATTTTCCACAACTCGAGAACAGCAAGGCGGTTTTCTAACTTCCTGCCTGTATACATGGCGTGCAAATATGTCATCATATGTTGTAAGATGGCTTTAGATAAAGACCCATTTTGTGGCCACGGCATAAACATCTTGTGGGCAGTACCTTTAACCCACCCGTTGCTATATTTCTTTAGCTTGGGTGTGTGTTTTGGCAATTGCTTGCATAAGTGTGCTAATGGAGTTTTGTCTTCCATGCTTAAATCTGTACCCTTTCCTTTTAAATAACACTTGTCAATGCTTTCGTGTGGTTTAAACAGCTTGTAACAATATGAGCGAGCACCAAACACTGCAAGCTCCAATCCAAATTTTCCACTAAAATATTATATTACCGATTTGTTAAAAAAACATCAATTCATGTGCTATTCTATCTCGGATATTAAATCACAAAAAATGAAAATATGTTTTCTTAATTTATTTTCTTACATATGACGTCACAACAAAGCATATAAGACAGACGCTTGACAGACTAGACGGACACCAGCTGGACACAGTCTCTGCCTCTAATCTTTACCCCTTCATGGAGTGTAAACGTACCCCTGTCACAACGTCTTTAAACATTGTGGCAGCCTAATCGTTCCCCATTATGTGGGACTCTGAGTATACGTTTCTTCTAGCTGCTATGTTTAAAGCATAGGAATAAGGTGAATCCTCTCACTTCTCGGGTGTCCGTCCAGGTAACCTCTCCCTTCTTGGGTGTTTACCCCGGTAACCTCTATTTATTTAATTATTCTCGTGTCGTTATCCCCTTATATATACAGTCTTCTCTACTTCTAACTATATTTTGTTTTCCCTCCTCCCTCCGTTACCTTTTCCCTTTACTTGTTCTAAGGCATGCACTATTTTCCAAAGCACTCAATTTTTTCTTCACTCACCATTCGCATAGTTCCTCTCTGGACCCTCAGATCATCGCCTTTGTTACCGCCTTCTTCAGCTTTTCGCCCGATCAGCTGCCCATAGGAATGGGAAGGGAAGTGTGGGAAACGGGTCTATTCAGGCCCTGAGTGAGGTTTCTTGCTTACGCTACCATTGTCTACGGGGAGTTTCACGGTCTACTCAGCCAAATGGCAAAGGACTCGTGATATTGCCGAAGACCTAGAGTAACTTTCTGTCGAGGGTCAATAGATGTCTTGTTTTAATCAATAATCGATGGTCGATAAACCATCCTCTGCTACCAAATGTACTGGAGAGACCCTCGGCTGGCCCATAGAGTTGGGGTTTGCATTGCAGTACTTTAAGATGAGATAGCTGCACCTTGAGATGGATGGGGGTGCAGGTTTTCTTACTCCAACACCAATCAATACTGACAACTCAGTGGTTTGTCAAAGGGGAGTCCGTTTAATGACAAGTACAAAAAACGGGGAAACATGGAAATCAACAGTGATGCTATAGACCATCTCACTCCAACTCCCTGGAACTTCATACAAAACATAATTTTTATACTAAAAACACGTTTAATCTGACGTGTAACACTGAAAAGTTAACATGCAATTCTATTGGTTAGGAAAAGGTAACTTTAATATAGGTGCTATCTGTATATGATAACAGAGTGAGGGGATTGTGTGAACTACTGTAGATGTCACTAAAAGTATGACATCTCATTGGTTCTACTAACTATAGGACCCTAGATTATTTGGTCCATTGTGATTGGGTTGGCATCAACCCCATGCATAAATCTCCATTTTGCTTATCAGCTCGCAGAACGGTCTACCAGGTGCAGGGTGTCCCCCAATTCACCCTGCCTTCCTTCAATCAATCATCACTTCATGGGCTATGTGTCAATTAGTTCACTGTGGTTGGCCTTGAACCTGCATCTTCTTGTCTCGAAAAAGTTCTGATATCTCTGACTGGGCGGATGCCAAGCGTAGATGTGAAACTGTGCCTCTTCTCGCTCGGCTGGTCACGTGCTAGCACACCATGGATTTACCCAGTTTCTTTCAATTTGTGCATTTGATTTTCGTTTCACCCTGCCACCTGCCTTCACCTTCTTATCTCGATCCTTCATTGGCAGGATATTCTGTTCTTAGCTTCATTTAAAAGTAGCTATTGTTCATAGCTTCTATTGATATGACCCTGTCTTCCCCGGCACAAGCTGCCTCTGCTGAGTTTCGATTCAGCCTTTTTCCTCGTGTTACTAAAATATGAAACTTCTTGCGTTTGGCCTATAATAACCTGGGTTGGTTCTGCTTTTCATGCAAAGTGGACTCACACTTGTATAACATGCTTCATTTTGAGGTAGATTGCGTACAATGTTGCTTGCCACTCTATTCGTCTACTAAGTATAGCAACCTGCACTGTTTTCTTAGCTTTCTTGCAGTTACAAGCATATATACAGGCGTTAGCTGGTTGAATATCTTCATCCTGCTTACAGTTTCAGCTTCTTTGCCTTTTGTCAATGTTCTCTTCTTTTAGTTTCACAATATCTTTATTCATGGTGTCTCGTCTCTTTGTGTCATCCTTGAGTCATCATATTGTCTATGGGTGCATTAGTCCAGACCCTCGTGACGTCACCATTCGTCTTCCATTAAGGACTTTTTGGTTTCTTCCTGTACAACACTTAAGCAATCTTCATTTTGTTTCATCTGCTGGTAGCGTTTTCTCAATGGGTACCTAACTGCCCATGGTTGTCTGGTTATTGGTACTTCAATAGGCATTGTTCTTCTGATAGGCACTGGGCAGAGCCCTACTGCGGCTCTCTGCTGGTTTATCTGCTCATCATACGTCACATATTTCGGTGTGAATGTTCCTGGTACTTCAAAATGGGCGACTGGAGTGCAGGCTATGTTAGGGACCTCCTCTACAGAACAATGGGCTGTGGATTTTGAAAATTTACTTTCAAGACTTGAAGACTGATAACAAGAGGTAATTTGTGAAAAGGTTACCTTTTTGTATTTCAATGTTTGACAAAGGCATGCTTCATAGATAATGTAAGGAAAATGTTAAAGTCTACCTAAAATAAATGCTTTTTGTTGTGTTGAATATGAACAGGTGAAAATAAGGCAGATAGTTTTAAACTGTTTTGTGTGATATATTTGTATTGTCCGGAGGGGGGTGTAGATTTAGGCAGCTAACTGGTGTTTGTGTGTGTTTTCAAAATAAAAATACCCCTTTGCAGTTCTTAAAACAGAACCGTTAAGAACGTCTTGTCTAAAACAATGGTCTCTTAAATGGGCCATCACTAGTAAATCGCTCCCACTTTAAATGCTTTGCTTGAAAAAAGAGCCAAGAAGTTATGTTGAAGGTTCTTGTACCGCACACTGTTGCCACCTGCGTGGTCTCTTGGCGCTCTGGCGGATCTGGAATGCAAGGGGGGTGGAGGGGGTTTGGTAGTAGGACTGAGCAGGAAAAGAGCATGCGAGCTGCGATGTGCTGTTGGCAGCTTTAGTTCAGAGAAACCATTCACTAAGCGTAGGTGTGTCTTGCGGTAGGTAGTCGCCATGTGGTGTTGGGCGAGATCATGTCTGGCTTGCTTTGTTGTCATGGTATAGTGAAGTGCGTGCAGTTTCTGTTGCAGTAGAAGTATGGTTGTGTTTAGTTCAGAGTTTGAGAAGGGGTATGAAGAGGGGTGAGTTTTTAGTACAGTTAGTTAGTGGTAATACATTTCCCACCCCAACGCTCTGATGAAATACCACCCATATCCCTTGGCTTCCCTAGCTCTGGCCTTCCATTATAGAGGGTCAGGCTCATAAGACCCATCAATGCTGCTGTGCGTGGCCATTTTGTTTGTGGTCTAGAGCAGTGGCAGAGCCAGGGAGGAGGGGGGGGGGCTGCTGCTGCCCCTGTATACCCCTCATGTCCAGTGCACCCCCCAGCCTCTTCCTTGCGCACTATTAGCCGTCTCCCCCGGCAGAAAAGCTGCTACGCAACTGGTCTAGGGTCGGGAATTGCATTTATTTATTAGCATTTATAGAGTGCACAGCAGCCCTTAGGCATCGTGGTTCCAGGCGTGAGGGGGTGGAGTGAAGGAATCACTTCCCCAAACAATGTTTAATGATTGTGGAAAGTTCTTAGGATGATATGAGGCAGCAGCAGCATCCGTTTAAAAAAGCAGATGCTTTTTCTGCCACACCAGTGCTTTTGGGCACTTTATGAGAGATAGTTAACACTCCAGCAAGGTGAGAATTGGCGGCCTTTTTCCGCACCGTTTTTCCTCTCAGAATCGAGTGAGATGCCAGGAGCTGAGGGCTTCTCTGGGTGAGACAGGGGAAGTAATGAGCACTTTCATCCCCGCTGGAAGATGTCAAGCTCTGATTGCTCAGAGCAAGTGTGTCCATGTCTTCCACTGAAAGTGAACAGCTCAGGGACGCGGCTGTACCACTTTCAGCTGCTGTTTCAGGAGAGCCCTGTTATGAATGACCTCTTCCGGGTATTGGAGCGGCTGCCAAAGAGTGTGGGATGAAGGCAGAGAAAAAGAGGACTGGGGAACATCAGCAACTGGATAGAACATTCAACATGGATCCGCAGAGAGTGTGCCAGAGGTAGGGTATACCACTAGCCTGCCCCTGGGCTAGGGCGCAATAGAGAAATGAATGGCGATTGTGGCCTCGCTAATGGCCAGAAGTCAGGAACTGGAAGTTCCCATTTTGCCGCTACCTCGTGATCTCCAAAGGAAGGGTGGCTAATTTCAGAAGCCGCCCTCTCAGAACTGCACAGAGAGAGGTAGGCTCAACTCCGACCTGGAGGTAATTAGGGTGGAGGCGGCAATGGCATACAAAATGGCTGCGCTATTCTGGAGTGCGGCGAGTAACAAGGAGTGAGACCAGAAGCATGCAGGGATGGCGCAGGGTTCACACCATGAAGCGGAAGACTTGTAATGAAATGCAGGTTTACCCAATGACAACAGAATGGGGCAATATTATCTGTGTTGGGCAATGAACAATCACACCATTGGAATAAGGGTATACATGTTAGAATCAGCAATAAGCATCAGAGTTGGGCAATAAGCATCCATGTTGGGCAATAAGCATCAGGATTTTGCACTAAGCATCCGGGTTGGACAATAGGCATTAGGGTTGGGTAATAGGCATTAGGATTGGGCAATAGGCATCAGAGATGGGCAATAAGCAAAAAAGTTGGGCAGTAAGCCTCAGAGTTTGGCAAAAACCATCAGTGTTCAGCAATAACCATCAGGGTTGTGCAATAGGCATTAGGGTTGTGCAATAAGCATCCGAGTTGGGCAATACGCATCAGGGTTAGGCAATAGGCATTAGGGTTGGGCAACAGGCATTAGTGTTGGGCAGTAGGCATCAGAGGTGGGCAATAGGTATCCGAGTTGGGCAATAGGCATTAATGTTGAGCAATAGATATTAGAGTTGAGCAGAAGACTGCAAAACTAAATGATGGGTATTAGAATTTGACAAGAAGGCTTCAAGGAGGGCAATAAGCATCAGAGTTGGGCAATACACATCAGTGTTGGGCAATAGGCATCAGAGTTGGGCAATAAGCATCAGAGTTTGGCAATAGGCATCAGCGTTGGGCAATAGGCATCAGTGTTGAGCAATAACCATTAGGGTTGTGCAATAGGCATTAGGGTTGAGCAATACGTATAAGGGTTGGACAATAAGCATCAGGGTCGGGCAATAAGCATTAGAGGTGGTCAATATGCATGAGGGTTGGTGCAATAGGCATCAGGGTTTTGCAATAAGCATCAGAGTTGAGCAATAAGCATCAGGGTTAGGCAATAAGCGTTAGGGTTGGGCAACAGGCAATAGTGTTGGGCAATAGGTATCAGAGTTGGGCATTAGGCATAAGGGTTGAGCAATAGATATTAGGGTTGAGCAGAAGACTGCAAAACTAAATGATGGGTATTAGAATTTGATAAGAAGGCTTCAAGGTGAGCAATAAGTATCAGAGTTGGGAAATATGCATCAGTGTTGTGCAATAGGCATTAGGATTCGGCAATAGGCATCAGGATTGGGCAATAGGCATCAGAGATGGGCAATAGGCATCAGAGTTGGGCAATAGGCACCAGAGTTGGGCAATAGATGTCAGTGTTGACCAATAACCATCAGGGTTGTGCAATAGGCATTAGAGTTGAGCTATACGTATCAGGTTTGGACAATACACATCAGGGTCGGGCAATAAGCATTAGAGGTGGTCAATATGCATGAGGGTTGGTGCAATAGGCACCAGAGTTGTGCAATAGGCATCAGAGGTGGGCAATAGGCATCAAAGGTGGGCAATAGGTATCAGAGGTGGGCAATAGGTATCAGAATTGGGCAATAGTCATTAGGGTTGAGCAGAAGACTGCAAAACTAAATGATGGGTATTGGAATTTGACAAGAAGGCTTCAAGGTGGGCAATACGCATCAGTGATGGGCAATAAGCAAAAAAGTTGGGCAATAAGCATCAGAGTTGGGCAATAACCATCAGTGTTCAGCAATAACCATCAGGGTTGTGCACTAGGCATTAGGGTTGTGCAATAAGCATCCGAGTTGGGCAATACGCATCAGGGTTAGGCAATAGGCATTAGGGTTGGGCAACATGCATTAGTGTTGGGCAATAGGCATCAGAGGTGGGCAATAGGCATTAATGTTGAGCAATAGATATTAGAGTTGAGCAGAAGACTGCAAAACTAAATGATGGGTATTAGAATTTGACAAGAAGGCTTCAAGGAGGGCAATAAGTATCAGAGTTGGGCAATACGCATCAGTGTTGACCAATAACCATCAGGGTTGTGCAATAGGCATTAGGGTTGAGCAATACGTATCAGGGTTGGACAATAAGCATCAGGGTCGGGCAATAAGCATTAGAGGTGGTCAATATGCATGAGGGTTGGTGCAATAGGCATCAGGGTTGTGCAATAAGCATCAGAGTTGAACAATAAGCATCAGGGATAGGCAATTGGTGTTAGGGTTGGTCAACAGGCAATAGTGTTAGGCAATAGGCATCAGAGGTGGGCAATAGGTATCAGAGTTGGGCATTAGGCATTAGGGTTGAGCAATAGATATTAGGGTTGAGCAGAAGACTGCAAAACTAAATGATGGGTATTGGAATTTGACAAGAAGGCTTCAAGGTGGGCAATACGCATCAGTGATGGGCAATAAGCAAAAAGTTGGGCAATAAGCATCAGAGTTGGGCAATAACCATCAGTGTTCAGCAATAACCATCAGGGTTGTGCACTAGGCATTAGGGTTGTGCAATAAGCATCCGAGTTGGGCAATACGCATCAGGGCTAGGCAATAGGCATTAGGGTTGGGCAACATGCATTAGTGTTGGGCAATAGGCATCAGAGGTGGGCAATAGGTATCCGAGTTGGGCAATAGGCATTAATGTTGAGCAACAGATATTAGAGTTGAGGAGAAGACTGCAAAACTAAATGATGGGTATTAGAATTTGACAAGAAGGCTTCAAGGAGGGCAATAAGTATCAGAGTTGGGCAATACGCATCAGTGTTGGTCAATAGGCATCAGGATTGGGCAATAGGCATCAGAGATGGGCAATACGCATCAGAGTTGGGCAATAAGCATCAGAGTTTGGCAATAGGCATCAGCGTTGGGCAATAGGCATCAGTGTTGAGCAATAACCATCAGGGTTGTGCAATAGGCATTAGGGTTGAGCAATACGTATCAGGGTTGGACAATAAGCATCAGGGTCGGGCAATAAGCATTAGAGGTGGTCAATATGCATGAGGGTTGGTGCAATAGGCATCAGGGTTGTGCAATAAGCATCAGAGTTGAGCAATAAGCATCAGGGTTAGGCAAAAGGCGTTAGGGTTGGGCAAAAGGCAATAGTGTTAGGCAATAGGCATCATAGGTGGGCAATAGGTATCAGAGTTGGGCATTAGGCATTAGGGTTGAGCAATAGATATTAGGGTTGAGCAGAAGACTGCAAAAGTAAATGATGGGTATTAGAATTTGATAAGAAGGCTTCCAGATGAGCAATAAGTATCAGAGTTGGGCAATATGCATCAGTGTCGGGCAATAGGCATTAGGATTGGGCAATAGGCATCAGGATTGGGCAATAGGCATCAGAGATGGGCAATAGGCATCAGAGATGGGCAATAGGCACCAGAGTTGGGCAATAGATGTCAGTGTTGACCAATAACCATCAGGGTTGTGCAATAGGCATTAGAGTTGAGCTATACGTATCAGGTTTGGACAATACACATCAGGGTCGGGCAATAAGCATTAGAGGTGGTCAATATGCATGAGGGTTGGTGCAATAGGCACCAGAGTTGTGCAATAGGCATCAGAGGTGGGCAATAAGCATCAGGGTTAGGCAATAGGCATTATGGTTAGGCAATAGGCATCAGAGGTGGGCAATAGGCATCAAAGGTGGGCAATAGGTATCAGAGGTGGGCAATAGGTATCAGAATTGGGCAATAGTCATTAGGGTTGAGCAGAAGACTGCAAAACTAAATGATGGGTATTGGAATTTGACAAGAAGGCTTCAAGGTGGGCAATACATATCAGTGATGGGCAATAAGCAAAGAAGTTGGGCAATAAGCATCAGAGTTGGGCAATAACCATCAGTGTTCAGCAATAACCATCAGGGTTGTGCACTAGGCATTAGGGTTGTGCAATAAACATCCGAGTTGGGCAATACGCATCAGGGTTAGGCAATAGGCATTAGGGTTGGGCAACATGCATTAGTGTTGGGCAATAGGCATCAGAGGTGGGCAATAGGTATCCGAGTTGGGCAATAGGCATTAATGTTGAGCAATAGATATTAGAGTTGAGCAGAAGACTGCAAAACTAAATGATGGGTATTAGAATTTGACAAGAAGGCTTCAAGGAGGGCAATAAGTATCAGAGTTGGGCAATACGCATCAGTGTTGGGCAATAGGCATCAGGATTGGGCAATAGGCATCAGAGATGGGCAATACGCATCAGAGTTGGGCAATAAGCATCAGAGTTTGGCAATAGGCATCAGCGTTGGGCAATAGGCATCAGTGTTGAGCAATAACCATCAGGGTTGTGCAATAGGCATTAGGGTTGAGCAATACGTATCAGGGTTGGACAATAAGCATCAGGGTCGGGCAATAAGCATTAGAGGTGGTCAATATGCATGAGGGTTGGTGCAATAGGCATCAGGGTTGTGCAATAAGCATCAGAGTTGAGCAATAAGCATCAGGGTTAGGCAAAAGGCGTTAGGGTTGGGCAACAGGCAATAGTGTTAGGCAATAGGCATCAGAGGTAGGCAATAGGTATCATAGTTGGGCATTAGGCATTAGGGTTGAGCAATAGATATTAGGGTTGAGCAGAAGACTGCAAAACTAAATGATGGGTATTAGAATTTGATAAGAAGGCTTCCAGATGAGCAATAAGTATCAGAGTTGGGCAATATGCATTAGTGTTGGGCAATAGGCATTAGGATTGGGCAATAGGCATCAGGATTGGGCAATAGGCATCAGAGATGGGCAAGAGGCATCAGAGTTGGGCAATAGGCTCCAGAGTTGGGCAATAGATGTCAGTGTTGACCAATAACCATCAGGGTTGTGCAATAGGCATTAGAGTTGAGCTATACGTATCAGGTTTGGACAATACACATCAGGGTCGGGCAATAAGCATCAGAGGTGGGCAATAAGCATCAGGGTTAGGCAATAGGCATTATGGTTAGGCAATAGGCATCAGAGGTGGGCAATAGGCATCAAAGGTGGGCAATAGGTATTAGAGGTGGGCAATAGGTATCAGAATTGGGCAATAGTCATTAGGGTTGAGCAGAAAACTGCAAAACTAAATGATGGGTATTGGAATTTGACAAGAAGGCTTCAAGGTGGGCAATACGTATCAGTGATGGGCAATAAGCATTAGGGTTTAGCAATAAGCATCAGGGTTAAGCAATAAGCATCAGGGTAGGGCAATAAACATAAAAGTTGGGCAATTAATTTATTCATTTAATTGTTTTTTTATACATGCCTAATACCATACCAGTGTTCAGTTTCTAAGATTGGATCCAGGATTCAAACCTCTGTTGCTCTATGTGGTCTTGCGTCCAAGACCAGCACCTTGCCCCTGTGCAATCCTCCATTCACAATAAGCATCAAGTTTGGGCAATACGCATCAGGGTTGGGAAATAGGCAATGGGCATCAGGGTTGGGGAATAAACATCAGGGATTGGCAATAAGCATCAAAGTTTGGCAATCAGCATTAAAGTTGGGCAATAAGCATCAGGGTTGGGCAATAGGCATTAGGGTTAGGCAATCAGCCTGAGGGTTGGGCAATAAGCCTGAGAGTTGAGCAATATGCATTAGGGTTGGGCAATAGATATTAGGGTTGAGCAGAAGACTGAAAAACTAAATAATCAGTATCAGAATTTGACAAGTTGGCTTCAAGGTGGGCAAATAAACATTGGAATTGGACAAACCCTCTGGGCTCCTCTTTTTCCTGTTCTCCTTTTTAGTTTTGGTTACTAAGTGGCGTTAAACATGGTACATTTAAAGCCGAAACTATTGTCATTAAAATAAGAGCTTTAACATAAGGGCTTGAAATACGGGTTTTGAGCATAGGTTTGTAATGATTTTCAATGCAGGTGACATGTGACGATGGTTCTTGGTCATTTGGCTATGTGTCCCACCCATTTAACACCCATTGCTAAGCAAAATCTATGTGATTTCCTCCCATTCCCACCCATTTTCCCTCCAACCACACCTCTTTTTGCACTCTTTGGATGAATTTGGATTGTGTGGTGAATTTGCCTGCCTTTTTGACATCCAAAATGGCGTCCACCATCTTTTAATGTTCTTTAAAAGTTATTTGACTTGATTGATGCTTTAAAATATATTTACTACAGCTTTCAATTTTATATTTCACTTCACAGTATTTTTTAATAAAAATAAACAAGGTAGTGTAGTAGTTACATTTTGGTTTAATATGGCTCTGAGAATGTACATCTAGTGACTATTATAAGGGAGTTCGCATGCTTATCTTGATCGGATGGGAAGCAGAGGCGCGGATGGTTGGTGTCAGAAAAGAGATCCTTGGACTCCTTAATTTCTATCCACCATTCATCCCCTGCCTGAAATTGGGCCTCAGCAGAGCCAAGATTTTATGTTATGTTAACGGTTGTTGTACCGCACACTGTTGCCACCTGTGTGGTCTCTTGGCGCTCTGGCAGATCTGTAATGCAAGGGGGGTAGAGGAAGTTTGGTAGTAGGACTGACCGTGGAAAAGAGGAAGAGAGCTGTGATGTGCTGTTGGCAGCTTCAGTTCGGAGAACCGTTCACTGAGCGTAGGTGTGTTTTTCGGTTGGTAGTTGCCATGTGGTGTGGGGTGAGATCATGGCTGGCTTGCTTCGTTGTTGTGGTGTTGTGAAGTGTGTGTGGTTTGTGTTGCTGTAGAGGTATGCTTGTGTTTAGTTCAGAGTTTGAGACGGCGTATTCAGAGGGGTGAGTTTTTAGTATGGTTAGTTAGTGGCAATACATTTCCCACCCTCGATGTTCTCATTAAATACCACCAATATCCCTTGGCTTCCCTAGCTCTGGCCTTCCATTATAGAGGGTTAGGCTCATAAGAACCATCAATGCTGCTCCACGTGGCCATTTTGTCTTTGGTCTAGAACATTGGCAGAGCCAGGGACGAGCGGGGGGGCTGCTGCCGCACCTGTATACCCCTCATGTCCAGTGCACCCCCAGCCTCTTCCTTGCGCACTATTAGCCGCCTCCCCCAGCAGAAAAGCTGCTACGCTACTGGTCTAGGGTCGGGAATTGCATTTATTTATTAGCATTTATAGAGTGCACAGCAGCCCTTAGGCATCGTGGTTGCAGGCGTGAGGGGGTGGGGGTGAAGGAATCACTTCCCCAAACAATGTTTAATGATTGTGGAAAGTTCTTAGGATGATATGAGGCAGCAGCAGCATCCGTTTAAAAAAGCAGATGCTTTTTCTGCCACACCAGTGTTTTTGGGCACTTTATGAGAGATAGTTAACACTCCAGCAAGGTGAGAATTGGCGGCCTTTTTCCGCACCGTTTTTGCTCTCAGAATCGAGTGAGATGCCAGGAGCTGAGGGCTTCTCTGGGTGAGACAGGGGAAGTAATGAGCACTTTCATCCCCGCTGGAAGATGTCAAGCTATGATTGCTCAGAGCAAGTGTGTCCATGTCCTCCACTGAAAGTGAACAGCTCAGGAAAGCGGCTGTACCACTTTCAGCTGCTGTTTCAGGAGAGCCCTGTTATGAATGACCTCTTCCGGGTATTGGAGCGGCTGCCAAAGAGTGTGGGATGAAGGCAGAGAAAAAGAGGACTGGGGAACATCAGCAACTGGATAGAACATTCAACATGGATCCGCAGAGAGTTTGCCAGGGGTAGGATATACCCCTAGCCTGCCCCTAGGCTAGGGCGCAATAGAGAAATTAATGGCGATTGTGGCCTCCCTAATGACCAGAAGTCAGGAACTGGAAGTTCCCATTTTGCAGCTATTTCGTGATCTCCAAAGGAAGGGTGGTTAATTTCAGAAGCCTCCCTCTCAGAACTACACAGAAAGAGGTAGGCTCAACTCCGACCTGGAGGTAATTAGGGTGGAGGCGGCAATGGCATACAAAATGGCTGCGCTATTCTGGAGTGCGGCGAGTAACAAGGAGTGAGACCAGAAGCATGCACGGATGGCGCAGGCTTCACACCATGAAGCGGAAGACTTGTAATGAAATGCAGGTTTACCCAATGACAACAGAATGAGGCAATATTATCTGTGTTGGGCAATGAACAATCACACCATTGGAATCAGGGTATACATGTTAGAATCAGCAATAAGCATCAGAGTTGGGCAATAAGCATCCATGTTGGGCAATAAGCATCAGGATTTTGCACTAAGCATCCGGGTTGGACAATAGGAATTAGGGTTGGGTAATAGGCATTAGGATTGGGCAATAGGCATCAGAGATGGGCAATAAGCAAAAAAGTTGGGAAATAAGCCTCAGAGTTGGGCAATAAACATCAGTGTTCAGCAATAACCATCAGGGTTGTGCAATAGGCATTAGGGTTGTGCAATAAGCATCCGAGTTGGGCAATACGCATCAGGGTTAGGCAATAGGCATTAGTGTTGGGCAATAGGCATCAGAGGTGGGCAATAGGTATCCGAGTTGGGCAATAGGCATTAATGTTGAGCAATAGATAATAGAGTTGAGCAGAAGACTGCAAAACTAAATGATGGGTATTAGAATTTGACAAGAAGGCTTCAAGGAGGGCAATAAGTATCAGAGTTGGGCAATACGCGTCAGTGTTGGGCAATAGGCATCAGAGTTGGGCAATAAGCATCAGAGTTTGGCAATAGGCATCAGCGTTGGGCAATAGGCATCAGTGTTGAGCAATAACCATCAGGGTTGTGCAATAGGCATTACGGTTGAACAAAACGTATAAGGTTTGGACAATAAGCATCAGGGTCGGGCAATAAGCATTAGAGATGGTCAATATGCATGAGGGTTGGTGCAATAGGCATCAGGGTTGTGCAATAAGCATCAGAGTTGAGCAATAAGCATCAGGGTTAGGCAATAGGCGTTAGGGTTGGGCAACTGGCAATAGTTTTGGGCAATAGGCATCAGAGGTGGGCAATAGGTATCAGAGTTGGGCATAAGGCATTAGGGTTGAGCAATAGATATTAGGGTTGAGCAGAAGACTGCAAAACTAAATGATGGGTATTAGAATTTGATAAGAAGGCTTCAAGGTGAACAATAAGTATCAGAGTTGGGCAATATGCATCAGTGTTGGGCAATAGGCATTAGGATTCGGCAATAGGCATCAGGATTGGGCAATAGGCATCAGAGATTGGCAATAGGCATCAGAGTTGGGCAATAGGCACCAGAGTTGGACAATAGATGTCAGTGTTGACCAATAACCATCAGGGTTGTGCAATAGGCATTAGAGTTGAGCTAGACGTATCAGGTTTGGACAATACACATCAGGGTCGGGCAATAAGCATTAGAGGTGGTCAATATGCATGAGGGTTGGTGCAATAGGCATCAGGGTTGTGCAATAAGCATCAGAGGTGGGCAATAAGCATCAGGGTTAGGCAATAGGCATTATGGTTAGGCAATAGGCATCAGAGGTGGGCAATAGGCATCAAAGTTGGGCAATAGGTATCAGAGGTGGGCAATAGGTATCAGAATTGGGCAATAGTCATTAGGGTTGAGCAGAAGACTGCAAAACTAAATGGTGGGTATTGGAATTTGACAAGAAGGCTTCAAGGTGGGCAATACGCATCAGTGATGGGCAATAAGCAAAAAAGTTGGGCAATAAGCATCAGAGTTAGGCAATAACCATCAGTGTTCAGCAATAACCATCAGGGTTGTGCACTAGGCATTAGGGTTGTGCAATAAGCATCATTCGAGTTGGGCAATACACATCAGGGTTAGGCAATAGGCATTAGTGTTGGGCAACATGCATTAGTGTTGGGCAATAGGCATCAGAGTTGGGCAATAGATATCCGAGTTGGCAATAGGCATTCATGTTGAGCAATAGATATTAGAGTTGAGCAGAAGACTGCAAAACTAAATGATGGGTATTAGAATTTGACAAGAAGGCTTCAAGGAGGGCAATAAGTATCAGAGTTGGGCAATACGCATCAGTGTTGGTCAATAGGCATCAGGATTGGGCAATAGGCATCAGAGATGGGCAATACGCATCAGAGTTGGGCAATAAGCATCAGAGTTTGGCAATAGGCATCAGCGTTGGGCAATAGGCATCAGTGTTGAGCAATAACCATCAGGGTTGTGCAATAGGCATTAGGGTTGAGCAATACGTATCAGGGTTGGACCATAAGCATCAGGGTCGGGCAATAAGCATTAGAGGTGGTCAATATGCATGGGGGTTGGTGCAATAGGCATCAGGGTTGTGCAATAAGCATCGGAGTTGAGCAATACGCATCAGGGTTAGGCAATAGGCGTTAGGGTTGGGCAACAGGCAATAGTGTTGGGCAATAGGCATCAGAGGTGGGCAATAGGTATCAGAGTTGGGCATTAGGCATAAGGGTTGAGCAATAGATATTAGGGTTGAGCAGAAGACTGCAAAACTAAATGATGGGTATTAGAATTTGATAAGAAGGCTTCAAGGTGAGCAATAAGTATCAGAGTTGGGAAATATGCATCAGTGTTGGGCAATAGGCATTAGGATTCGGCAATAGGCATCAGGATTGGGCAATAGGCATCAGAGATGGGCAATAGGCATCAGAGTTGGGCAATAGGCACCAGAGTTGGGCAATAGATGTCAGTGTTGACCAATAACCATCAGGGTTGTGCAATAGGCATTAGAGTTGAGCTATACGTATCAGGTTTGGACAATACACATCAGGGTCGGGCAATAAGCATTAGAGGTGGTCAATATGCATGAGGGTTGGTGCAATAGGCACCAGAGTTGTGCAATAGGCATCAGAGGTGGGCAATAGGCATCAAAGGTGGGCAATAGGTATCAGAGGTGGGCAATAGGTATCAGAATTGGGCAATAGTCATTAGGGTTGAGCAGAAGACTGCAAAACTAAATGATGGGTATTGGAATTTGACAAGAAGGCTTCAAGGTGGGCAATACGCATCAGTGATGGGCAATAAGCAAAAAAGTTGGGCAATAAGCATCAGAGTTGGGCAATAACCATCAGTGTTCAGCAATAACCATCAGGGTTGTGCACTAGGCATTAGGGTTGTGCAATAAGCATCCGAGTTGGGCAATACGCATCAGGGTTAGGCAATAGGCATTAGGGTTGGGCAGCATGCATTAGTGTTGGGCAATAGGCATCAGAGGTGGGCAATAGGCATTAATGTTGAGCAATAGATATTAGAGTTGAGCAGAAGACTGCAAAACTAAATGATGGGTATTAGAATTTGACAAGAAGGCTTCAAGGAGGGCAATAAGTATCAGAGTTGGGCAATACGCATCAGTGTTGACCAATAACAATCAGGGTTGTGCAATAGGCATTAGGGTTGAGCAATACGTATCAGGGTTGGACAATAAGCATCAGGGTCGGGCAATAAGCATTAGAGGTGGTCAATATGCATGAGGGTTGGTGCAATAGGCATCAGGGTTGTGCAATAAGCATCAGAGTTGAACAATAAGCATCAGGGATAGGCAATTGGTGTTAGGGTTGGTCAACAGGCAATAGTGTTAGGCAATAGGCATCAGAGGTGGGCAATAGGTATCAGAGTTGGGCATTAGGCATTAGGGTTGAGCAATAGATATTAGGGTTGAGCAGAAGACTGCAAAACTAAATGATGGGTATTGGAATTTGACAAGAAGGCTTCAAGGTGGGCAATACGCATCAGTGATGGGCAATAAGCAAAAAGTCGGGCAATAAGCATCAGAGTTGGGCAATAACCATCAGTGTTCAGCAATAACCATCAGGGTTGTGCACTAGGCATTAGGGTTGTGCAATAAGCATCCGAGTTGGGCAATACGCATCAGGGCTAGGCAATAGGCATTAGGGTTGGGCAACATGCATTAGTGTTGGGCAATAGGCATCAGAGGTGGGCAATAGGTATCCGAGTTGGGCAATAGGCATTAATGTTGAGCAACAGATATTAGAGTTGAGGAGAAGACTGCAAAACTAAATGATGGGTATTAGAATTTGACAAGAAGGCTTCAAGGAGGGCAATAAGTATCAGAGTTGGGCAATACGCATCAGTGTTGGTCAATAGGCATCAGGATTGGGCAATAGGCATCAGAGATGGGCAATACGCATCAGAGTTGGGCAATAAGCATCAGAGTTTGGCAATAGGCATCAGCGTTGGGCAATAGGCATCAGTGTTGAGCAATAACCATCAGGGTTGTGCAATAGGCATTAGGGTTGAGCAATACGTATCAGGGTTGGACAATAAGCATCAGGGTCGGGCAATAAGCATTAGAGGTGGTCAATATGCATGAGGGTTGGTGCAATAGGCATCAGGGTTGTGCAATAAGCATCAGAGTTGAGCAATAAGCATCAGGGTTAGGCAAAAGGCGTTAGGGTTGGGCAAAAGGCAATAGTGTTAGGCAATAGGCATCATAGGTGGGCAATAGGTATCAGAGTTGGGCATTAGGCATTAGGGTTGAGCAATAGATATTAGGGTTGAGCAGAAGACTGCAAAAGTAAATGATGGGTATTAGAATTTGATAAGAAGGCTTCCAGATGAGCAATAAGTATCAGAGTTGGGCAATATGCATCAGTGTTGGGCAATAGGCATTAGGATTGGGCAATAGGCATCAGGATTGGGCAATAGGCATCAGAGATGGGCAATAAGCATCAGAGATGGGCAATAGGCACCAGAGTTGGGCAATAGATGTCAGTGTTGACCAATAACCATCAGGGTTGTGCAATAGGCATTAGAGTTGAGCTATACGTATCAGGTTTGGACAATACACATCAGGGTCGGGCAATAAGCATTAGAGGTGGTCAATATGCATGAGGGTTGGTGCAATAGGCACCAGAGTTGTGCAATAGGCATCAGAGGTGGGCAATAAGCATCAGGGTTAGGCAATAGGCATTATGGTTAGGCAATAGGCATTAGAGGTGGGCAATAGGCATCAAAGGTGGGCAATAGGTATCAGAGGTGGGCAATAGGTATCAGAATTGGGCAATAGTCATTAGGGTTGAGCAGAAGACTGCAAAACTAAATGATGGGTATTGGAATTTGACAAGAAGGCTTCAAGGTGGGCAATACATATCAGTGATGGGCAATAAGCAAAGAAGTTGGGCAATAAGCATCAGAGTTGGGCAATAACCATCAGTGTTCAGCAATAACCATCAGGGTTGTGCACTAGGCATTAGGGTTGTGCAATAAACATCCGAGTTGGGCAATACGCATCAGGGTTAGGCAATAGGCATTAGGGTTGGGCAACATGCATTAGTGTTGGGCAATAGGCATCAGAGGTGGGCAATAGGTATCAGAATTGGGCAATAGTCATTAGGGTTGAGCAGAAAACTGCAAAACTAAATGATGGGTATTGGAATTTGACAAGAAGGCTTCAAGGTGGGCAATACGTATCAGTGATGGGCAATAAGCATTAGGGTTTAGCAATAAGCATCAGGGTTAAGCAATAAGCATCAGGGTAGGGCAATAAACATCAAAGTTGGGCAATTAATTTATTCATTTAATTGTTTTTTTATACATGCCTAATACCATACCAGTGTTCAGTTTCTAAGATTGTATCCAGGATTCAAACCTCTGTTGCTCTATGTGGTCTTGCGTCCAAGACCAGCACCTTGCCCCTGTGCAATCCTCCATTCACAATAAGCATCAAGTTTGGGCAATACGCATCAGGGTTGGGAAATAGGCAATGGGCATCAGGGTTGGGGAATAAACATCAGGGATTGGCAATAAGCATCAAAGTTTGGCAATCAGCATTAAAGTTGGGCAATAAGCATCAGGGTTGGGCAATAGGCATTAGGGTTAGGCAATCAGCCTGAGGGTTGGGCAATAAGCCTGAGAGTTGAGCAATATGCATTAGGGTTGGGCAATAGATATTAGGGTTGAGCAGAAGACTGAAAAACTAAATAATCAGTATCAGAATTTGACAAGTTGGCTTCAAGGTGGGCAAATAAACATTGGAATTGGACAAACCCTCTGGGCTCCTCTTTTTCCTGTTCTCCTTTTTAGTTTTGGTTACTAAGTGGCGTTAAAAATGGTACATTTAAAGCCGAAACTATTGTCATTAAAATAAGAGCTTTAACATAAGGGCTTGAAATACGGGTTTTGAGCATAGGTTTGTAATGATTTTCAATGCAGGTGACATGTGACGATGGTTCTTGGTCATTTGGCTATGTGTCCCACCCATTTAACACCCATTGCTAAGCAAAATCTATGTGATTTCCTCCCATTCCCACCCATTTTCCCTCCAACCACACCTCTTTTTGCACTCTTTGGATGAATTTGGATTGTGTGGTGAATTTGCCTGCCTTTTTGACATCCAAAATGGCGTCCACCATCTTTTAATGTTCTTTAAAAGTTATTTGACTTGATTGATGCTTTAAAATATATTTACTACAGCTTTCAATTTTATATTTCACTTCACAGTATTTTTTAATAAAAATAAACAAGGTAGTGTAGTAGTTACATTTTGGTTTAATATGGCTCTGAAAATGTACATCTAGTGACTATTATAAGGGAGTTCGCATTCTTATCTTGATCGGATGGGAAGCAGAGGCGCGGATGGTTGGTGTCAGAAAAGAGATCCTTGGACTCCTTAATTTCTATCCACCATTCATCCCCTGCCTGAAATTGGGCCTCAGCAGAGCCAAGATTTTATGTTATGTTAACGGTTCTTGTACCGCACACTGTTGCCACCTGTGTGGTCTCTTGGCGCTCTGGCAGATCTGTAATGCAAGGGGGGTAGAGGAAGTTTGGTAGTAGGACTGACCGTGGAAAAGAGGAAGAGAGCTGTGATGTGCTGTTGGCAGCTTCAGTTCGGAGAACCGTTCACTGAGCGTAGGTGTGTTTTTCGGTTGGTAGTCGCCATGTGGTGTGGGGTGAGATCATGGCTGGCTTGCTTCGTTGTTGTGGTGTTGTGAAGTGTGTGTGGTTTGTGTTGCTGTAGAGGTATGCTTGTGTTTAGTTCAGAGTTTGAGACGGCGTATTTAGAGGGGTGAGATTTTAGTATGGTTAGTTAGTGGCAATACATTTCCCACCCTCGTCGTTCTCACTAAATACCACCAATATCCCTTGGCTTCCCTAGCTCTGGCCTTCCATTATAGAGGGTTAGGCTCATAAGAACCATGAATGCTGCTCCGCGTGGCCATTTTGTCTTTGGTCTAGAACATTGGCAGAGCCAGGGACGAGCGGGGGGGCTGCTGCCGCACCTGTATACCCCTCATGTCCAGTGCACCCCCAGCCTCTTCCTTGCGCACTATTAGCCGCCTCCCCCAGCAGAAAAGCTGCTACGCTACTGGTCTAGGGTCGGGAATTGCATTTATTTATTAGCATTTATAGAGTGCACAGCAGCCCTTAGGCATCGTGGTTCCAGGCGTGAGGGGGTGGAGTGAAGGAATCACTTCCCCAAACAATGTTTAATGATTGTGGAAAGTTCTTAGGATGATATGAGGCAGCAGCAGCATCCGTTTAAAAAAGCAGATGCTTTTTCTGCCACACCAGTGTTTTTGGGCACTTTATGAGAGATAGTTAACACTCCAGCAAGGTGAGAATTGGCGGCCTTTTTCCGCACCGTTTTTGCTCTCAGAATCGAGTGAGATGCCAGGAGCTGAGGGCTTCTCTGGGTGAGACAGGGGAAGTAATAAGCACTTTCATCCCCGCTGGAAGATGTCAAGCTCTGATTGCTCAGAGCAAGTGTGTCCATGTCCTCCACTGAAAGTGAACAGCTCAGGAAAGCGGCTGTACCACTTTCAGCTGCTGTTTCAGGAGAGCCCTGTTATGAATGACCTCTTCCGGGTATTGGAGCGGCTGCCAAAGAGTGTGGGATGAAGGCAGAGAAAAAGAGGACTGGGGAACATCAGCAACTGGATAGAACATTCAACATGGATCCGCAGAGAGTGTGCCAGAGGTAGGGTATACCACTAGCCTGCCCCTGGGCTAGGGCGCAATAGAGAAATGAATGGCGATTGTGGCCTCGCTAATGGCCAGAAGTCAGGAACTGGAAGTTACCATTTTGCCGCTATTTCGTGATCTCCAAAGGAAGGGTGGTTAATTTCAGAAGCCTCCCTCTCAGAACTACACAGAAAGAGGTAGGCTCAACTCCGACCTGGAGGTAATTAGGGTGGAGGCGGCAATGGCATACAAAATGGCTGCGCTATTCTGGAGTGCGGCGAGTAACAAGGAGTGAGACCAGAAGCATGCACGGATGGCGCAGGCTTCACACCATGAAGCGGAAGACTTGTAATGAAATGCAGGTTTACCCAATGACAACAGAATGAGGCAATATTATCTGTGTTGGGCAATGAACAATCACACCATTGGAATCAGGGTATACATGTTAGAATCAGCAATAAGCATCAGAGTTGGGCAATAAGCATCCATGTTGGGCAATAAGCATCAGGATTTTGCACTAAGCATCCGGGTTGGACAATAGGCATTAGGGTTGGGTAATAGGCATTAGGATTGGGCAATAGGCATCAGAGATGGGCAATAAGCAAAAAAGTTGGGAAATAAGCCTCAGAGTTGGGCAATAAACATCAGTGTTCAGCAATAACCATCAGGGTTGTGCAATAGGCATTAGGGTTGTGCAATAAGCATCCGAGTTGGGCAATACGCATCAGGGTTAGGCAATAGGCATTAGTGTTGGGCAATAGGCATCAGAGGTGGGCAATAGGTATCCGAGTTGGGCAATAGGCATTAATGTTGAGCAATAGATAATAGAGTTGAGCAGAAGACTGCAAAACTAAATGATGGGTATTAGAATTTGACAAGAAGGCTTCAAGGAGGGCAATAAGTATCAGAGTTGGGCAATACGCGTCAGTGTTGGGCAATAGGCATCAGAGTTGGGCAATAAGCATCAGAGTTTGGCAATAGGCATCAGCGTTGGGCAATAGGCATCAGTGTTGAGCAATAACCATCAGGGTTGTGCAATAGGCATTACGGTTGACCAAAACGTATAAGGGTTGGACAATAAGCATCAGGGTCGGGCAATAAGCATTAGAGATGGTCAATATGCATGAGGGTTGGTGCAATAGGCATCAGGGTTGTGCAATAAGCATCAGAGTTGAGCAATAAGCATCAGGGTTAGGCAATAGGCGTTAGGGTTGGGCAACTGGCAATAGTTTTGGGCAATAGGCATCAGAGGTGGGCAATAGGTATCAGAGTTGGGCATTAGGCATTAGGGTTGAGCAATAGATATTAGGGTTGAGCAGAAGACTGCAAAACTAAATGATGGGTATTAGAATTTGATAAGAAGGCTTCAAGGTGAACAATAAGTATCAGAGTTGGGCAATATGCATCAGTGTTGGGCAATAGGCATTAGGATTCGGCAATAGGCATCAGGATTGGGCAATAGGCATCAGAGATTGGCAATAGGCATCAGAGTTGGGCAATAGGCACCAGAGTTGGACAATAGATGTCAGTGTTGACCAATAACCATCAGGGTTGTGCAATAGGCATTAGAATTGAGCTAGACGTATCAGGTTTGGACAATACACATCAGGGTCGGGCAATAAGCATTAGAGGTGGTCAATATGCATGAGGGTTGGTGCAATAGGCATCAGGGTTGTGCAATAAGCATCAGAGGTGGGCAATAAGCATCAGGGTTAGGCAATAGGCATCAGAGGTGGGCAATAGGCATCAAAGTTGGGCAATAGGTATCAGAGGTGGGCAATAGGTATCAGAATTGGGCAATAGTCATTAGGGTTGAGCAGAAGACTGCAAAACTAAATGGTGGGTATTGGAATTTGACAAGAAGGCTTCAAGGTGGGCAATACGCATCAGTGATGGGCAATAAGCAAAAAAGTTGGGCAATAAGCATCAGAGTTGGGCAATAACCATCAGTGTTCAGCAATAACCATCAGTGTTGTGCACTAGGCATTAGGGTTGTGCAATAAGCATTCGAGTTGGGCAATACACATCAGGGTTAGGCAATAGGCATTAGTGTTGGGCAACATGCATTAGTGTTGGGCAATAGGCATCAGAGTTGGGCAATAGATATCCGAGTTGGCAATAGGCATTCATGTTGAGCAATAGATATTAGAGTTGAGCAGAAGACTGCAAAACTAAATGATGGGTATTAGAATTTGACAAGAAGGCTTCAAGGAGGGCAATAAGTATCAGAGTTGGGCAATACGCATCAGTGTTGGTCAATAGGCATCAGGATTGGGCAATAGGCATCAGAGATGGGCAATACGCATCAGAGTTGGGCAATAGGCATCAGTGTTGAGCAATAACCATCAGGGTTGTGCAATAGGCATTACGGTTGACCAAAACGTATAAGGGTTGGACAATAAGCATCAGGGTCGGGCAATAAGCATTAGAGATGGTCAATATGCATGAGGGTTGGTGCAATAGGCATCAGGGTTGTGCAATAAGCATCAGAGTTGAGCAATAAGCATCAGGGTTAGGCAATAGGCGTTAGGGTTGGGCAACTGGCAATAGTTTTGGGCAATAGGCATCAGAGGTGGGCAATAGGTATCCGAGTTGGCAATAGGCATTCATGTTGAGCAATAGATATTAGAGTTGAGCAGAAGACTGCAAAACTAAATGATGGGTATTAGAATTTGACAAGAAGGCTTCAAGGAGGGCAATAAGTATCAGAGTTGGGCAATACGCATCAGTGTTGGTCAATAGGCATCAGGATTGGGCAATAGGCATCAGAGATGGGCAATACGCATCAGAGTTGGGCAATAAGCATCAGAGTTTGGCAATAGGCATCAGCGTTGGGCAATAGGCATCAGTGTTGAGCAATAACCATCAGGGTTGTGCAATAGGCATTAGGGTTGAGCAATACGTATCAGGGTTGGACAATAAGCATCAGGGTCGGGCAATAAGCATTAGAGGTGGTCAATATGCATGAGGGTTGGTGCAATAGGCATCAGGGTTGTGCAATAAGCATCAGAGTTGAGCAATAAGCATCAGGGTTAGGCAAAACGTGTTAGGGTTGGGCAAAAGGCAATAGTGTTAGGCAATAGGCATCAGAGGTGGGCAATAGGTATCAGAGTTGGGCATTAGGCACTAGGGTTGAGCAATAGATATTAGGGTTGAGCAGAAGACTGCAAAACTAAATGATGGGTATTAGAATTTGATAGGAAGGCTTAAAGGTGAGCAATAAGTATCAGAGTTGGGCAATATGCATCAGTGTTGGGCAATAGACATTAGGATTCGGCAATAGGCATCAGGATTGGGCAATAGGCATCAGAGATGGGCAATAGGCATCAGAGTTGGGCAATAGGCACCAGAGTTGGGCGATAGATGTCAGTGTTGACCAATAACCATCAGGGTTGTGCAATAGGCATTAGAGTTAAGCTATACGTATCAGGTTTGGACAATACACATCAGGGTCGGGCAATAAGCATTAGAGGTGGTCAATATGCATGAGGGTTGGTGCAATAGGCATCAGGGTTGTGCAATAAGCATCAGAGGTGGGCAATAAGCATCAGGGTTAGGCAATAGGCATTATGGTTAGGCAATAGGCATCAGAGGTGGGCAATAGGCATCAAAGGTGGACAATAGGTATCAGAGGTGGGCAATAGGTATCAGAGGTGGGCAATAGTCATTAGGGTTGAGCAGAAGACTGCAAAACTAAATGATGGGTATTGGAATTTGACCGGAAGGCTTCAAGGTGGGCAATACGCATCAGTGATGGGCAATAAGCAAAAAAGGTGGGCAATAAGCATCAGAGTTGGGCAATAACCATCAGTGTTCAGCAATAACCATCAGGGTTGTGCACTAGGCATTAGGGTTGTGCAATAAGCATCCGAGTTGGGCAATACGCATCAGGGTTAGGCAATAGGCATTAGGGTTGGGCAACATGCATTAGTGTTGGGCAATAGGCATCAGAGGTGGGCAATAGGCATCAGAGGTGGGCAATAGGTATCCGATTTGGGCAATAGATATTAGAGTTGAGCAGAAGACTGCAAAACTAAATGATGGGTATTAGAATTTGACAAGAAGGCTTCAAGGAGGGCAATAAGTATCAGAGTTGGGCAATACACATCAGTGTTGGGCAATAGGCATCAGGATTGGGCAATAGGCATCAGAGATGGGCAATACACATCAGAGTTGGGCAATAAGCATCAGAGTTTGGCAATAGGCATTAGGGTTGAGCAATACGTATCAGGGTTGGACAATAAGCATCAGGGTCGGGCTATACGCATTAGAAGTGGTCAATATGCATGAGGGTTGGTGCAATAGGCATCAGGGTTGTGCAATAAGCATCAGAGTTGAGTAATAAGCATCAGGGTTAGGCAAAAGGCGTTAGGGTTGGGCAACAGGCAATAGTGTTAGGCAATAGGCATCAGAGGTGGGCAATAGGTATCAGAGTTGGGCATTAGGCATTAGGGTTGAGCAATAGATGTTAGGGCTGAGCAGAAGACTGCGAAACTAAATGATGGGTATTAGAATTTTATAAGAAGGCATCCAGATGAGCAATAAGTATCAGAGTTGGGCAATATGCATCAGTGTTGGGCAATAGGCATTAGGATTGGGCAATAGGCATCAGGATTGGGCAATAGGCATCAGAGTTGGGCAATAGGCACCAGAGTTGGGCAATAGATGTCATTGTTGATCAATAACCATCAGGGTTGTGCAATAGGCATTAGAGTTGAGCTATACGTATCAGGTTTGGACAATACACATCAGGGTCGGGCAATAAGCATTAGAGGTGGTCAATATGCATGAGGGTTGGTGCAATAGGCACCAGAGTTGTGCAATAGGCATCAGAGGTGGGCAATAAGCATCAGGGTTAGGCAATAGGCATTATGGTTAGGCAATAGGCATCAGAGGTGGGCAATAGGCATCAAAGGTGGGCAATAGGTATCAGAGGTGGGCAATAGGTATCATAATTGGGCAATAGTCATTAGGGTTGAGCAGAAGACTGCAAAACTAAATGATGGGTATTGGAATTTGACAAGAAGGCTTCAAGGTGGGCAATACATATCAGTGATGGGCAATAAGCATTAGGGCTTAGCAATAAGCATCAGGGTTAAGCAATAAGCATCAGGGTAGGGCAATAAACATCAAAGTTGGGCAATTCATTTATTCATTTAATTGTCTTTTTTATACATGCCTAATACCATACCAGTGTTCAGTTTCTAAGATTGGATCCAGGATTCGAACCTCTGTTGCTCTATGTGGTCTTGCGTCCAAGACCAGCACCTTGCCCCTGTGCAATCCTCCATTCACAATAAGCATCAAGTTTGGGCAATACGCATCAGGGTTGGGAAATAGGCAATGGGCATCAGGGTTGGGCAATAAGCATCAGGGATTGGCAATAAGCATCAACGTTTGGCAATCAGCATTAAAGTTGGGCAATAAGCATCAGGGTTGGGCAATAGGCATTAGGGTTAGGCAATCAGCCTAAGGGTTGGGCAATAAGCCTGAGAGTTGAGCAATATGCATTAGGGTTTGGCAATAGATATTAGGGTTGAGCAGAAGACTGAAAAACTAAATAATCAGTATCAGAATTTGACAAGTTGGCTTCAAGGTGGGCAAATAAACATTGGAATTGGACAAACCCTCTGTGCTCCTCTTTTTCCTGTTCTCCTTTTAAGTTTTGGCTATTAAGTGGCGTTAAAAGCGCTACATTTAAAGCCGAAACTATTGTCATTTAAATAAGAGCTTTAACACAAGAGCTTGAAATACGGGTTTTGAGCATAGGTTTGTAATGATTTTCAATGCAGGTGACATGTGACGATGGATCTTGGTCATTTGGCTATGTGTCCCACCCATTTAACACCCATTGCTAAGCAAAATGTATGTGATTTCCTCCCATTCCCACCCATTTTCCCTCCAACCACACCTCTTTTTGCACTCTTTGGATGAATTTGGATTGTGTGGTGAATTTGCCTGCCTTTTTCACATCCAAAATGGCGTCCACCATCTTTTAATATTCTTTAAAAGTTATTTGACTTGATTGATGCTTTAAAATATATTTACTACAGCTTTCAATTTTATATTTCACTTCACAGTATTTTTTAATAAAAATAAACAAGGTAGTGTAGTAGTTACATTTTGGTTTAATATGGCTCTGAAAAAGTACATCTAGTGACTATTACAAGGGAGTTCGCATGCTTATCTTGATCGGATGGGAAGCAGAGGCGCGGATGGTTGGTGTCAGAAAAGAGATCCTTGGACTCCTTCATTTCTATCCACCACTCATCCCCTGCCTGAAATTGGGCCTCAGCAGAGCCAAGATTTTATGTTATGTTAACGGTTCTTGTACCGCACACTGTTGCCACCTGTGTGGTCTCTTGGCGCCCTGGCAGATCTGTACTGCAAGGGGGGTAGAGGAAGTTTGGTAGTAGGACTGACCGTGGAAAAGAGGAAGAGAGCTGTGATGTGCTGTTGGCAGCTTCAGTTCGGAGAACCGTTCACTGAGCGTAAGTGTGTTTTTCGGTTGGTAGTCGCCATGTGGTGTGGGGTGAGATCATGGCTGGCTTGCTTCGTTGTTGTGGTGTTGTGAAGTGTGTGTGGTTTGTGTTGCTGTAGAGGTATGCTTGTGTTTAGTTCAGAGTTTGAGACGGCGTATTTAGAGGGGTGAGATTTTAGTATGGTTAGTTAGTGGCAATACATTTCCCACCCTCGTCGTTCTCACTAAATACCACCAATATCCCTTGGCTTCCCTAGCTCTGGCCTTCCATTATAGAGGGTTAGGCTCATAAGAAGCATGAATGCTGCTCCGCGTGGCCATTTTGTCTTTGGTCTAGAACATTGGCAGAGCCAGGGACGAGCGGGGGGGCTGCTGCCGCACCTGTATACCCCTCATGTCCAGTGCACCCCCCAGCCTCCTTCTTGCGCACTATTAGCCGTCTCCCCTGGCAGAAAAGCTGCTACGCTACTGGTCTAGGGTCAGGAATTGCATTTATTTATTAGCATTTATAGAGTGCACAGCAGCCCTTAGGCATCGTGGTTGCAGGCGTGAGGGGGTGGGGGTGAAGGAATCACTTCCCCAAACAATGTTTAATGATTGTGGAAAGTTCTTAGGATGATATGAGGCAGCAGCAGCATCCGTTTAAAAAAGCAGATGCTTTTTCTGCCACACCAGTGTTTTTGGGCACTTTATGAGAGATAGTTAACACTCCAGCAAGGTGAGAATTGGCGGCCTTTTTCCGCACCGTTTTTCCTCTCAGAATCGAGTGAGATGCCAGGAGCTGAGGGCTTCTCTGGGTGAGACAGGGGAAGTAATGAGCACTTTCATCACCGCTGGAAGATGTCAAGCTCTGATTGCTCAGAGCAAGTGTGTCCATGTCTTCCACTGAAAGTGAACAGCTCAGGGACGCGGCTGTACCACTTTCAGCTGCTGTTTCAGGAGAGCCCTGTTATGAATGACCTCTTCAGGGTATTGGAGCGGCTGCCAGAGAGAGTGGGATGAAGGCAGAGAAAAAGAGCCAGTGAGGAACATCAGCTACTGGATAGAACATTCAACATGGATCCGCAGAGAGTGTGCCAGGGGTAGGATATACCCCTAGCCTGCCCCTAGGCTAGGGCGCAATAGAGAAATTAATGGCGATTGTGGCCTCGCTAATGACCAGAAGTCAGGAACTGGAAGTTCCCATTTTGCCGCTATCTCGTGATCTCCAAAGGAAGGGTGGCTAATTTCAGAAGCCGCCCTCTCAGAACTACACAGAGAGAGGTAGGCTCAACTCCGACCTGGAGGTAATTAGGGTGGAGGCGGCAATGGCATACAAAATGGCTGCGCTATTCTGGAGTGCGGCGAGTAGCAAGGAGTGAGACCAGAATCATGCATTACACTCTTTGGATGAATTTGGATTGTGTGGTGAATTTGACAGCCTTTTTCACATCCAAAATGGCGTCCACCATCTGTTAATGTTCTTTTAAAGTTATTTGACTTGATTGATGCTTTAAAATATATTTACTACAGCTTTCAATTTTATATTTCACTTCACAGTATTTTTTAATAAAAATAAACAAGGTAGTGTAGTAGTTACATTTTGGTTTAATATGACTCTGAAAACGTACATCTAGTGACTTTTAGGGGATTGGTTTAGTGTTTTGTTTTGCTAACGTTTGAAATCTGTGGCAGCAGTGGATTCATGTTGTTAACACACCGCCTGCACATATTTGCAACGTTAGTGCAACACATGTAATGTCATCATCGGCTTGGGGTTCCAGATGCCAAGGCCGACTTTATTTTACTAATGTAGCAAATATGTGCCGGCAGCAGATTAATGCTATTAACCCCCCACCTGCACATATTTGCAACGTTAGTGAAACTAATTCATAGCCGGCGGTGGCAGCTACCGGCTCTGATTTTGTTTTTCTAATGTTGCAAATATATGCCGGTGGCGGGTTTGTCAGAGGGCGCCCAATATTTATTTTTCGGCCCTGGGCGCTGCCACCACTTAGGCCTGTAGTGTTGGTACGATCAGTTTACCATTTATAGATGAGGGTTGCTTTGTTCGCATACAGCCGTATGGCTGTGAGAAAAACAGCACAATCCCACTACGAAATTAAGAAGGGACAGGGCTGGTTGAATGGATGAGAGACTGGAGGATGAAGTGTTTGTGGAGGTTTCTTTTGTCTGTTTCCTGAAAGGATAAGGAAGTTGCTTCCGTAAAGGCAAAGATTGTATGAGGATTCAGGTTGCCATTTTGATTCGCTGCCTCAGTCTCAGTTACTCATTTGTTGTTCAACTGGTGTATTGAGCCATGTAACGGAACGTTCTTCCCTGCATGGTGAAAGCGAAGAGGGTTGGTCCCGGTCCCGGTTAGGGCAGGGAGGGTAGACCACCTAGGAGCTCCTGGGTTCTTTGTTTCCCGAGCAAACATTTCTTGCTGATGGTACTTAGATATCTCGTAAATGGAGCATCCGCCCTCCCCCACCACCCACTTTCCTTTGAGTTCACTTTGTCACCCGGACGCAAGGGTCCACATGGGGCCATGTGGCGCGCAGCAAGGGAATTCTGTGCTTGGTGGTTATTTGTGGGATGCACGTAGGTCGCTTTTGTATTATCTGCTCCCGGGCTAAGGTGAGCTGTCCGAGCACTGGCTTATGCAGAGCCGGACCAGGGTTTGATGTGCTTTGTTGTTAGGCAGTGGGCAGCGGGTGTCATAGTTTTTCTTGATTGAGAAAGAGCCCAGGAACTGTATATGTTGATAATTCGTTATATAGAGGGGATGCACACAATGCAGGTTGCTGCTGATTTGGCACATGGCTTTGTGGCGACCAGGTGAATGTTTGGATGACCTGACAGAGTTGTTAGAGCACGTGTTCACCAGGGCAAGGTGGCATGTTAAAGACTGCAAATGCAATTAGCAATACTGTCCGAACAACCACGTTTTTGGCGCGGCAGTACGCACATCTAGAGAAGGAATCAATCCCAACATACCCTACCCCCACTCTACCCCCACTTCTTCTAGCCCCAACCAAACTACCCCCACTCACCCACCCTACCGCCACCCACCCTGACCCCTCACCTACACTACGCCCACTCTCTGAGCTCCCACTCTCTTTCATCGCAATCTACCCACCCTACAGCCACTCTCTTCACCTCCACACTCTCTACTCCCAACCCACCCAGCCTACCAACTCTCTCTACCCCAACCCACCCAGCCTACCAACTCTCTCTACCCCAACCCACCCAGCCTACCAACCGTTTTACCCCATCCACCCTACCCTGACCCTCTCTGCCCACCGCCCACCACTTCCGTCTCTCAATACCAACCCTACCCTCCTCTCTACCACCACCCACCCTACCCCCTCTTTCTCTACTCAACCCTACCCATCACTCTTTGACCCGCCACGCACCCTACCCCCCTCTCTCTAGCCCCACCCCCTCTACACCCTTTATTCCTACACCCAGCCAACCCCAACCTACCCAATATCCCCTCTCACACTCTCGCTTATTGCTTACTCTCTCACTCTCACCTTTTCTTGCTCACATTTCCTCTTACTCATCATCGATTGCACCCTCTATCAATGGCTTCCTTCGTTGCTCTATTCCCCTTTTCATTGTATTGCACACCTGCAACCCTTTTCGCATCCTCCTTTGAAATATTACACGCTCCTCCTTGCATCCTGGTGCCTATAAATGCAAAATTCAAAGAACAGCAGTACATGCCAAAACTATTGGCATTGCCAATGCTTCTTAATGTTTAGCTCTGCCCCATGCCCATCCGATTCATGAGCTAGGGTTTTATATTTACTCTCAGGCTGACGACACCCACGTCGTTCTCCATCTGGATCAGGGCCTCAGTGAATCTTCCCAGTTTTCCTCTGGCATGCGTGCCATCCATCATTTGGTGGCGCAGAACTGGCTGACACTGAACTCCATAGCACTGGTAATGGTTGGAGGTTGCCCCTTAGCATTCTGGAGATCTGACCTTCCGAACTGGTGCCTTTCTTACCATGGTTCAGGTGGCCCCTTGGCCATCTGGGGACCCCTAGATCTGGCCTCCTGATGTGGCACCTGTCACCTTACTCACCAACACAGTTAGTAACTTGGGTTTTATTGTTGGTAACAAGCTCTTTAATCTTCCCCAAATCAGTGACGGCTGGTGAATTTTCGAACTGGAGGTGCATAAATATTTGTCACCAGAGCGAGGGAGCATAGCGAGGGAGCCCGCACCACTCAAAGGGACCTGGCGGGGCTCTCCGCCCTAGAATTATTTTAAATAGTGGGTGAAAATATGCATTTTAGAGCACACTTTTTAGAAAAAATGGGTTAAAAAAACAAACAGTTTGCAATTGGATTTTGTAGTGTAACTCCAAAAAAAACATGCAAGTCACCAACAGCGCACAGGAGCATTTCTCCAACACATTTTCATGATGCCTTTTCCACAATATGTTCCAGTATAAAACATCATCACACTGGCTGGGCCCATACATTTCCATGCTGACTTCACAATTATGCTGCATTGGAAAGCCAGTCTAGCTACATAATAACACTTATACTTGTTTTTTTTTTTTTTTTTTACCAAAGATGCCTAATACAAAAGATGCCTAATAGGGGTAAGAATAATATCACTGATCCTGCTTGCTTTATTAAAGATGCCCAATACAAAATGTCATACCACAATAAGAAATGACTAGACTGGCTGCATTGGAATGCGAGTCTAGCTACATAATAATACTTATGCTTGTTTTACCAAAGATGCCTAATACAAAATGTCATGCCATAGTAAGAATAATACCACTGATCCTGCTTGCTTATCAAAGATGCCCAATACAAAATGTCATGCCATAGTAAGAATAATACCACTGATCCTGCTTGCTTATCAAAGATGCCCAATACAAAATGTCATGCCTCAGTAAGAAATGGCTAGACTGGTTGCATAAAACATGCCAGGCTTGCTCCGTAATAACACTTATCATGCTTGCTTTACCAAAAATGCCCAATACAAAATGCCATACCACAAAAAGAAATGGCTACACTGGCTGCATTGAAATGCCAGTCTAGCTACCTATTAACACTTATCATGCTTGCTTTATCAATGATGCCCAATACAAAATGTTATCCAACAGAAAGAATAATACCACTGATCATGCTTGCATTATCGAAGCTGCACAATATAAAATGTCATACAACAATAAGAAGTGGCAAGACTAGCTGCATTAAAATGCAAGTCTGGCTACATAATTACACTTATCATGCTTTCTTTATTAACCATGCACAGTAAAAAAAAATGCCATGCCTGCTTAATGATTAATGCGATTATGTGTGATTGGGGGGCCCAAGGGGAAGATGCGTGTCAGGAGCTGGGGTCCCACGGTATAGTCATGGCATTTTTTATTGGGCATATATTCCAAGGAAAAACTGCCATGCCGCCCACTGAGGCCCCCCGCGCCTCACAGGCACAAATTAATTGTGTGCATGCGAGGTACTGGGTGCCCCAGTCATGGTATTTTGTACTGGGACTCTCTTCAGGAAAGACCTGCATTGACACATTCCAAGAAGTGATTCTTAAATTAGATACCTTCACAGCCTGTATTCTATCACTTTGTTGATATTTCAATGGCTGGTATGCGATCCCTACTGTGATGTGCTGCCTCTGAATACACGGGCGGTCGCTTTTTTGTTTTTAACACCCACACTGTTATCAGAAGTGTTTTCTCATAATCCTTGAATTTTTCGTCTACGGAGGATAATGTTTTGTTTGCTTAGGAGATTATCTTATGGATTTAGTCATGTTTTTGGTATAACACTGCCATGATGCAGGAATCTGAGAAACCTGTCTCTAACAAAAACTCCTTATTCTTGATGGGATAAGCCAAACAAGGTGCTTGTAACAGGCTTCTTTTCAATTGCTTTACTGCCTCGGATTGTGCTTCACCCCACTGCCACTTTACCCCGGGCTTCAATAAGTGGAGCAAAGTTTCAGGGATCTCTGCATAACCCTCAATGAATTTATGACTATAATTAGTCAGTCCAAGGAGGCTTTACGACTCATGCAGAGTTGTGGGGTTCGTTAATTTGAGTAAGGCCTCAACCTACTTTCGCTGGGGATTAAGACCCTCAGTTGTAATTTTCGTGTCTCAGACAGTTCACTTTGGCTTTGCCCCATTGTGCTTTCTGGAAAGATAATTTCGCACCAGCTTTTTGCAACTGGGTAAGAACCTGTCCCATTTCTGCCATATGTTCCTTTTCAGTTGAGCATTCTATCAACGGATTATCCACATAGGCCAAATTTCCAAGTACACAGCGGTAAAGCCAACTTTAAAAAACATCATGTCTGGGACCTCGAACTGGCCCGAAAGAAAAAAGAACTACGCAAACTAATTAGAACCTGTAAGCAGGAGCCAACATGTCAGCGAGTTCCCAGTATCAAGAAAGCAAAGCAAAGCTATAAAAACTAGCTAATTAACCACAAGACCATCCTCCAACAGCGTGATGCTGAGATAACGATGTCTACACTTATGAACGGTGGTCAGTCAAAAGGCCGAAAAAAAATCCCGAATAACAAAAATCTAAAAAGAAGGCCGAAAAAAAAATATCGAATTTATTATTTTTTTATATGTATGTATTTTTTGGGTCAGGTAAGTAAAAAAAAGGGTTAAAATAAAAAAAATAGAAAAAAGGGGGGTTGGCGAGGACCCCCCCATTTCGAAAAAATAAATCATAAAAAAAATTCGATATTTTTTTTTTCTGCCTTTTTTTTGTGATTTTTTTTTTTCGTGATTTCTAATTTCGGTTTTATGACCATAAACCCTTACGAACAGAAACACAAGTGCATTCTGGAACCTCCTAAATGAATTAACAGCGCCACAATCGGCAGTAATCAACAACATGGTTTGAGAAAAAAATGGATTGAACACTAGACAGCCATGTTTGTGAAAGGAGAAATACCGGATGTAAACCTATCAGAACTGATCCAGTGGGTGATCAAAATTGAAAAAGAGGACATTACGAAAACATCAAGAGAATCAGTTCGTTGAGAGCTCCAGGCCGGTTTATAGTGATATTTTCAAATGCCATAGCTTCAAATGGCTATGTCATCCTTATAAAGCAGCCAACCAATCTCATGTCCATTAATTTTTGGGGAAAATGAATTTACAGCCACTAGTGTTTCACCAATGTCTGAAAGAAACAAACAGAATAGTGTTGCCGCAAGAGAACAACCTTGTTTTACTACTCTTTCGGTCTTAATTGGTGCGGTCAAGGTTCCGGCACTGTCAAGTCTTATCTATATTTCTGTTTCAGCGTGTAGGTCTTTGATAGGACAAAGCAGGCTAGCTGGACATTGCCATTTGTCTAATTTGCTACACAGAATTTCGCGATTGACACTGTCAAAAGTGTGCGATAAGTCAATGAATGTCAGATAGATTTATTTTTTTCTGGCGAATCACCTCCATCTTTAGCAGATTTATTTTTGTTAAATTCATGCCGCAGCACACACCTTTCACAAACTCAGATTGTCGCAGGTCATATCTGCCTGAAGCTTGAATCCATTTAAGCAGATGATACTGGAGCTGTGTGGTGAAGATTTTACCTATTACAGCGAGGAGCGCAATCGAGCGATAGTTCTTTGGTTCAGCACGTAGTCCTTTTTTGAATATTGGGACCACGATTGCGCTCCTCCATGATGCCGGTATCTTGCTGTTTTGTAATCTTGATTCGAACAGCAGAAAGCAGAATTCAGTCCAATATTCTGGTTGCTGTTTAAGTATCTGATTTGCTAGCCCGTCAGCCCGTTGGGGGCCAGAGGGTATCCAGTCATTTTGTCGAAAACATATTTTCAAATGACAAAAGTTTTTTTTAAAATGCATCGAAAAAATTCATTTTTTGTAGGTAAAGTTTTTTTTTAACTAAAATGAGTGTTAAGGGGTTAAAAAACGGGATGTGGGGACCTCCCCATTAAAACCCCACCATTAAATTTTTTTTGTAAAAATGCATTTTTTCGATGCATCCTGTTGGATTTGACCCCAATTGGGCTAAAAAGGAAATTGACCACTCTGGAAAAATATGTCTCTGCTAATGACCTTAAAATAAACCCAGCCAAGTCCGAAATTCTTATCTTGCAAAACCTCGCTGGGAACACAATATCATCAAAAAAAGGGGTTTATAGAAGTTGAACATTGAACCCCGGAACTGTGTGAATAAAATAAAATACCTAAGCATCTGGGTCAACAGTAACCTCAACGATGGTCCTTGGACAGAAAACACAAAACAAAAATGCAAACAACAAAGGCTCAATTATCAACATGAAATACGGGAAATTGTCCCTAAAAGGGGTGCTGGCACACTACAACTAAAAGGTGGTGCCCACCCTTATATATGGCGCCGACTGCGCATTTGGATCATCTTTTACATTATGGTCACAGCTGGAGAACATGTACTGGAGCAAAATCCTAAAATTCTGAAGAGAACTACCAATAACCTGCCTTCGATACGAACTAGGCTTGGTGTCAATTAACGCGAGAGTGGCGTGGAACATGTTATCCACGTACGGGAAGATCATTGTTGAGAATCAAGCTCCACAGTTTGATATTCTCACCAACCTAGGAAAGGGCAGTGTAGAGTCCGCCCCGAGTAAATGGATCTCGTATGCAAACACCAACTGGCAGAATTAAACACCAACTGTGACACACTGAAAGCCAATCCAAACTTGGTAAAAAAAATAAATAAATGGTGGGAGCAAGACTGGGCAACCACAGTCGATAGGTAGAACCAATACAGGCTGATGAAAGACGCGTTTAAAGAAGTTAAAGGCCAGAATACCTTACCGCATTACCTGGAGAAATCTCCAAGTATGAATAATAGAACCACATATATGAAGTTTCGGCTGAACTTATTTGACACATAAGAGAGTGTAAAGTTGAGACACAGAGAAGATGATTTGAATCAAAGTTGTCGGTTTTGCAAAAGAGGTAACGAAACCCTAAAGCACCTAACTCTATATTGGCCAGGGCTCAGTATGTTGCGAACAAAACATCTTGGAAGGTTCACAACTGAGAGCTCATCGCTCTGGCCAAGCTTGGTGGGTGAAGTTTGCGAACTCAAAGGGTACATTGTCGTATGCTCTAATGAACTTTCTGGACAAAATGAACAACTTACTCTTGGAAAAAAATATGAAGAACATTAAATCTAACAAGTGGTACAATATATGCAGCAGGATGCGCGACGATGTTTAAACTCTTACCATATCAATGAGTGCATGCGATTGACCTAGTATGATGATATGGCTTTTTCTTCTTTTTAAAAGTTTACTATAAACTAATAAAACATTTTATTTTTTTAAATGTATTTTATTGGGGTCGTTCGTCAAGTGACAAGCACCATTCAGGCTGACATAGTTGGTACTTCTCTTCATCTTGATGGAACGGTTGGTTTGTGTCCAGAGAATCTGGTTCATGAAATCAATCAGCAGGGACAGCCTCTGAAGAAAATCATCCCCCAGTAAACAGGGTGTAAAAGTATCCTCGAGTCTCCGGGATGGGAAGAGACTTTTAAAATGCCCTTTCTAGGCTGAGGATAGATGGGATAGATGCTTTCTCTGCAGGATCATTTTCTGCAGTTCCAATCCTTCATGACATTTTACTTCAGGCTCAGGTTCATCTTCATTTCTGCTCCTGTCCCCTCGTGACATGTTGAATGGGGAACCCTACCCCCATCTCACTTGTAAAGGCGAGAAATCATCTAGGCCAGATAAGGAATGCTTTCCTTCCTGATCAGAAACATTTGGGAGAGGGGATGTTAGACGCCTCTCAGCCTGCCTATAGGAGGTGTTAGGTGGGTGGAATGAGGCATGTGGCAAAAGGACTGATCCTCTCTGTCCCAATAACTTGCCTCTGATGGTTGTCTGCTGGGTAATGGTTGGCCCTTTTAAAATGCCTTATGATGCCTCTTGGTGTGATTCATATCCATTTCCACAATCATTTTCTGCTTACACTGGGCTAATTTCTCTCTCACAATACATATAATAGCCTGATTAGCTTCCACTGTTTTGTTATGGGAAGTTACCAAGTCCTTCCTATTCATTCTCACGCTGGACATTTTTAATTACACTAGACCACTCTGGACCTTTCTCTTGCTAGAGCAGCATTTCTTTTTCAAAGTACTTTTAGTTGAACTGCCTGTTTCAGGCCAGTCTCTGTTTGTTCCAATCAGTCCTGTAAATGCATATTTGCATCTTTCACATTGGCTAAGTCTTGGAAAGAGATTTGACTCAGGCCTTCATTTTCATGTGCCTGTGCTAGTTTTTGTATCAGTTGTTGCTTCTCATGAGAGCATCACGCGCTTGTGTGAGCTGATATCTCTGTCTTTTTGTAACACTTAAATTATGATTAATTTGATCAAGTTAGTTTTGGGACTCAACCTCTTTGAGATTGAATGTATTATTTTCTTTTTTTTAACTCTGTTATGTGTAGTTTCAGTGGCACACTGTTTTCTAACAGTGCATGCATTATCATGCATAGATTGGTCATTATACTTTCCCTGTATTTTATTTTTGACCTCCATACACTGATCATAAGTGTCCTGGAGACTCAAAATCTGTGTCATGTGGTACTACAGTTCATCACAAGCCGTAGTAATTTTGGCATGCATTTCATCCATGACATTGTGCAGTTGCAATACCTGACTTACTTTCAGTGTTTCTTGCAGCCGCACAATGGGCCTCATCACGGGTCCGGCGGTAACCCTGCCGGTGCTACCAGCGGGTTGCCGGCAGACCCGTAATAATTTACCGGCGTGCCTGACTTCCTGATGCCACTGGGCTACTACAAGTCCGGCGGCCGGGAAATCAGACGCCAGTACATTTGTTAATCCCCATTCCCATAGAGTCATATAGGACTCTATAGGAGTGGGGGCACGGGAGCACCGGCACCACTAACAATGGTGCCGGTGCTCCCGTGACAAGTCATTGCCGCTGCGCCCGGCAGAGTTAGACCCGTCGGGCACAGCAGCTATAGCAGGCAGACTTGTAGTTTGCAGGTCCAGAAACATGGGTTGTTGGTGAACTTACCGGCACCCTTGTTTCCGGACTGGCAAACATATAATGATGCCCAATGTCTTGCAGTTGGTCGCTACACAATTGCTTTGCACTCATCAGCTCTTCAGATTTTTCCTGCCTGTTTCTTGGCACTGTTTAATCTTAACATCCCTATCTGCTAACCTGCCCTCCACAGATTGGAGGTGAAAATACTAGAGTGCGGAGAGGCAGATTGGTTTGAAATTATCTTGTTTCACAGTGGAAGTCATAAACAAGCTCTGTATGGACTCATTTAGTGGTTCTCATTCATCCCATTTGTCCACGCCCACTGAGGCAATTCTATCTAACATCTCTGACTTCCAAATGTCAATATCTGTGCCTGTCCAATCTTCTTTCAAATATAACTTTGAAAGAATATGTGCCTTTGCCACGGGTACTGCTATGCCAGACATCCCTCTGTTTAGAATGTATCAACCTGCCTTGAACAACTCTTACCAAAGAGAAATGCAAACTTTTCTTACTCCTATTTTACCACTGTCACTCTATCACTTACAACGCCAATTCAAACCTTAATAATTACCTGTGTAACAATCTCTACTCAGTATTTCCCTTTCCTTAGAGTAGGTGGCGGTACCCATACTATATAATTCACTGCAACACAAAGCTTCCGCGCACATTTGTGGGTTCTGCACAATTTAAGTTAAAAAGGTCTATGCTGCAAGGAAGCCAGTTTTCCCAAAAATCAGATCTCGTTGGGACCTCCAGTTTTGTAGGGTGCTTTAATCGGGTGACAACTAATTCAGAGGAAAGTTCCACCCACCCAAAACCATGCACGCAATTGTCTTTTATTTAATAAAGTTTGTTTTAGGAATCTGGGACCCCAATTTAATAGCATTGATTCCTGACAGCTTCTCTCCCCTTTCGGCACAAGAAACACACAGGGTTGCACAGAAGGTCTATTTATTAACAACATAGAAATAATTGAATCAGTTTAAATATAAACAAATTGTTTTATCATGAAAGGCCAATAATAGGAAATAATCACCTCACTAGTCACCTGAGTTTCAAATGCTAAAGTTATAGCACTAGAGACTGTTGTGGCACACACAGCACCATAGGTATATATGCATTTAATTTACCCTGAGCGCGCATGCACCATGGATTAAATGCATGAGAGTCCAGGAGGAATCTTTCATTTGTGATCAACAACAAACTAGTTAAAGGTATCCAGGCCTATCCAATCCTCTCTACTTCCCCTTTATTAAAAATATCGCCCCATCCTCAATAGACATGTCAGAATTTCAACAGCATTTTAAAAACTCAATTGTCACAAACCACTGGAACTTTATGTATGTAAATGGCTTGTAGAAAAGGCAATGTATGTTCAACATGTATGAAGGCTATCCTCCCGTCAGTGATGTTTCTATTTAATTACTGTGTAATGACATACATCTCTCACTTTCAATGGGGAACTTTAAACAGCGAGAGAATGGGTAGCAAATGATCACCCTCTCCCTTTTGTCTGAAAAACATAGCTTTAATACCAATATTATACATGATGGTATACCCATGAATTGCTTCAGTTATATTCTTTTTCTAGGTACGCACACAGTGAGATGTCCATCAACTCCTCGAGAATTATTTTGTACTAGACGTCTTCACACAGAGTGAGGGGATCTCACTGTAGACACAGCAAGGGACCTAGTCTATGAAATATATATTTTCCAGAAACACATACACTTCTAAAATGTTACCTAACTTTTTGTGATGCACAATCAATGTAAATATTCCCACCCCACAGTATATTATCATTCGCCTCAGAATCCACTGGTCAAGCTAAACCCTCATTAGTTATTCATTCATCATCATAATTTCATATTCGGACATGTACAAAACCTTCCATAAAAACAGTACAAATAAAATAGAATAAAATGCATAGCAATACAGATGACAGAGATGAAATAAGATAACATATATTTAAAAGGAATATCAAACACCATATCATAATATGTATAAAAACCATTCAAAACCACATTTCATGACATATTCCTGAGTAAACGCTTTCTAATATAAAGTGCTGATATTAGATAGGTTAGTAGCGACCATCGGAAACGGGGAGAGTCAGCCCATAATCAGGGCAGGTCGGTTTTGAGTAAAATCAAGTTCGCGCTGCAAAGGACATAACAGAGAACCTCTCACTCGGCCAGAAGCCGGGCAAAAAAAAAAATCAAATAGGCGAGAACTCTTTATGGGGCATCGCACAAAGGACAAGACTGATTGGCAGCATCCCCTGTGCATGCTGCCACCACTGGCTGCCACCACCGCCCATATCAAAACACGATCAAACCTCGCCCTTGTTATTATGACTCGCTCCGCTAGTGACTCAGCCCACAGTAAATACTCATGTATACCAGAAGACATGATAGTCATTAACCCTCTGTTCTTGGGTTTCAACAACTCAAAGCTCTCTCTCATTGACCCTACATGATCATAAAAATGGTTAGTCAGCATTCTTATCTCACCTCAGGATATACCATTGGAAGTGGATACAAATATGTGTAATTTGTTTCTTAATGTCACTCAACCACGGAACCTTTCCACCAATGTCCTTGGCAATCATGAAGTTAATCAGCTCAGGGGTAAGGACTTCTTTTTCGTTGCCCCAAAATTTAAGCCAGTAAAAAACTGGCTGTAGGGAAATCACATCCCCAGTTAATTTACAGCCCAGTTCTAAATGTACACCAAAGTGGGGGGCAGAGGACTGCAGGCCTAGAATTCGTTTGAAGAAATAGTTCTCTACTACTTGGATGGAATTAACATTCGAGTTTCCCCACAGCTCCATCCCAAATCTAGCGACAGAGGTCGCTTTGCCATTATACAATTTCAGCAACAGGTCAATTGGTTTAGCTTTAAACATGATCCTTGACCTGATGAAACCTCCCATTGCCTGCTTAAACTGGGCTGCCTGTTTGGTTACATGTGGGTTCGGGTAAAAATTGGAAGAGAACCTGACCCCTAGATAGTTGAAATGATCAACTCTATGGATCACAGTACTCCAGCAATGCATTACCTTAAATTACACAGTGCACCGCCCTCTATGGCAGGCCATCAAGGCATTGACCACCAAATTCAAGCTGACCAGGAAACAAGCATAGATGGAAATAAGCCTCTGTAGAGCTATCTGGGTACATGTCGTTAACACGGTGTCATCCGCATACACCAAGACCAGCAAAAGCCGGCCACCCATCCTGGGAACAGTGATCATACAAACCGTTAATATACAAACAGAAGAGAAGCGGTGGGGCAGGACACAGCCCTGGTGCACCCCTGCTTCCACTTTAAATGAACCGTACTTCTCTCATTAGCACCACTCCTAACAAAGGCCTGTGTTGAATCGTGCAGTTGTTCCAAGGGACTCGATCAAACAAAAGGAGATTAAGGGATATCAACCACAAGCATCCCCTTAAGCTAAAGGGATCGACCCCTGACAAATTGAAACACAAAGCTTGTGATTTAGAATTGCTACCTTGTCTATGTGGATTTCTTTACAAAACCATGTTCACTTATGGTACTGGAAAAAACGTTGCATGACAGCAAGTTTATAGAAAAATACACATATTTTATTTGTCAAGTACATACAAAAAGTTAAAAACTCACAATGTTCAAGGACCGGTTCCGTCTTCTACCAAAAAGATAAGGAAGACACGTACACTATTGTGTCTGCATGTGTTAACCCTCTTCAACAGGTAAGTATGTTAGTTTGGATACTTGTCCGTTAAAGTGTCTTGTGCTGTGCTAATAATCCCACTGGGCCATACCTCATTAAACACAACTCACTCAATCACGTTCCATTCATTCATTCTTCATTCACTTTCATAATTTCATTCCACAACCACAAAATGTGCCTGACATGTTTCTTTCTGCGCTTGGTGTCTCGTATCAAATACCAGGAAATTCTTCAGGGGCTTGTGTGAGGGATTAGTGGGACATGCAACACATAACAGTATAGCTCAATATTTAAAAACAAGGAGATTTTTCAATCAAGAACATTCCCTTTACAGAATTCTTGTAGGAGTTTCAGTAGTATTCTGACTCCCTGGGGTTTTATTCCCCTTTAGGTCGAACGACCCGGAAGAAAATCTCCACCTACCAAGGAGCAATAAACATAAAATATCCTACTCACGCTGCTCAATTCTATGACAACTGTTGATTAATAACAGAAATCTTGACTCAGAGTCTAATCACATCATTTATACAGTAAAGTAAAATATTCCTACATCAGGTACACTTCCTCCTGTTCCTAGGTCTAGTGGTAAGGTCGCAAGGCTAATGAGATGTCTCTCCTCAGCGGTGTCTAAGCTTCTATTATTCTCGCCCATGGGCTAAGACACAAGGTTCAGGTTCACTTACTGTGTGGCGCAGGATCTCTATGTTGTGTGTCGGTGATCAGAAAGTGGAAAAAAGCCGTCTCGAATCTCACAGTGAAGGAAGTCCCTGTTAGCTTGAGAGATTGAGGGAGAGAAATATGGAGAGACACAAGAAAAACCCATTAGCGACACATTCGTGAGTTTTCCTATGATGTTAGTATAGCTAGCCTCTTATCGGCTTACCCAGTCGGAAGAAACTCTTTTTCGGAAAGCTGTCTAAAAACGTCTTTTTCTATTTTCTTTTTTTCATGGGTTCCCGTGTTTCTCTTATCCGACCTTAGTAAAACCTGTGAGACACTAGGGGGATAAAAATCCAAACATCCAGTTATGAATTGGTTAACTCCTATGGATCACTACATATGTTAGAGGAGCTGATTCGTATTGTTCTCATGTTATAGGTGACCTACGCTATCAGATTTATCTCCTTTCCTGCCCGATCAGGGTGGAAAATTACGCGGCTTTGCTGAGTGTGCCGTGACCCTTTTCGGGAGCTGAGGCGAATTCCCTCTGGTCCTATTACTGCCCGTACTGCTGCTCCCAGTTTTGTTAGGGAAGAGAAAACGTCATTTCCGGCGTACCCGCTATTATGTAAAGAGTCTACCAATTGTCACCACGGGCGTCCAGGAGGCAGCATGTCTGTGTTGCTTTACAGGGGCGTAGGTCTCTCCGAAGTAAGGTTTACCCACTTCCCTACCCAGTATTGGCCAAACAGTACATCTTTTAAAACAAACGTATTGCCTTCTCGAAACGCTAACGGCTGATTAGCCCCTCATGGTTCTCACCGTTCGTGTTGGGATCTGGGTTCTGCTTCCTTCTGGGGTCTAGCTGCTCTGGTTCCTCTCTGCACGGATCACTTCCGGGGTATCCACGGTTCATTACGCGCACGTCCTGGAGTTTAAATGCCTGCGTTCCAATCTCGCGCATGAGCACAATCAGCTAGTTGGCAACCCGCCAATCATGAGCTTTTTGCTTTCGGCAGATTACTATCGTATTCGTGTCTGGCATTTCGCAGCACGCAGATAATCAGTAGAGATGCAACTTCAGGATCGCGTGCCTCGCTCTGCATCATTCGCACTGGGCCATTAAGCATCTGCTACGAGGGTAAGGAGTGGTCGTAAAGTGTAGCAATTCCGGGACCATTGGTTTCCTGCATCTAGAATGTCTTCCGTTATTGCACCCACCATTCGATTTTTTCATTGAGTCCTGTAGCCATACTGTTGGTGAGAAAAATTTGTTGTTGTTCCTTTAACAGCAGTTTCCTTTTGTCCTTATTGCTGTCCAAACCTGGCCTTTGTTTATATAGGATGGTCCAGCTTAGGTCATCCACAGAGTGTTGCTGTTCGATCCAGTGCTCTACTAATGGGGCATTATGGGTTTTGTTTCGAATGCAGCTTCAATGCTCGCCATTTCGGATTTTAATCTTCCTGTCTGTTTTGCCCAAATAGATTTTTTTACACGGGCACCACACTGCAAACTCAACCATATTAGTGTTGCAGTTGGTAAAGTTATTTTGTCGCCACGGTGTTGTTAGACCGATGTCAACCTCTGTGCTCCTAAATGTAAAAGAGCAACATGTACATTTACTGCATTGGGCATGCCCCATTAGCTCTTGGAACGAGGCCTACCGAGATCTCGGTTGTTGGGTCAAAGTTCAAACCTTCCACTTCCGAAATAATCTGGGTGGTATCTAATAAAAAAGAGGCCATTTTCTTCACCATAGGTTGAAGAAATTTGTCCGCGAAACGCGATAAGGGCTCCAAAACAGAGTTTACCCCTGAGACTATTGGTCTCCCTGGTGGATTAACCATGGCCTTGTGTATTTTTGGGAGAATGTAAAATTGTGGAATCTGAGGTTTATCTTTAATAAGGAAATCACATTCTTTCTGGCTGATCCAACCTCTTTCCTTAGCTTTCATGACTTTGAGGGTAACCATCCTCAGTATGCTTAAAGTGGGGTCTTCCGTGAGTGGTTGGTAGCAGGTCAAATCGAGCAGTTGTCGGTTACATTCCCATACATAATCTGCATGGTTCAAGATCATGTCACACCTCCTTTGTCTGCCTTGCGTATCACAATAGCCTGGTTGCTCGATAATTGTTTAAGTGCTAGGGTTTCATCGCCGCTGGTATTATGGTAAATATTTTTTCCTTTTTCCTGTTGTTCTTGTAGTTTCACCTCTTTGAGTACCCTTCCCTGAAAAACAAGTGCCTCTGGGCTGCTAGTGGTACACAGAACGTGGATTTGTTGCAGAGACCCGAATCCGAGGTCTCTTGCTCATGAATTTTATCCTCGAAGTATTGATGTAGGTAGAATTTCCTCATAAACTGATTAAATTCCTGCTGGAAAGTAAAGGAACTGTGTAAATTAGTGGGCACAAAACCCATCCCTTTTTCTAAAACATGCATTTCTAGCTCGGTAGGTTGGTAATCAGAGAGATTTACCACAAGGCTTGCATGCTTCAAGTGACCCGGGGCTCTAAGTCCCAGGCCTCCGACCCTTCTCTAAAAAATGTTGCTGGTCGTTTGGTCTGCCTCCTTGGTTACCCCTTCCTCTATTGCCTCTCCGGCCTCGGGAGTTGTTTCCTCTCCTAGTGTTCCATCGGTTAGATCTGCCACGGAATGTTGTGGTGTCTCCGAACGAGCTTCCGTCGCTCGAGCTGAAGGAGGTATTCCTAAAGGACACTTTTTTTCTTCCCTGTCCGCCCTAGGCAGAGGTGCCATCAAGCGTTTCTTGAGTGAAGTAGTTTTCTTGTGTATAGGGGAAGACTTTCTCATGACTATAGTTAGTCAGGTCTTTGTTCATTCTTCTCACTCGTTCTCGCAGAGTGTCTTCCTTAAAGATGTTCATTTCGATCAGCAGGTCATCCAGTCTTTTTTTATAGAGCTCTAAGGGTACTGCTTTTTGTATTTCCTCCTCGAGTTTTTTAAGGTCAATCAATATCTTTTCTGTCATCTCTGTTGCTGTGTCGATGATTAAAATCAACCAGTCCCGACCACACTAGTTTGCAACGTAACTCCATGTAGTATGAATTTAGGGTTATCCAGAAAAAGCCTTGGCTCATTTCTTACCAGCAGACCTTGGTGTAGCGTCCCTTTCGTCAAGTATTCGAGCAAGATCGAACCATGTAGCTCAGTTCTTATCAATGATTTTTTCATATTACTTAAGTCATCCCAATTAGTGATGTTGGTGGTGGCCTCCGCCGAGCCTCCTAAAAAGGAGGCTTTTTCTAGCAGTTCTGTGACGTATTTGTCATCATTGCTTATGCACTTATCCAGTGCCATTGTTTTATTGTTATTATTGTTATTGTTTTTTAAAAATATTTTATACACCGTGGGACTATCTCAGTACTCTACTGCGGTCGATCCATACTGATGCCGGGAGCATATGAGCCCACTCCGTTATGTTGTGTACAATCATGTCGTCGATTTCTAACTCGATCCTGTCTTGTTCTTCGTCATCTTGTGTCGTACCCGGTTAGGCGTATTAGCCTAACTAATTATCGTATTCCTAAGTGTAGAAGAAGAATTAGAGCTTCCGCCCGAATATTGGGTGATCTTATTCACGCTAGGTTTAGGTCAAGGTCTATTCAACCTTCCATATTATACTGTGTGATTAGACTTAATCGTTTAAGCAACGGTTATATCTCACGGTCAGTGACCGTACTAGAACATGATCAAACAAAAGGACATTAAGGGATATCAACCACAAGCATCCCCTTAAGCTAAATTAATCAACCCTTGACAAATTGAAACACAGAGCTTGTGATTTAGAATTGCTACCTTGTCTAGGTGGATTTCTTTACAAAACCATGTTCACTTATGGTACTGGAAAAAACGTTGCATGACAGCAAGTTTATAGAAAAATACACATATTTTATTTATCAAGTACATACAAGAAGTTAAAAACTCACAATGTTCAAGGACCTGTTCCGTCGTCTATCAAAAAGATAAGGAAGACACGTACACTATTGTGTCTGCATGTGTTAACCCTCTTCAACAGGTAAGCATGTTAGTTTGGATACTTGTCCGTTAAAGTGTCTTGTGCTGTGCTAATAATCCCACTGGGCCATACCTCATTAAACACAACTCACTCAATCATGTTCCATTTATTCATTCTTCATTCACTTTCATAATTTCATTCCACAGCCACAAAATGTGCCTGACATGTTTCTTTCTGCGCTTGGTGTCTCGTATCAAATACCGGGAAATTCTTCAGGGGCTTGTGTGAGGGGTTAGTGGGGCATGCAACACATAACAGTATAGCTCAATATTTAAAAACAAAGAGATTTTTCAATCAAGAACATTTCCTTTACAGAATTTTTGTAGGAGTTGCAGTAGTATTCTGACTCCCCAGGGTTTTATTCCCCTTTAGGTCGAACGACCCGGAAGAAAATCTCCACCTATCAAGGAGCAATAAACATAAAAAAGGAGTGTCAATATCCTACTCACGCTGCTCAATTCTATGACAAATGTTGATTAATAACAGAAATCTTGACTCAGAGTCTAATCACATCATTTATACAGTAAAGTAAAATATTCCTACATCAGGTACACTTCCTCCTATTCCTAGGCCTAGTGGTAAGGTCGCAAGGCTAATGAGATGTCTCTCCTCAGCGGTGTCTAAGCTTCTATTATTCTCGCCCATGGGCTAAGACACAAGGTTCAGGTTCACTCACTGTGTGGTCCAGTGGATACTGACTGCTTCATATGCGCAGGATCTCTACGTTGTGTGTCGGTGATCAGAGAGTGGAAAAAAGCTGTCTCGAATCTCCCAGGGAAGGAAGTCCCTGTTAGCTTGAGAGATTGAGGGAGAGAACTATGGAGAGACACAAGAAGAACCCATTAGCGACACATTCGCGAGTTTTCCTATAATGTTAGTATAGCTAGCCTGGTATCGGCTTACCCAGTCAGAAGAAACTCTTTTTCAGAAAGCTGTCTAAAAACGTCTTTTTCTATTTTCTTTTTTTCATGGGTTCTCGTGTTTCTCTTATCCGACTTTAGTAAAAACTGTGAGTCACTAGGGGGATAAATCCAAACATCTAGTTATGAATTGGTTAACTCCTATGGATCACTACATATGTTAGAGGAGCTGATTCGTATTGTTCTCATGTTATAGGTGACCTACGCTATCAGATCTATCTCCTTTCCTGCCCGATCAGGGTGGAAAATTACGCGGCTTTGCTGAGTGTGCCGTGACCCTTTTCGGGAGCTGAGGCGAATTCCCTCTGGTCTTACTACTGCCCGTACTGCTGCTCCCGGTTTTGTTAAAAACCGGACGGATCTCTGTAAGGGAAGAGAAAACGTCATCTCCGACGTACCCGCTATTACGTAAAGAGTTTAGCAATTGTCGCCACGGGCGTTTAGCAGGCAGCATGTCTGTGTTGCTTTACAGGGGCGTAGGTCTCTCCGAAGTAAGGTTTACCCACTTCCCTACCCAGTATTGGCCAAACAGTACATCTTTTAAAACCAACATATTGCCTTCTCGAAATGCTAACGGCTGATTAGCCCCTGATGGTTCTCACCGTTCGTGTTGGGATCTGGGTTCCGCTTCCTTCTGGGGTCTAGCTGCTCTGGTTCCTCTCTGCACGGATCACATCCGGGGTATCCACGGTTCATTACGCGCACGTCCTGGAGTGTAAATGCCTGCGCTCGAATCTTGCAGGAATGCGCACAATCAGCTAGTTAGCAACCCGCCATTCATGAGCTTTTTGCTTTCTGCAGATTACTATCGTATTCGTGTCTGGCAATTCGCGGCTCGCAGATAATTAGTAGAGATGCATTCAGGATTGCGTGCCTCGCTGTGCATCATTTGCACTAGGCCACCAGAGCTGGAGGGCAGTTCATGGATCCGAGCACAGGCCACAACCTGGCTTTATTGACCTTGTCAAAATCTGTGCTCAGACCCATGAATGCCAAATAAATTGGCTCCTCCCTTATATAGATGAAATAAGCAATCACCAAATAGAGATTAAGAGACTGCTCAGCCGTACCCAGGCCCAGCCTGAATCCCAATTGAACCAATGAGAGGATCCCACTTCCCACAACCCACACCTCCAATCTTGCGAGAATGGCACAGCCAAAGATTTTAAAGGGAGAGTCTAACAATGATATGGGACTATATGAGGTAGGAGCATCCCGCTGTCCCTTTTTGTATATTGGCTGGATAGTCACGCAGAACCAGGATGGCTGTACCCCCAGACCCCCCACACACAAATAGAATTGAACCCCTGAGTCAGAACCAGTGGCCACATTTCCGGAGCCATAACAAACAAATCAGCCGGAACATTGTCAGGTCCATGTGCACGGTTGCAGCACGCACAGCCGATTGTTTTAGTTATTTCCACCACCGTAAAAACAATCCTTGCAGCAATACCCCCATCCACCAAAGTTCCCTATGCTTCCCAGAGTAGCGGGGCTGCAGTTCACTTTACCTCAGTGTATACTATATAGAGATGAGAAGTGGGCCAACCAGGCCATATCTGATACATTGGAGACTGGGACCTTCTGATTTAGTTTATAGAACGTGCCTTGATTCACAATTTTCCCAAAACGTTTTACATCATTATAGTGGGAAGCTCTGGCCCACGTGTCCCATGCCTCATCTTCAATGTCCCTTTTGCTCCTGGCCAGGACCTTCTTAAAAAGGGACCTTGCACAAATGATAGTGTTTGGAGGCTAGAGGATTTTTCAACACAGAGTAAATGAGATTTGGCTCTGGTACAATTATGGTCAAACCAGCCCATCCTTGGTGGTCCCCTTCTTTTGCCAGCTACCCGGGTAAACACTGATGACAGATTGTGCAGTAACACCCAAAACTCCTTTAGAATAGAATTCTGTTCCGTAGTCCTCGCCAACAAAATCTCTAATTCGTGTGGACTCGATTGGACAGCCTTTATCAATAGTTCCTCTCTCCTGTCATTGTTCCACCTGAGCCTGCATCCGGTGGCAGGCAGAAAAACGTCCCGCAAATAAACCGTCCCAGGGGAAGCATCTCTATAGCCCAGTCCAATGTCCAATAGGAAAGTGGTCACTGCATACATTATCCACCACTTTAAACCCCATCAGTTCACCCCAAAATTCTACTGGGACAGAGAAATAATCAATGGTGGGGCTACCCAGTGCAGAGGAGAAAGTTAGGCTGCCTGGAATGTCGCTGCAAAGACGACCATTTAAGGTAAGCATCCCCCCAAAGTGGTTCATTATTTTAAGCCCACCATACACTGATGCAGCCCATTAAAATGCTGCCTTAGAATTAATTTCTATTTTGGCCTATCTTAGATGCAGGCCAGTTATAATCCCCATTGCTGAGTATCAAATTAATTCCAACTCCTTGATAGTGCAAGGCAGATCAGTTCTGCTATTTATTTTACTGGGGTGGTGAATTGAACAGCATGCCAGCTGTACGATTCAAACCTATAGCTGACGCTTGATTCAGGTTGGTTTCTCTTAATTGACATTTTTTAAAGTTATATTTTTCTGTGCCCATAGATTTTACATTTTCACCAACAACACGGCAGTTTTCCGTTTTAATAAGAGTTGCAGCATATTTTCTTGGACTTGAGATGTTTATCTCGGGCCCTGTTACTATATTTTGATGTGTGGGGTCTTGAAAATATTGCACATGTGTTTTTCAAATGCTGTGCACAGGCTGCATCTTATACGTTTGTTTTGAACATGGCGCCTTGCTCTGCATCTTTACTTTGTATTAGATGTCCCTACAACGCATTAGTGTAAAACATGAAGTGCTAAATTCTCATTACATATAGAAGATGATCTTTACATTTCAGAATATTCTTGTTCTTTATCACATTGGTTGAGACTATGCTCTCAAATACGGCCTAATATCCTGCAAACACATGTTTCGACAATGAGTCTTTTTCAAGGGGGTGTGTATATAGGGGTATATGACATCACTGCATGATGTCATTAGGTGACGTAGTGTGTCATATTTTCATAGGCATACTGGCGTTGTTGTACATGTGGCTCAAGCAATCCGAGAGGGAGTTTTTCAATTTTTCTTATTTATCTCAATCGCACAAATGTTATTCTCCGGTAATGACAGTTACATTATCACCAATTGATAATATAGTGAATACATTATGGTGTAGAGAACCTTTCTCTAGATGTGATAGCCTATACATTTCCATAGATATCCATATGTGTAATAGTTTATACAATCTATAAGATATACCAAGTGTGATTGTTCATGATGTGACGAATTGAATGGTTTGTTAAGCCCATTTGTATGAACTACCAGGTGAAAAATATTACTATTCATCAACATTTGGAGATTACAAACATCACATCTCCAAGAATCATCAATATGTAAGCTCCAGATATCTTGAATGGATATTAAAGGGGATCTTTATATACAGCTTATTATTGTCAAATACAAGGAAATCATACTGTACCTAGTATGAATAGGAGGATTGTGCAACGTAATCCATTTGTAAGTATTAGTGTACACAGAGTACTTATGAATCTAACATACGGACACATTGATTTCATGTTTGAACATTTTGTGAATATAACACATATCAGAGGCAATACATTATTTTCAAGGTATTTGCTCATTTCTTAGAGGACATACTGAGGCAAACATTAATCTGAGCAATTTGCAATGTTTTCCACTTATGGATTGTCCACGGGATACTCATCAATGTAGCATATGGACACAATAATTCATAGTTTGAACACTTTGTAAATATTACAGCCAAACATTAATATGGGAAATTTGCAACAATATACACTTATAGTGGTCAATGTCTACAGGATGCCTTTAATAAGTCCAGTTTCTTTACCATTTAGTGATTAGCATTTTACTCTTGTCAATGACTATGTTTCTTTGGTTATAATCAGTTATGTTATAACGCCCTGGTGTTTCCAGGTGGGCAATTCCCTGATGTATATAGTCCTTTTTATTCATAATCACAATGTTACTGCTCTTATCAGCGTCTTTGATAATAATGCGTGTGTCATGCGTTAAGTCATTAAGTGCACTTCTTTCAAAGGAAGTTAGGTTATCTTGGTATCTCATTTTATTTATCCTATCAATGTTTACACGTATGTATGCCACTGTGAAAGAAGTCAATTACATTGTCATTGGACACATGAGGAGTATATTTTGATTTTCTCTTAAGTTCTGGCATATGTGAAGGCATCATGAATGAGACCCAGATAATACACTGAAAGTTTGGGCTACACACATGTATTTAAAAAAAGAAGACTGGAAAAGGGCTATCCTGTCCTAAGCTCAATAAAACGAAAGATAGTCTGTGTCAGGATTGTGTCAGGATGTCCAAAGCAAATGTCTGTCTGCGTCCAACACCTATACTTCCCTCACATATATTTGTATACAATGTGTAGGGACGTAAGCCTCAAAATGATGTGTTAACATAAAGGTTCGAAGCTTCATCCAGTTCTTTGTCAAATGGATTCCCTTCCCCAAGGTTCAAATAGTTCACCATTGAAAAAGGGGTTCCCTTCCCCACGCTTTCAAATCTTTCAACAGTTTCAACGCAACACAACTTCTTGGGGTCCTTCCCAGCACTTCTGTCTTTATTATCTTTCACCAATGTCATAGTATTCAACTCTTTACTTTCAAATCACACAGGGTTTCCTTTTAGCATCAATCACAAGCTTCTTTGTAGTACTGTAAGTGGCTTTTCCATTGAGGGGTGTACTCGGCCTAGGCACAGTTGTTGGACCACATGGTCCACTCATTACAGGTCACGCAATTGACACACATTGCTTGCTCCTTCTTCATAGGCACATTGCCACTGTGTGATGTCTACCGTGGTGTCTTGACTTACACTCTTTCCACATCCTTAAAATGCTTTACCAGTGCTTTTTGCACTTTCGCATACTCTCATGGCTCTTGCCAATGCTTGTACTCTAAAGTTACACAGATCCTTTATGGCTTTTGCCAAATGTTTGTGCTCTCAAGCTGCTCAGTTCCTTTATACACCGTTTGCAATTATTTCCTGGTGGCTCTTGCCAATGTTTGCAGAGTTCCTTTAACTAGTGTGATTCCACAAAACAACTTTCATTCATAACAGTATTCACTGGGCTTGCTTTCATTCAAATCGGTATTCAAAGTTCAAAGTACTGGCTTTAATGTAACTCGGTAGTCAATGTACTTGTTTTCATCAAAGTGTTTGCTTTCATTTAAATCGGTATTCAAGATACTTGTTTTCATCAAACCGTTTGCTTTCATTTAAATCGGTATTCAAGATACTTGTTTTCATCAAAATGCTTGCTTTCATTTAGATCGATATTCAATAACTTGCTTATCAGTCTTACATGCTCGCCTGCTGTCCCGGTGTCCCCTTCTCTAGGCAGACTCACTGGTCGGTGCTAACGGCGCTCCAGCAAGGCTTTCGGCTGTCATAAACTCTCTCTCTCTCTCGCTCTCTCATGCAGCTCCTTGCTTCAACTCTGTAGCGGCTCTCCATGGCTCTGCTCCCACCAATGATGCGTCTCTCACAGTTCGGGCCCTACTCGGCAGCTTCTCCTGCTCATGGCGGTTCCGCTTCCGAACTCTGCCACCAGCCTCCAGCTTCCTTTAGCCGTGCTTCCCGCTGCATATACTCTGCATCTTCTTTGGTTCCTTGAGCACTCTGTCTGACACTCTACCTTCCTGTAGAGGTCTGCTCTTGCACAGCAGTCCTGATACCTGCTTCCACAGCTGCCTTCATGTTCTTCCATCTTCTGGTTTTCAAACCTCCCACCAGGCTGATTGGTCAGAAAAACACTAGGCAGCTCATTTCTGTTTGGGGAGTTCTGTGTACTCCTGGCTGCCTCCTCCTCGTCCCATTACCTAGCTGGCATTTGTGTGTGTGTGTGTATCAATAAAAAAAGGCTACCTGTTTCTAGCTGATCTCTTCCTCATTCCAGTATATAACTGGTGTGTTTTAGGGAACGATTTACAGGAAAGGTAGGGAAGGGATCGAAAGCAGCCAAAAAAGGCTTGGGGAACATTGGACTCATGGGGAAAGGGAAATGTGGGATGCCATGTCTCACATAACGGTGCCTCATCCCCACTCCCCAAGTCTCCTCCAGCCAGATGATCCTCCCTCGCCTTTCCAACCGCAGGGTCAGGATCTGATAGTGACTGCCTTTTCCTGGCCACCTAGGAGGAGGATATATTGGAGAAAGAAGTGAGGGCGCCCTCAGATTCCTCGCACATAGTCAAAGTGTCACATTTAATTAATCAAACTCAGAGTCTTCCAGAATCCGAGATATCTACTTCATTGAGGGAGAGTTAGAGTTGCGTGTTGTAAATGTCCTGTGTAGTAAGACGACTGATGTTCACTGATGATTTTTTCATTGTATTATTCTTTGTTCGTATTTTCGAAAAGCATTTTTTGAGTTTAAGTTTCGTAATACATTTGTAGGTATCAATCGGAATGTTAGTATAATTATTTCTAGTGTCAGAGGCTAAGGGCAAGCCTTTATTGAGTACATCCCTTCCTGGCTTAAATAAGTCGCTGTTCGAGAGATTCAAGACAAAGACTCTATTCCCGCCTCCCCGATGTTCCTTCCTCATTAATGATCTTGTTTTGATTCTTGGTGTTTCTTCTATTTCTTCTGAATCTGTTTGGACCTCCTCTCTTGCCATGTGTTCTCTTAGATTTGTTAAAGTATTTTCTTTTTATGATTTCCCTTGGTCCTGATTGGCTCAATATCTGCTGATGTCCCTTCGGCTGAGTCTCCTATCCCTGTTGTGAGTGTCCTAGTCCCCTGATCAGTTTCAACAACCAAACTACCCGTTGCTGATGTAGGTTCATTATCCCTGAAGCCTTAACCTTTGGTGTCATTATATTTGGGCTGAAACATGTAAACAAGGTCATCTCTATAGCCGCTACCATCTCTGAAAAAGAATACGATTTTCTGAGCTTAATCTCATCTTGGTGTTTTTCAGAAATGTCCTCCATTGTGGCATAATAATGTTTCTTGTGCATTCATTTCTGCTATTTATGTCTTAAGTGTACATATCTGTGTCCCTGTTCTGTGGTGTCCTTAGTATGTATGGGCTATCAATCATTCAATCATGACTTTAGAACATCCTATGTGCTTTTATTCCCATCTGTCTGCAATTTCAGGATCTTCTTTATTAGTAAGGTCAGGCATAGCTGGTATTCTAAGCCCTCTTGGGATTTTATCTTGTTCCAAACAGTTTTTCATATTGACTGCTTCACAATATTGGCTGCTTTCTCTTTTAGCAAGGCTTTTAAGATGTACACGTTTTTGTCTTCATGTTTCAGTGCTAGTTTTGTTGTTTCTGAATGCATTCTCAGTTCTTCCCCTGGGTGCAAAGAGTTCCTGAAGATATTTTTCTCTTTTTTCCTTATATGATGCCATGAGGCCTGTGTTGGCCGAAGATCAAGGTTGACAGAATATATCAATGTCTTTTGGCAGTAGCTAATGTGATCTGCTGCAAAGATTGCTTACACGTGGTTTTTTCCCAATATTTGGCAGGTTGGTGAATGTCCAAGAAAATGGATTCTGTTTCTGATAAGTAAAAGATGTACATGCTAAGCATCTTTCATAGTTCTTTGGTGCATTGGTTTTAGTACAGTATAAATACTACATATATTCTCAATTAACCCCATGCTATACATATGGGAGAACCTTACTCAATCCGTCACTGACTCCGACATATACACGACTGATCTACAAGTACTTCTAAGTGGTAAGACTGATCAACTAATTCTTTCCAAAAACATTTTTTCTTGTTATAATTACTTGATCTCAACACTACTGTATATTACCTTAGAAGCTCATAACAGAGACAATTCCATCTTTCCACAATCGATATTATCTGGAAACAAGGAAAGACGACTGAGATGCAGTATTATCTGCCATGACCTTGGACTGTCACCATTTCTGACCATACTCATGGTAAGATGACTATAAATAGAGGTGCTAATTACGACACATACATTAAAGTGAAGAATGTGGTGTTATGTCCCTATTCCACAGGGAACACTGTGGTAATGTTCCACGGCCCCAGTTAATGGTCAGAGCAAAGGCCTAGGGCTGTTACCCCCTGGTGTTGCCCGTGTAACGGGCACATACGATGATTAGCCCCGCGGGTAACCAAAGCGGCAACATGGGGTGCTAAACAAAAAGGATATTCCTTCCTACAGCAGGTTGCCGCCCGCACCCCGTTGTAGGAAGGAAAATCTTTTACCAACATGCCCGCCATAGAATGGGAAAGTGGGGCTTAAAATGCCAGGGCTTTCCATGGCAGCTGAGAGGAAGGTGTGGCGGCCCTCGCCGCCGCAGCTGAAATAAGGTAAGTGGGAGAGGTCCAGGGTGCTAATAAAGAAAGACAAAGGGGGAAGTAGGGTGGGAGAAAGATGCCGGTGGGGAGAGTCGGCCGTCAGGCAGCTTGGAATGCAGGCTTCTACCGGCGATTCAAGCCTGCGTTCCTAGCCACCTGATTGGCTGGCTCTGCCCCGCCTGGTGTGCTAATGAGATCACTATACATAACCATTCTAATTTAGCTCTCGTTCTGCCCATCTTTGATTGCAGTAATCCAGGAGAAAGGAAAGGACCATAGACAAACATTTGGAAATTGACACAATCTCCTAATTTGCTCCAATCAAAAATCCAATTACTACAAACTGTCCAAACTATTAACTCACCATCTTGGTGAATGTCCAAGAGCCCCTGGTCGAGAAACGTGTTGGCGGGATATTAGGCAGAAATTAAGAAGTCTCAACCAATGTGATAAATAACAAGAATATTATGGAATTTCAAGATCATGTTAATATGTAACGAACATTTAGCACTTCATGTTTTACACTAACGCGTTTCTTAATTATATTTGATCCTCATTTTCAATTGCATTTATCAATGTGCATACCATATGTAGTAATTAAGTATGAATTTCTGTACACCGATATGAAAGAGAAATTAAGTTAAAAGATTGAGATTGAACCTTTGGAAATATTGAGTAGGTATTTACAGTTCAGACACTTATCGCTCTTGTTCTCATTTCTTTATACGAGGTGTCCACCACTCAGTGCCCAATGAACCGAGGAACCAAAGCAGCTGACAAAAAACGTGTAGAGCGAAACCATGAGGACAAGCAAACCTTCCGCCATAGAATATCTGGTGGCTGGATTTATCGACTCATCAGAACTAGTCTTTACTGACTGTCTCTTTTAGTGCAAGTCAATTCTCCGCCATCGTAAACCAGATTAAGAAGTAGGAACCTCACGTTGAAAAGGACCCACACCAGGAAGTCCTCAGTGCTCAAAACACAATTAATGTGATGCCTGTGTCATGGAATGTACTATGCTGGTATTAGCAAAATTCACAGTAGGTAGCTTCAGTCTTCTTATTACTCTCTGGAACATTGACACGGCTCCGCATTCTGGCTCATCCTCTCTTTCTGACAATTAGCCTGAGAAGAGGCTTACAGGGGGGCAAGTTCAACACCAAAAGCTATGCAAACATCCACTGATAGAGTTGGGCACTGAAAGACCAGAAGACCACTTCCAAAGTTGACTTTACACCTCTAAGTCGAGCCAGAGCAGAATTGATTAATTTATTGTTTTATTGCATTGCTTATAGCACACAACTGGCATGAGCAGAACAGAGTGCTTTACAAGAGGTGGGTGCCAGCGTTGGGCATGCCGCATTATACAGTAAGCTATAACAAGGGGGTTGCCCTACCCTCTATGAATCAAAGGAATAAAAACAGTAATTCAAGTGCAAACTGATTTTAAGACCCTTATGGGTGCCCATAAAACTAGGGCAACCATTGTAGGAAACAACACATTTGCTGCTGGTGAACACATATCTCTTACTTATATGAAAATGTCAGCTTTTTATTATTAGTTTGCTGCTGCTTTATCTTTTGCAAAGTATTTAAGTTTATACATATACAAGACAGTACATGATGACCATTGTAGTGAACAAACACATGGTTATGTTGGAAAACAAATGTAACACATTTACAGATGCCGTAAAATGTAAACCATCCACTTATGCATTGAACAGACAACTTGTTCGTAAGTGGAGTGTCCCAAATGATTAGGTTCATGAAACACAAGATAAAAGTGCCAATGGAGGAGACATTGGTTGTAGGTCTCCTATGCCCGTAATGCAGTACTGTTGGCTAGCTAGAGGGAAGGATCTTTCTCTGTTTTTCTGCTTAGCGAAACTGGAGGATGGAGTGAGCATTTTGAGCTCTGCCGGGATTAAGTTCCAGAGGGTCGAGCCGTGACAGGAGAAGCAATGCTTGCAACCCCAACCCAACTTAGACCCCAACCCAACCAGAATCAAGGCACACATTCAAAACTGAGGCATGTTATCTATAAATAGAGCATTAACAAAGCGTACCATACAGTATTGTGCAAAAGACAAAGAACTTCCGGGTCAGGACTCAAGGCTTTGCTTATCCCAGAAAGGATTGAATAACAAAATCGAGCTAAACTAACAATCTGTTCTTGAGACAGAACTTTCTTACCACCCATTTCAGGGCATTTGCATTTACATTGCTGGGACCTGACACATGCTAAAATAACATCATACTAAAATAAATGAGGATATAAGAGGCTATTATGCTAGCCAACTGGTCTGACACTTCACCGTTGCAAAACCAACTAATGCCTTTCATCGGCTCAAATCTCAAAATAAGATGGAGACCCCAAAAATGAATGCATACATTTGGAGCAAACCTCCTTCATAAAGAACATTTTATGTTCAATAACTGAAGACTTTCTCTAATAGGATCTAAGAGTTCAAGGCAAGCCAATAATAGGGTCACCTTATTAACATTCTCATCCCAGAAACCAGTGGCCATGTCAAAGGCATATTTTTGAATAATAAACGGTCTACAAACAGGCAGAGAAGGCAGCAAGGGGCCAGAGAGGATGAGTGCATAAAAGGCCTATTCATCTCTTTCATCCCTTTCAGAAGCACACTGCAACGGTTCTATATGCGTTACTACTGATTTCTCCATACCCAAACGTTTCATTTTTATTTTTTCACCGTTTTTAAATATAGAACAGCAGCAAAATGAGAGGGGAACCCTCTTATAGCACCTTCATAAACCCTAAACCCCACCCACTCCTACAAAACATGATCCCCTTTTCCCAATCTTACTATCTGTAACTTTCTTTGAATAATACACTGTAGGTGAATTTCTTCTGCATGACTATTCTGCACTGCAAACATGTAAGTGGTGAACATCACTGGATACCAGTGCAATAAATTATGGCTTGACACCCTCCAGAACACTGGGCTTCTTTAACCGACATTGGAGGCGGCCGGTCCAAACCTGCCATCACCTCTGAAGATCCATAGACAGCCTGCCAGAAGAGAGTATGAATCCTAAATACTGTAAACCCTCCTCCTGAAACTCACACTTTTCTAGTTGTACTTGTAGCTTGTTCTTTTGTAAGTATTCCAACAGTGCTCTGCATGACTCAAAGATCCTGAATCACGGATGAATACAGTCAGATTTCATCCCAATACGCAATTACAATTTTATACAGGACGTCGACAAAAAATATAAAAAAAGTAGAATCAAAAAGGTTTGGAAAAAACAATATAGCATCGCAAGATTACATTATCCTAACAACATTTTGCAGCACTCAGAATGGCCAGATGTGCAGCAATTGACAACCCCTGCATCTCTTTCCATGCAATTCCAACTTGGTAGTGCCACAAACAGAGGCCAAATGACACCAATTTAAGGTTGGGGGCAATGATCCTTTAATGACTCTCGGAAATTCTTAATGTATTTAAAATGGCACATTTTTGAGACATTAACTGAGTCGAATGCAATCCTCAGGCCCATAAATGTTGACCTTCCAACAATCGGCGCTTGACTATGGTCCAATATAGAATTCAAACCAGTGGTGCTATGTCAATCTTTCTAATGAAAAAAGCAATGATGGCTATAGATACCTAGCAAACCCAGACCAAGCAGTCTATACAGAAGGAACTTATAAACAATGCAAGACTCATGGCCACCCAGGAAATGTCACTCCTCACACCACAATGTGGCACGTGTTTCATCGATGGCTTAAGGAATGAAAATGCAAGTCTTTATATGCCGGAAATAACTTCCCGAGGATGGAGAAGATTAGTACTATATGCTCAACGAAACAGGATTGGGATTTTTACCTGACTCCGGAGTCAGGGGAAACTATTCAACAAATCTTCGAATGTCTTGAGTCTCTAGTTAGAAATTGTACTGAAAAGTCGGAACAGAGTGAAGTTAAGTGAAGCTTTTTGTCCCTTCATAACCCGATCAGTACAAGAGAAGGAGCAGAAGGATCCACAGAAAGGCCAAATGGCGAATCACGGCCGAATGGTGATATAGCCGTAACACATCCTCCAAGAGCATTGTACAATTAATCTTTTATAATGCCTTAATATCGGAGACCAGTCACTAAGCGCCGGACCAGGATTCCAACCTTTGTTGCCCTTCTTCCAAGACAGACACGTTGCCCCTGAGATATCCTCCCTTATAGTTGATAAGAGCCCCCGATATCATGCCCGAACCCGTGCAGGTGCCCGCACTGTTTGTTAACTAAACCTTTTTGTTTGGAAACAAGCAGGTCTTGCTGGAGCAAACTAGGAAGGGGGAAGGCTTGAAAAAAAAATCTTCACGCTGGGTGATGACTATTTACTCAGAAACAAAAGGAGAGCTGGGCAGTCCAACCCTCCTCCTGTTTCAGAGTACAGAGCCATCAGCAGCACGCAGACCTTTCATTCAAGGAGCCCGTGGTTGAAGCGTTAGCTGCCACGCGGCTCCTTGAATGAAAGGGCTGCATGCTGCGTGTGAGCTGGGGCACACTGGTGTCACACCTTTGGTGTGCCCAGCCCCTTCTTTTGTTTAAAAGGAGGGTCTGGGTGCATCAAAGGTAATAATGGCAGTGCGCCCCAGCTCTACTTCTTTTTACCAGCCTCCCCCCTTAGGTGAGGGGGGCCCCTTGTTGGCCTGTGTGGCCTAAGTACGCTAGTACTTAGGCCACACCCCTTAACGAGAACCCCCACCCTCGATTTCTAATCCCACTTAAAGCACTGCATACTGCCATCACTGTAACTCGGCTGCGTATTTATGGCCACGTGGATGGAATTCTTTTGGCCTCTCAGAGATCAGGGAGGCGGCTAAAAGTCGGGATGCCTCTGTGAACACTGAGCAGATGATACGCTACCCAAACCACAATATGCCGTGCAGGTAATCTGTGTGCAGGTAATCGCCTCGCAAAGGCTCTATGACCAACGCTGATTTCTGCCAATTGGCATATGTCAGCGTGGATATGAAAATTGACCTGGCCACCATATGAAAATGTGGCAGTGGCCCTGCTTGCTGAGCTGGGCACCATATGAAAATGTGGCAGTGGCCCTGCTTGCTGAGCTGGGCACCATATGAAAATGTGGCAGTGGCCCTGCCCGCTGACCTGGCCACCATATGAAAATGTGAAATCTCGGTATTGGTAGTCCTAGTGAACTCCTATTTCGATCGAAAACTTTCAAAATTGAAGCTCATTAATAGTTAGGTAATGGGGTGCCGGGGAGAACAACAACCCTGACACTGGGTTGTATTACTAGACTATAACACAACAGATGCCCACAACCTTGTGGATCTCTCCCGTCCCCTGCACACCCAGTGGCAATTGTAAAGACAATGAAATGTTATGTGTTTTATAAGTTCAATTCATATCTCAAAGAAATAATGTAAATTGCACATGTATTATGTTTTTTTAAATCAATTTTTAGTGAATAGAAATTGTACTTCAGTGTACCTTCTCAATCAACAATTATACATTTGATGTTAAACATCAACTTCTGTATTTTTCCAATTTTACACAATTGAACAGACAAATACAAATCTTCAATATCAGATAGTTATATATTTCTCCTCATGTTTGAATAATGATTCTATAATGCAAATTCATGGTGGAGTAGTTTCTTATTGAATATCCAATATTAGATTTGTGTCTCTATGTGTTTCGGGATGTTTTTCCCTTCTTCAGGAGTTGTCTATTCTGTTCCTTGGGTTCAGGTGTCCCATCTATAGCAAATAGGTAATCAGAGTATTATCCCTCTTGTCTTTAGTTTACATTTCATAATTACTTTTATCTGTCACTTTTCTCTATCTCATAATTACCTGTGTTTCCTAAATTGGCCTCTTCTGGTGAGCTAAAATAATTTTTCCCTGTAAAAATCAGGAACATATAAAAGTATAAAATACTACTCAACTAATCTCCACAGTTGTTCCATTATTAATAACTCAATTATGGGTGTTTAAAAGTCACAAGAGTGTTATCTAGGTATCCCAAATGTACCTGTTTAGTTTTCAATCCACTGTGGTTATCTCAATCTGTTCGGTAACCCTTTATGTGGACCTTTAATGCTTAGACCTTCATGGTGGTCTCAGCCTTAGAAGATCAAAATGAATCGCCTTTTGGCCCTATTTCATCCTCGATGTCTTCCCTTGTCACCTATAAGAATATATATAGTTCTGTAAGTAAATGTTTTACCTTTCAGTAACCTTTTTAGTACTTCCACTGGTATTGAAAGTGGTTTCTTACCAAGTAATGGTCATCACTTGGTTCCCCTGGTGGTTTCTTGGATCTTGTCACCAGTATAGAATATCCTTATCAAGTGAACCCGAAATAGGTAATTGCTCTTAGTGGTATGCTTGAGGTTGTGGACATCTGTTGTGTTATACACCATATGAAAATGTTGCAGTGGCGCTGACCTGGCCACCATATGAAAATGTGGCAGTGGCCCTGCCCGCTGACCTGGCCACCAGCCGAAAAGGCAAAGATTTTGCAAGAACGAGGTCCAAGGATGTGAATTCAGTGGAGCCGAGATAGGAGGGTCGTCAATATTCTGTGCAGTTTGGAGGTTTAACCAATTTCACTGGCTCAATGTTCTTCAAACTGTAACATTTCCCACAAACTGCCACACAACGACCCCCACCAGTACAACTCAGTTTGTTCTGTAAAGTCATTAATAGTGTTCCCTTAACTCTTTAAACAGGTACAGCACTGGTAGAAGCAGTGAATCTTTATTCAGACACAGAGAGAAGCACAGGCTGCACAAGCAGGCACTTTCTGGACAAGCAGGCATTTGCTGCACAAGCAGGCACTTCCCAGACACACCGGGAAAGGTACAATATGGATCAAATCAGAGCAGGTGATCACAATACAAAGGACAAATGCAGCACACAGATCAGACAGCATTGAAAGCTTTCATCACACACTGGACAGGAACAACATGGACAACAATACTGCAAGCTACTAACACACAATAAACAGTTACCGCAAGCGGACCAGCTCTGCAAAACCCCTAAAAGTACGAGTTCCCTCCCGAATTCAACATATACAGTGAATTCATGGGCACCTAGAACACAGGCTTCCCTCACAGAGTCACACACAGAGTTACAGAGTCACAGAGAGAGGCTCAGCGTAGGCTGGGCCAGCACAAGCTTTGCTCAAGCATGAATTCCATGGACTGGGCCTAGAGCAAGCTTCCCTCACAGGGTCATAGAGAGAGGCACAGCGTAGGCAGGGCCAGCATAAGCTTTGCTCCAGCATGTATTCCATGGACGGGGCCTAGAGCAAGCTTCCCTCAAAATCCATCAGCGGTAGGGCCAGCGGAAGCTTTCATCACCAACGAGTGCTGTATGTGCAGGGCTACTGAAAGCTTCCCGAAAAAACAAGCATGCATAAAGCAGGGACAGGGCTAGTGCAAGCTGTATGCATAAAGCAGGGACTGGGCTAGTGCAAGCTGTATGCATAAAGCAAGGACAGGGCTGGTGCAAGCTGTATGCATAAAGCAGGGACAGGGCTAGTGCAAGCTTTCCTCTCAAGCATATACAGTATGGGTACAATGAGAGCAACCTTCACTCACAAACGATTCAGCATGTGCAGGGGGAAATGCCTTCACAATATAGTGTATATCCTCTGACAAACTGGCCTGCTGCCTGCTCCAAAGACAATACTGGCTCTCTGTACTCAACAAGAAGAGAGCTCACATCCAAGCCTGCGTCTCTGCGGCATCTAACAACTCGGCTGAACTCTTTAAGATCTGCAAAGAACTGGCCAATCCTGCTACAGTCTCTAACTTTCCTGTCCCTGCCCCGGCCCTCTGCATAGCACTGGCTTCTCATTTCATCTATGAAATTTAGGACATCCTGTCCTCTCTCTCTCCTCCTCTCCCCTTCGTCCCTCTACTCCCTGCTCTTCCTCTGGCCCTTCTTCGGCCACCTCGCCTCCCTCCTTCTCTGCCTTTACCCTGTTCTCCCCAGACAAAGTTTCAAAACAGGTCCATCCCTGTTCCTCCAAAAACATTAAGGACCACAATGACTCCCTGGCTCCTGCCCTGGCTGACGTCTGCAACCATCGCCACTGGAGTCTTCCCTTCCCCCTTGAAACACACCCTTGTGCACCCTCTTCTTAAGAAACCCTCTGCCGACCCATCCTGCCCAGCTAACTATCACCCAATCTCCATCACTCCTTTCCTGGGCAAACTCTTGGAAAAGCTGGCCATCTCCCAGCTCAATCTCCACACAGAATCTGTTGGCGGTCTTCATATTCATCAGTCTGGCTTCAGAGCGGCCAGAAGCACAGAAACTGCTCTGCTGAACATCCGTAAAGACCTGCTCTCCAACCTTGATTCCAACACCCCCTGTGTCCTCATCTTACTTGATCTTTCTTCTGCCTTTGACACAGTCAACCATGCCATCCTGCCCAACCATCAACGTGATAACCTGGGAATCACTGATCAGGCACTGGTGTGGCTGACTTCTTTCCTCTCTTATCCACCCTCCCAGGTTCAACTTGGGTCCTTCTGCTCCTCTATCTCTATCTCTACCTGTGGTGTTCCCCAGGGGTCTAATCTCTCTCCCTGGCTGTTCAACCAATACCTGACACTTCTTGCCCACCACATTTCCGCGCTCTGCCCCAACTTCCAGTGCTATGCAGATGACACCCAGCTCATTTTCAGGCTACCCTCAGCCACCTCTTCACCCTCCCTCTGACTGTCCGCCATCCAGGAGTGGTGGGCCACCAATGATCTCTGCCATAATGCCAGTTAGACCGAGATTCTCCTCATCGGCACACCCGCTCCCTCCTTTCCTGTCACTCTCTGGCCGGCCTCCTTTGGCCTTCTTCCTGCTCCCACCTGTGAGGCTAAAAACCTTGGGGTCATCTCCGACGCCACAGTTTCCTTCTCTCCTCACATCTCTGAAATTTCTAAGAAGTCACACTACCAGCTGCACCTCCTCAGAGGTATTCTTCCTTTCCTGTCCTTCCCCCAGAAGCTCACTGTCTCCAGAGCTCTGGTTCTCTCTAGACTAAAATATTGCAACAGCCTCTTTCTAAATCAGCCTGCTTCTACTCTCCGCCCTCTGCAACTCATCCAGAACAGGACTGTGAGACCTGCCCTTGGCCTCAAGCCCAGGGATCGTATCTCTCCAGGACTGAAATCTCTGCACTGGCTCCCAGTGGCTGGAAGGATTAAGTTCAAAACCCTCTGCATTGTCCACAAGGCCTTCTGGGGCCCCAATACCTTCAACTCTATCTTCCTAAATATCTTCCTTCTCGAGCTCTTCGCTCATCCGCCTCCAACTCCCTCAGGGTCAGTCGCTTATCCAAGCAACAAGTTGGTGGTAGGACTCTCTTTCTTCGGCTGGGGCCTCCCACTGGAACAGCGTCCCTGCCTCCCTGAAACTTGAGGAGAATCATCTCCGGTTCCGGAAGCACCTCAAAACCTTTCTCTTTGCTTCTGCCTTTTCTCCTCCTCTCCCCTACTGACTTCCTGGCTGAAACCAAATCTGCACTGGTTGCCTGGACACCCTCTGATCTCGGGCCCAGGTCCCCTCCCCCGCCAGTCGCACACCTGCACTGCCTTCCTGGCAACTCCTGCACTTGAGGACTGTTTTCTGTTTCCATACAGTCCCACTACCAGCACTTGACACCTGTTGTCTGCACTTACCCTTGCACTTGCCACCTGTCGGCCGTACTTCTACTTATTGTTATTTATTCTTTTATCCCATGTACTGCACTGTCACTTCCCCCTCCCCCCTGCACTCTCACCCTTTCCCCTTCCCATGCACTTTTGCGATCTGAATGACACCTGGCCTAGTAGGATCGCTGTCTGTCTTCCCTCTGTGCCCCCTGTCTGTGCCCCCTACCTTGCCTCATTGCGCCTTGAAACACTTGTGTATAGGCGCCTTATAAATGCCATATCATATCATAGTGGAGCTTGGGCCTGTTCAATGGGCCTGTTCAATGCAAGTGCCCCTCACAAACGGGTACAGGTACAGAATGGGAAAGACTAATGCACATTTCCCTAACAAATGGGTAGATAGACACTAGACAGCATGGGTATGTCCAGGCCAAGTTCCCCTCACAAATGCGTACATGTAAAGCACAGGCTGGGTCAGTGCAAGTTCCCCTCGGAACCAGATAAACGGATGTAAAGGGCCAGTGAATGCTTACCTTGCAAACGGGTAGAACATGGGCAGGGGCAGGGCCAATACCTTGCAAACCCATACTGGTACCGGGTGCTGAGCCAGTGCAAGTTTCTCATACAAATATGTACAAGTACAGCAAAGGCAGGGAACATGTCTGCTGCACCTGTGCAAACTTCTCTCATAATTGGGTATGCGTATATCACCAACGGGATCAGTGCAAGCTTCTATCACGCTAGGGTTGTATACTAATTGACCTAATTTAGAAGGTCAATTAGGACATATATGCGGGGGGAACCCCATGCAACTCCCACCCAATCCAAAATCCCCTGCAACACCCACCCAATCCCCTTATAATATTTATATTTATAATCCAAAACCAACCCAATACATATATAAAATAACTAAAATAATATAAAGGTCAATTGTGCAGAAGGTCAATTAGGACCACTATAATTAGGTCAATTGTGCAAAAGGGCAATTGTGAAAGGGCAATTTGGGTAATACCCACGCTAGTGCAGGTACAGAATGGGAAAGGTTAGCATGTTTTCACCTATAAACCGATACAGGTGCAGCACTGAAACAACCTGGCACAAGCTTCCCTTACAAAAGGGTACAGATCAGCCCATGCCCAGCAACCTTTACAGGCACTGACGTAGCCAATTGCTTTGGATGCTATATGGTGAAAATAGTACATGAGTAAAGAGTAAATGCACACAAACACACGCAGAGGACACATATAATGCGGAGGTCAAATTACTGACACACTTCCACAGCTTACTGATATGCAGCCAGATCCGATATAGTACTAAACTAAGAGAAGGGGAGTCCTTATTAAGGCAGAATATCCAAAAGGTGTTCGATTTGATATTCTTAAAATCATTCACATAATCTCCCAAGTTATACGTATACAGAGGTCCCAGTTTCATGCATTCTGTGAACACCTGTTTCACAGTCTCCCTCTGCTGCTGGAGCCTGCAAATGCGCCAAAATCTAGCATCTTCAGGTTGACTCAGTTGAGAGCCATAGACCCTCAATACCGGTAAGTGGTTAGTACAAAGCAGTGAAATGAGCCTACGCACTGCTGGGTTAGGGCCCTGGATTAGATATTTCTGTAGTCTCATGTATTTATGGACTACATTAGACAGATATTTATATCCCTTTAGCTTGCTCAGGTGGGAGTAAATATTATTCCAGTCCAGGTGCTCGATCTAATTATAAAATGATTTCTTTACTAGCTGGTCCTTTTCTCTGATGCCACGATGGGAGACCAAGTATATCCGATTGAAAAGACCCGTAGTCAAATTTAAAATATTACTGCTTCTAAAGACAGGGACAGAATTGTAATTAATTCCTGTTCTAGATAGGAGTGTGCAAGCAGACGATGATTCAGATTTCAAATAACTCCAGTTATAACCACAGATATTCCACCATGCGTTGAGGGTGCTAGCTTTAGGGCCCGATTCATAGAATAAAGTAGCGCTGAAAAACAGGCGCAAGCGTGCAAACCGCGGGCAAGCGCCCATTTGTTGATTCATGGAACACATAGCGCGTGGCTTACCAGAGACTTGTGCTGAATCGGCGTGGGTTCAACACGTCACTGCGACACCACAAACGCCTTGTGCGAGACGCCCAGCGAAGGTGCATAACATCTAGCGCAGTTACCTAAAAAGGGGGCAGAACGCGTGGAATGGGGAACAACAAGTGTAAATGTGGGCATTACGTGGGAAGTACCACAGTAAAATACTTGCAACGCCCACATGCGGGCTAACAACACATATTTATGGAATTGAATATTGCTCTCCTGCGTGCGGAAAAAGACACGCTAATCCGTAAACATGTCCGCCAAGTGATAACAGGCGTAAGCGTCACCGCGCATCAAAAACAATGCATAAAAAGAGCGTGCAAACACAAACGTGCATATACAGCTACGATGAATGTCCCATTTTTCGCAGCAGTGATCGCGGGACACTGCAGGAGGAGAATAGCCAGGGTATACATTTTTCTACCTAGGACCAGCCTTTTTGGGATGCCTGATGACCAGGTCTATGGCAGGTATAGGATTCCACCCCATATCATATTAGACCTGATCACGGAGTGGGAAGATGACCTCACATCACCCACTCTGTGCTCCCAAGCACTGAGCCCCTTGGAAAAGGTGCTCAATGTACTGCATTTTCTGGCCACTGGGTCATTTCAGCGGACAATTGCCATTGTAGGGGGAATTTCACAGGCCACGCAGTCACGCTGCCTACACCAGGTGTTGGCAATCATGACTGCGCGCCCCTCAGTCCGCAGGCACATATACATACCGAGAACACCCGCAGAAAGGCAGGCCGTGGTCCAGGACTTTTACAGGGTTGCGCACTTCCCGAAAGTGCTTGGTGCCATCAATTGCACCCATGTCGCTATACGTCCACCTAAGGCCACAGAGCACTCTATCGCAATCGCAAGCACTGGCATTCCATCAACGTGCAGGTTGTATGTGATGCTAAGGGAATCATCACCTCTGTATATGGCAACTATCCAGGGTTCACCTTGATAGTTTCATATTCAGAATGTCACCCCTACAGCGGGCCGTGGAACCTGGGAGGCATGACAACACATGGCTCATTGGTGAGTACAAATGGCCCTGCAAATGCATGCAGGTCTCACACAGACAAAACCACACCACTGACAACCCATGTCACCTCCACAGGGGACAGTGCCTACCCTCTGAGCACCTAAATGATGACACCAATACGGAACCCCACCACACCACCCCAGGCAAGATGCAATGCAGCCCATATTGCAACTAGGGCCATAGTGGAAAGCACATTCAGAGTGCTAAAGTCACGCTTCCGCTCCCTTGACCACTCTGGTGGTGAGCTACTATATGCGCCACTAGCAGTGTGCAGGATCATTGAGGCAGCATGTGTCCTGAACAACGTTGCAAAACAGCATGGCGTACTGGTGGACATGGGGGTTCCCCCACATCCCCAATCACATGTACGGCAGAAGCGCATGCGAGGGAAAAGGGCACGTGGCGAGGCTGCCCGTACCCAGCTTGTGGCACAATTTTTCACCTAAAATCCAACCCCTGCGGAGTGCCCACAGCCCTGGCACATTCCAGGTCACAATCGATGATGACAAAGGGGCAATCATCTGTCCCAACCTTAACACCGTGAGAATTTGTCCTCAGAAGTGCTACATTTTGTGCATCCCTTAGTACTAAAAGTATCTCAATCTGGTGTGCAAAAAAGGAACACATGGAAGATGGAGTATGCCAGAAATGCCGGTATGTCACTTAAACCCTCCCACACTCCATGTCACCTGCTTGACACACCATGCCATGGCATGCAATGTCTAAACAGAGAAATAAATGGCCAACACATAATACTACTGTCACAAAGCATGCAGCGATCAACCTAAAAAGTCCAGAAATAACTCACTCATCAACATAATCATGTACACAGGAACATCAATTGGCCAGTACAACAAACCAGAAACACAGGACCCAAGAGTTAATCTGTCTGACCATGACCATACCCAAATGCGCATGTGCCTCGATGTGTCATGACTTGCACATGCCACCCTTCTAAATTCAACCCTTCTAAATTCTTGTGTCACTGCAAACCAAAGGGGGCCAGGGAAGGGAATACAGCATGAAGGCTAAAAACAATGGAGGCAGTCAAGGCAATACATGAAGATGGAACATGAACAAAGGATGCATCCCAATGAACAAACATAAAAAGATGGCAACCATTGCACTGGACAAACAATCATGAATCCCACTAGGGGTGTATTCATAGGTCGGTCTTGAGACTGCCCACAGATAGAATGGAAACCCAATGACACTGTGTAAATTACTTTCACACGCTGCACTCCTAGCAAGCCCATGGAAAGGGGAAGCAGGAGTTGCATATGTGCTTGGACCCAAAGCACAAACACCAACACGAGACAAGCCTCTATGGGACCAGGTGGAACCTACAGTGGATGCCCTCGGCTACCACACAAAGCAACACACTGGGCCTCATTACACGGTAGGCGGTAGCCATGGCGCTACTAGCGCCATGGCTACCCCCTTACTGCATTCTGGGTCTGTGTTCCCGGAATAGGGATTTACCAGGTCATTCTGACCTTGGAGGACCCGGTAAGTCCCCATTCTGGGAACCATACCCCATTCCAATTTGAGCCCCCATAGGGTAAAACCAGGCGTTAGGGAAGGGACCCGCTAAGGGACCTCCTAGTAGGGCAGTAAGGGATTACCAGCACGGTGTCCTGACCGGTGCTGGTAATCCCTTACCGCGTAATGAGGCCCACTGTCACATAAATGCACAGTAGACAAAAAACAAATGTAAAGAAACTAAAATGCCCATAGGGAACCGGGGGGGCACCCAGGAGGGCAGAGGTGCAGGGGGCAGATCAACAACCACATGTGTGGATGTCAAAAAAGAACTCTCCATGGGTTAATGGGCTGCACGGCTATGATGGAGTGTGAGACCCGTTGCTGCTGTCACCATCCTCTGGTGCTGCATCAGAATGTGGTAGTGGAAAGGGAGGATAACCACGCATAGCCGTGGTCTGGTCCTCCATCGCAGTGGCCATGCAAGAGTGAGATGCTTACATCTGCAACATGATGGCCTGGAGGTCTCCATACAACACCTCATGGGATGCACGCAGTTCCTCCGTGATGGTACGAGTCATCAGTTGCATCTGCTGTTTGGACAGTCTACTGCTGGATGCCTCGAGTGCAGCCAGTGTAGTCCTGAGGGACCTATACTCTGACATCAGGGCTTCCCTGTTGGCCCGACCCTCTGCAGCCAAGGATACATGCAGAGCCCTCAGTTCCGCCCGTCGGCTCCTGTTGCTGGCCACCATGTCTAGCCTGTGTGAGCGGCATGTGGATCGCAATGCCTGCTGCTGGTGCTCCACCTGTCTTACGAGTCATCAGTTGCATATGCTGTTCTGACAGTCTACTGCTGGATGCCTCGAGTGCAGCCAGTATAGTCCTGAGGGACCTATACTCTGACCTCAGAGCTTCCCTGTTGGCCCGACCCTCTGCAGCCAAGGATACACACAGAGCCCTCAGTTCCACCCGTCGGCTCCTGTTGCTGGCCACCATGTCTAGCCTGTGTGAGCGGAATGTGGATGGCAATACCTGCTGCTGGTGCTCCACCTGTCTTGCTGGGGGTATCATGGAATTGGCCACCCTATCCATGCCCTGAGCCAACATCTTATGTGAATCAGCCTGTTGTTGTGCAACAGCATACATGGACTGCTCCCACTCAATATCGCCAGCTAACACACGGCCACCGCGTTGGCGGACCCCACGCCTGCCTAGGCCGAGGGTACCTGGCCCTTGATGTGATGACGCCGTCTGTGGCTGCAGGACTGCATCCCTCCCTTGATCTGCTGCCCCAGGACCAGAAGTCAATACTGTGGAGCGTGACCCTTCAACCATAACCACCAGAGACGGACGTCACAACACTGACTGGCCCTGTGAGGGGTCTTCCCCCATCCAGATGTTTGAGATGCACCAGCACCTACAGTCGATGCACTCACCTGCGACACCACAGAGGTATCCATATCTGATTCACCAACAGAGCCTAAGGCTTCCTCGCAGGCAGACTCAGACTGAGTCTGGGCCAGCATGGCCTGTAGCACCAGTGGGCTACCACACCACATCCTCCACTGGTGGTTGGTCATGGCATACCATCCTGTTCCTCATCCACCTCCTCCTCTGCATCTAGTGCCTCATCACCTGCACATGGACAGAAAGAAAATGAAGAGCCACGTAAATACCATAGACCACACACATAGGCATCACAATGTCGTCATGTAACACATCAACCTGCCATGTCACAAACTCCCGCACCCACGCAGTGTCAATGCAAGTGAAGGCTAGAATGAAAGCAGTCATGGACCTGTGTGGAAGTCCTAAATACAACCTGTAGTGCATGGTGCATAGCACCTACAACACACATGAGCACCTGACTGGCATAGTTCATCTACCAACATCACAGATGCAAAAACACAAATGCCACGTACTATAGCCATGCCTGATATGTAATACTGCATTAGATGTGATTAGCTGACTACTGTCCCAGAGCCATGTACAATGGATGTGACATGACATGTATATCACAAACTCAATACACACAGGTGTCACACAGTGCAACGATGCAACGTTGGTGGAATGGAGTGAAGCCAGACACACCCATCCCATGAGGCCCACTCACATTGACATCACGCGAGTGAATAGGCATGGTGAAGGTGAGACCTGGGGTTGGAAGTGGGAGTGGGCAGTGCAGTACATGGGAATGGCATACCAAGTAAATACAACTAATCATCAATGAAAATGCAGTGTGCTGGTGGAAGTGGAAGTGCAGACATCAGCTGTCAATAGCTGCTGGAGGGCTGTAGGGATACACTTAACGCCCACTTAACGGCCACCAAGTGTGGAGTATGGCAGGGTGTAAGTGCATGAGTACAACTGGTGGCTCAGAGGCCCGTGCTGGAGATCATAGTGTGGGCAGGTGACTAGTGCATTCTCTCAGTCATCCAGAACTCCATCAGGGGAGAGGAGGTAGAGAAAGCATAACAAATGAGGAAGGATCATAAGGAAGGATCATAAGAGCCCAAAGACCCAGAGAACGTTCACCTCCAGTGCCAATGAGGCAGGGAGGCTATAGCAGAGGGAGGCCCAGCCGAAGATAGACATTAACCACCAACTAATTGCTCTGAGAAGTAACTGACCCTGAGGGACTAGGAAAGGGATGATCAAATACCATGAGAAATAAACAAATTGGGAAGATGGAGTTGAAGAAACTGCGGCACCAGGAGCCATAAGGCCCTGTAGACAATACAGAGCGATTGACAATGAACAGTCGTAGCCACTGGGAGCCAGTGCCATCATCACAGTCCTAGGGAGGCACAATACATGGCACCAAGACGAAGGACACTCACCACTGTCCAGGTCAGGATTACTTGCAGATGGAAGAGAGTAGAGGCACAGAAATTAGGTATAGGCCGTTGCAGTACACCACCATAAGTATGACCAGTCCTCTAGAGTCACTGAGCTACTGGGGGAATCAGAGGAAAGGAGGAATCCCCCTTAGGAGGTGCAGCTGGCAGGGTGACCCATCTGAGATGTGTGGAGAGAAGGCCAGCGTGGAGAGCAAGATTGTCACAGGCTATCCGCTATCACAGGTTGGAGCAGGGAGAGGGCCAAGAGAGCCTAGACAGAGTGACATGGAAGGAGTGAGCAGGTGTGGTGATGTGGTTCATCACGGTGTGCAGCACCTTGTGTGTATGCAGTCTGCAGGTCAACGAGCATGTGTCAGTCCACCATGATATGGTTCACCCATTGCAGTCATGTAAATGCAGCCAAAACTGCCAGACAACCAAAACACTTCATCAAAGCAACACACACATGACCTTGACACGCACGCATCACTACTTACCAGTCATTGCCTCATAGATTGGCAGGTCTCCCACGCCTTGGATCTGCTCCACATGAATCATAGCCATTATGATCTCCTCGTGTGGAGTGAGTTTATTGTCCTCTTCTGGTGACCCACCTTCAGTCACCAGAGTAGAGACGTAGTTGGCGCCCATCTTATTTTGGCTCGGCACCACAGATCATACCAACGCTACATTGCATCAGCAGCTGAGCGCCTCTCATGGCCAAAGGCGTTAATAAGGTTACATCCTGGTGGAGTGGGATCTAAGGTCATGTCTACTCGAGTTTCGGGCATCTAGACAGTTGTACAATTTCCATCTAGTGCACCTCATGTACTCTTGAAAATACAATTTGTTAACAACAATTCAAGTTGATGTGTGTTGAATCTTGTCCAATGATTAACATGTAAATTCTTCCAGCTTGCAAATTCCAAAACTTCTATAAGTCAGATGTATTACTGAAAAAGCCGGATGGAAAGAGAGGGAGGGAGAAAGATCAAAACAACATTTTTCAGTCATTCTTTACAACATCCTCCATTTGGACATAGATCATTATTTAAAAACATAGCAGTGTGCTTTATCTCATCAATGCCCCTAGACATCTTTGAGGATCATCTAGACTGAATCAGTTTCCCAGTGCTGACATAAAAGAGACACTATGGGCTTCATTACGAGGTGGGCGGTAAGCGGTTAACAGCACCGGTAAAGGTGCCGGAGCCGTTAACCCCCTGCCACCCTATTACGGGGTCTCCTCGCGGGACCCGGTAAGGACGCCTGGTAAAATCAGGCATCCTTAGCGGGTCCGGCGAGAAGACCAGGATGCAAACAACCGGCCTGTTATTAACAGGCCCGTTGTTTGCATCCTCCCCATTCCCATTGAGCCCTATGGGGGCTCGAATGGGAATGGGGATGGTCCGGGTTCCCTGAATGGGGGAAATACCGGGCCCTCCAAGGTCGGAATGGCCCGGTATTTCCCCATTCAGGGAACCCGGACCCGAGACCCGAGTTTGGGCATGGCTACCTCCAAACTCGTATTGAGGCCCATCCTTTCTTTATGATTTACGGAAGGATAGTGTGGCTAACCATTGCTGACACCAAAAACCCAGGCAACCCCACCCCAAATTGTGCGCCTCTTGATAACAGGGACCAACTCTCTGCATCAACCATTGGTCACAGACACCAATGTGTGTTTGTAACATTGCAACTTCGAAATTGCCCTGAATAAACATGCATGCTGCAAGGTATTCAGGGTTATCAATTGAATATGTCTTACCCATTGACGTGCATCACCATTCATTGAGAAAGGTTTCTGTACCATTTCCCAAACCGCGACCTCACGACTGTTAATACTTCATCAGTTTGGTACTCTATTCCATCTACAAAGTAAACATTCATATGCGATGTAAAAGCATTGTGCATACCCTACACTATTGATGTATAGTTTCCTACAATCATCTATTTTATTGAATTGCAAAGCGATGTTTACAAGTTGATGGATTTTCCTGTTGTTACCTTAAAGAGATGCCTTGTCTACTTCAAGGTGAAAACACCTCACCCAACGGGAGACCAACGGAGGGAGAGACGAGAAGGTGGCCAAATTGCTCGCCCCGATGTAGTGGCCGAGTAGTACCTCTATGTTAATCTGTCCACTGTGAACTATTTGGGAACACACAGGAGAGAGGAAAAGGAAGAGAAGGGAAAGCCTTCAGAATATGTATAATTCCAAGCCTCAACACATCTCAATGTGACCTGGCAGCAGCCACAGTTAATAAGCCTATCCCTGCTGGCCACGAACGGCCACAGCCGCAAGTCTCACAGGGGGTCAGTGAACCGGTTTCTGGCTCCCGGGGAGGCCCACCCGCACGGTTGCCCTGGTTCTCGGTTGGGGACATGGCTAACGGGTAGCGGAAAGCAATTTTGTACCTCTGTTCGCTACAATCCAGGACACAAAGGAGCGCAAATTCCTTCAGTCATGGGAAATTTCAGCCCCTGACCCAGGGTAGCGTAACAGGCACTTACCTCTCAGGATCCTGTTAACTGTGCTGCATTGGGGACATGGCTAACGGGTAGCGGAAAGCAATTTTGTACCTCTGTTCGCTACAATCCAGGATACAAAGGAGCGCAAATTCTTCGGTGATGGGAAATTGCAGCCCCTGACCCAGGGTAGCGTAACAGGCACTTACCTCTCAGGATCCTGTTAACTGTGCTGCATTCAACTGCTGTTTTCCCGCTGGAACGCCACTTGCTATAGTTTAAGTGGAGGACGGGTGTTCACCATTTAGCCGGGTTCCCAATCCACACCTTCCTACGCAATCACGTTGCACGTTCAAAGGAAGGAGCCATTGCCACCATCCCAACCGCATCTATATCACGTGTCCTCCTGCTGAAATTTGTTAAAGGCAAGTGTAACACAAAGGACTAAATAATGAATACACAAATACACCTTTACATCAGCCACAGAACCGGATGGAAATGTTCCCTTAGTCAACACCTACCGTGGACGCTTGTGACCGAAGGAGGGTGCCAGAATCTGTAGTGCCCACTTGGGTGAGAAAGTGGTAAAACCCACTGTACTGGTTCTTATAATTAATTGCATATCTGATATATCGAGTGGGAGCAACCATCCCAAATCCACGGATAGAAAATAGAGAGACACAGATCCCACTAACGTTGCAGTAAATAAAGGCCATTGAATGTCCTCATTTAGTCCAATTTCATGAGTTCTCAGTCTGTAGATCCATTTTTGCTCTAACTTAATCAATCTATATTGCATCGAATATTAACTGCTATCAGGAGCTGGTTGGTCTATTATCACAGAGTGTAGGTCTTCTTCAGTGTGATTTTCTGTCACAAAATGTTGGACCATGGGGGCAGCAAGACATTTCGTGCGAATACGTGACATGTGCGAACTGATCTGGACCGAAACTTTCCTTGTTGTCATACTCACGTAAAGTAGGTCACAGGGGCATCGTATGGCAGAAATGAGATTACTGTATAGACAACTTGTAAATTTTCAAAGTTGCCAATTAAATGTGCCATGTCTGAACCTTTTTTTGAGGTTAGGTGACAGACACTACACTTACTGCATGGGTAATGGCCCATAATTGTTCTTTGTCATGACTCCAAGCAGCTCCAAGGCTATTCTGTGAGAAATTGGTCCCAACAGTTTGCAGCCTTGATTGGACTAAATGATCAGGCAAATTCTTGGATCGTTTCAACACAAACAAGGGTATGCCACTGGTACATTCTGTACTGGTAACTAAGTTCCAGTGTTTCTTGATGAATTTTTTAATCTGCACAGTTTGTGGTGAAAAAGTTGTGTCAATCATACCAATCGATCTGTGTCCGTTTTTTTCTCCCTTGGACTTAAAAGATGTTCTCTAGGTGTCCAACGAGCCCTTTTTGCCGATCTCTTAGTAGGTTTGCGAGGGTACCCCCTCTCCAGAAGTCTGGTCCCCAAGATGTCAGCATGTTGTTCGTAGATGATCAAATTCGTACAATTGCGTCGAAGCCGGCGGAATTGCCCATAGGTTAAATTATCCTTTTGGGAATGCGGATGTTGGCTGGAATACTCAAGTAAACTATTGCGATCGGTCTCCTTTCTATTTAGAGATGTAAATATACAGCCTTGTTTCTGTGCAATGATCAAATCCAAAAACGGTAGCTGCATGGTATCCCAATGACTTGTGATTGCCTCAAACTGCCAATTTGCCCTTGAGTTCACCGTGACGTGATAACTCCATAGCCTGCCTCATGACTGTCAGGTGATGTGTGTGAATGCGACGTGTATGACCCATGATGCGTGTGAGCTGGAGGCACAATTCGGAGGTGCTGCCAGTGCCTTGTCCAAGGATGTGAATGTCTGTTGTGAATGAGAGACATGATTGTGCATGTGTTTGAATAGAACTTCCCTGTGTGTAGTGGACAGTGATGATGTTTGTGACCTCTGACCGTGACACTGATGTACAATAGCAGTGTGACAAACACACATATGTTTAGTACCCTGATGTCTGTGTTCTATGTTTCCCTATCCACAGCCACGATGGGAGAAGAGGGCAGTGAAGGCGCTGTGGAGCTGGGATGCCTCCACCAGGCGTAGCCGCAAGGCCCAGTCTGCCTCCCAGGTGCTGTCATCTTCCGGGAGCGAGGATACTGGTGCCGCGTCCAAATCAACAGCCGCAGCTGCTGAGGGTACATCCAAGAGGGTGAAGGTGGTGGAGGACTCCTCAGCAGTGGGAGGGACACGTGAGCCCACACCGGGCCAAGACACTGTGAAAGACATGGGGGAGGTATCCAGGTTGGCGGGGGAGGGAGAGGAGGAGGAGGCCACATCAGCCCAGCCCATGCGGCCCGGAGGAGGTGATGACGTAGGTGTGACTGGTGCAGTCCAGGGTCAGGGGCTGGAGGCAGTGCAGGTCACCATGGAGGGGCCTGTGCCTAATCCTGTCCCTGGTACTGCGACTGCACCAGTATGCACCTGCGGGCATGCCCAGGCTGGACCCATCCACAGGTGGCGAATGTTTGCACCCAGACGGAAACACCAATGCCTGCGGATGTCGCCATTTGATACAGGGTGGAACCTGTGCTAGCTGGTGTCACGAGGCGGGCAGACTCCATCCGTGAGGATGTACAGGATTCCAATCGGGGGCTTGCACATGGGGGCCCATGTGGTGTGGGCTGTGTTAGGCAGAATCCAGGGCAGTTCCCTTAGGGAGCACTACCCCAGATTAGGACTACAGGTGAGAGCAATAAATCCCCTTTGGTATCAGTCTGTACCACAAAGATTTAGTTGGTAGCTGTGGCTGAGTAGTCAGACTTATCTCAAGAGGGAGATGAGCAGTATTCAGGGTTGACACAATAGGTAGTACAGTACTATGGAGCAAGGAAACACTGACAAAGGTTTTGTATTAAAAAGAGAATATATATTTATTTTATACACTTCTAAGTCAATAACATAGATCACAGTTAATAAAGTAAGTTAGGTTTAGTCAAAAGAAAAGCATATACAACTCCCAATTCAATTGTAGACAAGTTTGCGGTGGAGTGAAAACTGAGCAAAACGGCACAGTGAAAACCAACTACAAATGGCAGTCTAACAATTCAACGAAAGGGAGGGAAAGTACAAGTTAAACCGAAATATCTTCAGACACCCCCTAGCAACACTTCCCTGAAGTTTTGTGAACAAGTAATGCACAGTAACACTTTAACCAAAAGGTAAGTGAATGAAAACTGAGCAAAATGACACTCCACAGGTTAAAACAGTAGGAAGGAAGAGGGGTTTAGAAGATTTTGGTGCATCAACACATTTCTCATTGAAAACTAATCTAGTGAGAGCAGATCTAACAAATCAGCCAGAGTCAATAGGCCTGAGCCAGAGTCAATGGTACAGCACCAAGAGTTTAGGATCAAAAATGTTCTTGAAGCTGCAGTCGAGTCTTTAGTAGAAAACTTTAGAAGGGGTAGATGCAAAGCGAAAGACAATGTTAAGAGAGAGGGCGGCCGACCCCACAAGTAGTTAAAGGATTTAAAACACCTTTAGGGCTACCACGGAGAAATGGCGGCCTGTTGGAACAATGTACCTTAAACGTGGAGAAGTGCTCCTGCAGTGGCGGTTGTTCCTGGTAGTTCCTGCGGGTCGAGAGGTCCAACAGAGGAAGAGAGGCTCTCGTCGTGGAGGAAGGTTCGAGTCGCTGCACTGCCCAGGGATGAAACCAGCCGCGGTGCTGCCAAACGAAGTTTAAAAGATACGCTCCTTTTAATCGCGGTCCGGGTCGATAGCTTCCTGGCTATCCGGTCTCCAAGTGCGGGGCACTGTCGAGTCGACCAAGGCAGGTCCGAGGATCCGATGGGTGAACTGGTTGACCTCACCAGCTCAAGGGAAGGAGGCTCCTTCGCTGAAGAGCTCCTCTCGTCGTGTGGAAGAAAAGTGGTGAGACGATCCGGCAGGGCTTCACCGGTGGTGTAGATGCTGAAGATGTCTCTGGCTTCTCTTCCCTTCGGTTCCGTAGTTCCAGTGGCGACGTCTTGCTTTTCCAGTCCTCAGGACCCTGCTTTTATGCCGAAGAGACCCATTCATACAGCCTAGCTGTCACTCACACAGTGGAGTGGTCCTCTTGGCGGGAGACCCTCCAGCCTATCAGGTTAGAGTGCGATATGAGTTGCTGTGGCAACTCCGTCTGGGGGTTCTACTCCCCCTCCCAAACAACAGACCCACCCAGACTCAGTGGCGTGAAAGGAGTGCTTCTTGGCAGAAGCCTGCCAGAAGGACGAACAAAGGATCCCCGACCTGGGTTAGGAAAATGGAGTAAGACTCGAGAAAGAAGTTTTATCGAAGTTCTGGCAAATAAAACCTACCGGAGTAAAGTTAATTAAAAAAATAAACCGGCGGTATGTTAGAGGCTGTCAGTTAAAGTGGTAGCCTCGAACAATGGGAAAATCCCATAGAGAAATATTCGCATATAAAAAGGTAGTAACCACTGCCACCAGCCAGAAACTTTGTAGAGGGGGACCTTAAGGTACCCTCTCGAAAATGAACATAGGGGAAAAATTATTAACCCCTTCCAGTACTTCCATATTAAGATGGGGTGTACTGGTTAAGTTCATAAAAATCGACTAGTAAAGTCAATGGGGACTTTACATGCCCTGGGAGACAGTAGTCAGCCCCAGGGTATGGAGTCTATGTTTGGGGGTCGCTATGACACCCCTGTGCCACTGCACGGAGGGTGCTGTGTGACACATGTGCATAAAGATGGTTCCTAAGGGTAAGAGAAAAGACCCCATAGGCATTAAACACAAAAATAGCCTAGAACACACATAGCAAAAATGCCTAAGAGTGGGAAAAAGAGTCTCACTCTTAGCAGGTAAAAAGAAACAAACCCTTCAAAACCAGCAAAGCTGCTGTGGGACTCTATAGGAAAGGGAAATTAGCCATGAAAGGAGAATTCTCCCTAACAGGCTGCCTGTGGGGTATGGTCACAGGTGATGGGGGGGCCCATGTGGTGTGGGCTGCCTGCAGGGTTTAGTCACAGATGTTGGGAGGTCCCATGTGGTGTGGACTGCCTACGGGGTATGGCCACAGGTGATAGGGGGAGCTCATGTGGTGCGGGCTGCCTGTGGGGTATGGTCACAGGTGTTAGGGGGTCTCAAGTGGTGTGGGCTGTCTGCAGGGTATGGTCACGGGTGATGGGGGGACTCATGTGGTGCGGGCTGCCTGCCGGTATGGTCATGGTTGTTGGGGGGTCCCATGTGGTGTGGGCTGCCTGCAGGGTATGGTCATGGGTGTTGGGGGGCCCATGTGGTGTGGGCTGCCTGCGGGGTATGGTCACGAGTGATGGGGGACCCATGTGGTGTGTTGTGTTCGTGGCTGATGGCTGCACGCGCGGGCCTTTCCACGCAATTTAGCTGGTGCGACCGGGGTACGTGATTACGCTGGGGTGCGGATGGGGTACGTGCAGACCTTTCCACGCGATTTGGCTAGTGCGACCGGGGTACGCGTTTGCGCTGGGGTGCGGATGGGTTACACGCTGGCCTTTCCACCTGATTTGGCTGGTGCGAACGGGGTACACGATTATGCTGGGGTGCGGAAGGGGTACGCGCGGGCCTTTCCATGCGATTTGGCTAGTGCAATCGGGGTGCGCGCTTGCGCTGGGGTGCGGATGGGGTACGCGCTGGAATTTCCACGCGATTTGGTGGTGCAACCGGGGTACGCAGTTACACTGGGGTGCGGATGGGGTACACGCAGGTCTTTCCACACAATTTTGCTGGTGCGACCGGGGTGTGCGCAGATTTTGAATGCAATAACGATGTGGGCCTGTGTGCTGGCCCACGGATGGCGCGGGGCCTTGCACCCTATTAGGCAGTTCACTGGCTTTTTCCTGCGCACGGGTGTGTGTTGGGGGCGTTACTGGCATTGCTTGATGCTCATTGCGCCACCGCTACTGGTGCCTACTGGTGCCTCGTGAAATCCATGAATATGCGTGCTGTGCAATTGCCTCTGGGCTGGATTCTATGAATCTGGCCCTTAATATGGAATGCCAAAAGAAGGCTTCCAGTCTCTTCAACCATGAGAGTTCTATCATGGTTAGTGCCTCTAAGCCGTACAGTATCGCTGGGCAAAAAGATTGTTTAATTAGCGCAAACATGCCCTCTATTGTATACCCCGTACACCCCGCAGTGTTGGTAGCAAACTTTTAAAACATGAATATAAACTGTCAGGCTTTAGTTGATTTTTACCGTGATTATATTTGAGTAATCAGCTCGAGCACTCATCCCAAGTCCTAAATATAGGTACATATTAAAATACTCTATATTCTCCGTCGAAATTGTCATTTTTAATCTGTTTATCTTCTTTCTTATCACTAACATTAACTTCGGTTTTTCGAAATGGATTAACAATTGATTTTCATCGGCATATGCTCTTAGTTTAGCCAACATCCGCCTCATCCCTGTGAATGTGCGGTCTTAAAGGTCAAGATCATCTGGTACAGTAGGCTGGAGACCCTGCCCCTCCCAATGCTTCACTTCTCTCTGCTTCTTTGGTAAATAGGTTCAAAAGCAGGGGGGGCCAGTACACAGCCTGGCTTATCCCCCCCCCCTGCCTATTGGTATTAAAGTCGATAAAGACAGCTCGGCATTGAAGAGCACCTGGGCCTTGGGGTCACCATGGAAAGCTTTCAGTATCTCCGATAGACTTTCAGGGAAGCCGAGTTTTCAGAGTTATTCCCATAATAAAGATCTACTCACTGATCACATGTTGCCTTGAAGTCTACGAACATTACATTCATCAAGTGGTACGGACGAAATGGGTGGAACGTAAAGAATGGATGGATGGAATGGATGGACGGAATGGATGGATGGATGGCATGCCCCCCCCCCCTGAGTGTCTGTGTGCCCCCATTCCCCTCCCGTGAGTGTCTGTTGTGCCCCCATGCCCCCCGTGAGTGTCTGTGTGTCCCCATGCCCCCCCGTGAGTGCCTGTGTGCCCCCATGCCCCCGTGTCTGTGTGCCCCCATGCCCCCCGTGAGTGTCTGTGTGCCCCCTTGCCCCCCGTTAGTGTCAATGTGCCCCCAATCCCCCCGTGAGTGTCTGTGTGCCCCCATACCCCCCGTGAGTGTCTGTGTGCCCCCATTCCCCCCCGTGAGTGTCTGTATGCCCCATGCCCCCCCGTGAGTGTCTGTGTGCCCCCATTCCCCCCGTGAGTGTCTGTGTGCCCCCATGCCCCCCGTGAGTGTCTGTATGCCCCCATGCCCCCTGTGAGTGTCTGTGTGCCCTCATTCCCCCTGTGAGTGTCTGTGTGCCCCCATGCCCCTCCCGTGAGTGTCTGTGTGCCCCTATGCCCCCCCGTGAGTGTCTGTGTGCCCCCATGCCACCCGTTAGTGTCTGTGTGCATCCATGGCCCCCCTTGAGTGTCTGTGTGCCCCATACCCCCCGTGAGTGTCTGTTGCCCCCTCCATAACTCCCTCCTCTTCTACCATCCTCCTTCCCACTTCTCCCTCCTCTTAGCCTTCCCCCTCTTAGCGCTTACTCTTATCATCTGTTCCCTGGACTTTTGATAGCAGCTGGTTGTCTCCCCTCCTCCCCTGCTTGTTTTCCCCCTCCTCCCCACATCCCTGCTCTGTAATTTGTCTTTGACAAATTTGCACAGTAGCGTGCCTTGTGCACCTCCTTCTCCCCTCTCTTATCCCACCCGTGTCCCCCTCCCACCCCTCCTCTTGTATACCACCTGCACTGCATCAATTGTCGTCAGACATAGTAATGTTACTGCTTGCTTTGTTCTCCTTTTCTTTCCCTTCTCTCTTGCCTTACTTGTTCTATGCACTTGCACTATCAGAAATGTCGACAGGCCTAGTACGATAGTGATTTTTCACATTCTGTATTGTTTCAAGGACTTTAACTGAATGTAACTGTATTTTCCAAGTTCCATCCCTCCTTGAAGCGCTTTGAAACACATTGTGTATAGGCGCTATATAAATAAACAATCAATCAATCAATCATGAATGGACAAAATTGATGCACGTAATGGACAGAATGAATGGTCGGAATGGATGGATGGAATGGAATGGATGGATGGAATGGATGGATGGAATGGATGGATAAAATTGATGCACTGAATGGACAGAATGGATGGACGGAATGGATGGATGGATTGGAATGGACACAATGGATAGGATGGATGGACAGAATGAATGGAATAGACGCAATGGATTGGATGGATAGAATGAAATGGACGCAATGGATAGGATGGATGGAATGGACTTAGAAATCAGGGCTCCTGGAAAAAAAACCCTATTCTGCCTTGGAGGGCTTCTTGAAAAACAAAGATACATGGGTCGGTGAAAACTGGTGCACTCCCTTACTATTCAACCACCGTATACACAGAAAAAAATGTGTGTGTTGCACCTGGATATATCAGATACTAGTTTTTATATTTAGCAACATCTATTTGTATGTTGCTTTTGGTACAAAGTTAAACATCAGAAGGTACAGAGTAAAGTCATACAGATTTTTACAGGACAACAAACATCAAGTCAGAAATTACTTATACAATGAATGAATGAGTGCAGATCTCAACTGTCGATATATAGGAACAGGGGTCAGAAAATAAACAGTTGAAACAAAAATACAGAATGGATTTGTGTACAAAACAGTGTTGAAGCATTTGTAACACTGGTTAGAAAGTTCATCTACACCAAGCTGTTTCGGCCATCTATAGGGGCTGAATATGCCTCATGTTTGACGCGGCCTTCATCAGGACGGGAAACTGTATGACCGGGATGTTCAGGAGGTGCTGTGGAAAGGTGAAAGGAAATTCAGTAAGGGGTGTGCTGAGCAAACCTTGTTTGTGCATGTGATAGAATCACCAGGTGTCTCATACAAAAATAATGGACACGGCTTACCTGTGGGATAGAAGTGGATACAGGGGTAACAATGGGATACATCACATCAATCAAAGTCGCAGTGGACTCCTGTTAGTGAATAAAGAATAGGAGAACTGAATGCAGTTTCCTACTCATTGTTAAAGACGAGCACATCTAAGTGCGTGTGAAAAAGTCATAAAGACACTAGAAGTCACAGATGTGGAGACGGTAGACTGTCAGAATCATGAAAACTGGAAGATGAGAAGGCCCTCGAGCGTCGAACTCAAAGATAGGTCCAGTGGTTCCCTTGCAGCAGGTCGGATGATGTTGAAGGTGCCCAACCATGGTTGAGACAGTTCAGAGATACTGGGAGAGGCAGGGTCACTTCCTTGCTTCTGTGGGTGCTGGGAGTCTCAATCAAGGGGCCACAGGACAAGGTGGTCCACATGATTTCTCTTTGTCCTTGTGGAAGTCCTTATGGAAGGCCTGAGAGGAATCACAGATTGGGGGGCTGCTCCTCTTCGTCAAGCCTACTGTAAGTTGCTCAACAACCAGGTGGTTGTAACACGTGCCATTTTCCTTATGACATCACACCCAGTGTACCTTGTCTACAAGAAATGGAGGAGATACGAAAAGGAAGAGAGTCCCAACAGAAATCAAGGTGTGGGACCGTTCTTCCGGTTTACCTATCCCTCCATGCTACTCCAATGCACAATCCTGAAAGACTAGAGGACTTGATCAGACTTTCCAGTGGCTGTGATAAGTTATTAGAAATGACACATACAAAAAATGAATTCTAACTTAAGTTCGTGTGTTTGTCTAGAATGGTTCTCAGTTTCCCTGTGGTTTTAAAGTGTCTGTAACACTATACAATAGTCCCAACAAGGTTATTGTGTTCTCCCTTCGACTATTGCCCAACATGTTCCTTTGGCTTGGCTTCTCTCTCCTGTTGGTTGATTTCCAAACCATTTGATCAGTGGGCACTCCTGCTGGGTTACTCCCCAGGCTACTGTCCTGGCTCGTCTTCTCCCCGGGTTAGTACCTAGGCCACTCTCCTAACTTGTAGCTCCTTTTGATTGGCCAGGGCCTCAGCCTTTCCTTTCTCTGCCTTTTCCTGCCTGAGCATATTTAGAGGCAAGGATGCTTTTGTTTCTATTTATTTATTTGTAACGCGCTGGAACACAGCCATTGGGCATGGAAGCGCTTTGTAGCCTTGAGCCTGGAATAGAAGTTTGTAAATAGATCACTTGCCATTTTGGATTTCTTTGCTTTGTGGAACTGCTAGCTTTTGTGATGGTGCTACTATCTTTGCTCAACCGTCTGGCTGCAAGACATCCCCTTATTGGGGTCCTTTCTGATTGTCCTCTATTCTCTGAAGGTTTGTGCTATACAATTATTTTCCTAGACTGGGAGTTTGGTATAACAGCTCACCTATATTATGTCCTGTGTGGGTGTTTCTTCCTTTGATTTAAATGTGGGTGTTGGCCTGTTTTTACTGGGGTTGCGGCTGCAGGGAAAACATTCCCTTCACTTGCATCTCCCTGTACTGTTTTGAAGATGTGGAGTCCTCCCTTTGTGCCTGGCTCTTTCACTGGCAAGAGGGGCACTTCTCCCTGCCACCCTTTGAGTTAAACAGGAGGGTGCTGTGGGTCCTCTATAACAGCTCTTTTCTGGACACTTCTCTGGGCTGTTTACTGTTTCCCCGTAGGTTTGCTTCCCTTAGATCTTGAAAGTGAGCGTCCCCCAAAATGCAGTGATAACTACCCAGCGAGGTTGGGGGATTATCCACAGCATATGTCATTAATGTAGGCTCTGCAAGGGGACGGGTCATGTTTGTGGAGAAGATTGTTTTTTTCAAACCCAAGCTTTTGCCCTGTCATTCATAGGTGTGCAATGAACTGCGGAAGGTGAAAGATACAGTGTTTGTCTTGTAACTTGTTCTCACCTAGTCTCCCGTGAGAACAGGCACGATGCAGGGACACAGAGGGGAGGAGGGTGAGGGAAGTAACTGGCCCACTGTGCACATTCTCGAGGAGAGAGCTGCAGCCCTGCAGGCGGCTTTTGCTCATGAAGCCTGTTTTACCATGTACAAAATGGAATCGGAGTGTGGTCCAAAATGGAGTCTGGGATCAGCCTTCTGGCTGAGTTTTGCATCCATTGGGTCGTCCTGGGACCATCCCACATCCCTGGCCACATGCGCATGGATGGCCGTTGGACGAACATGATCTGCACGCGGGTCAGAAGGGAGGGGGCCTGATAGACCCTTCCTCCCATACAATTTGCAGTTTACTTTTGTGGATCCGCTCCAGGTTGTCCGTCTAAATCCCAGAAATGTGGTCCTTATTTGTGTGTTCCTTGCTTATGATCAAGGCAGTTTGCCCTTTGGATATGTTTTTAACAGTGGTCGAAGTGAACGGGAATGGTCAGGAGTGTGTGTCCCCTACTTTATTTTTTACTGTTAACAGCTCCCCTACTTTTTGCAACCTTTTTCACCATTACGGAACTCTTTTTATGAAGCTAAAGCACACTTCAGCCACTTTTCCACCGGATATCAGTTACAGCTAAACTGAAATCTGTTTCAACTCAATTGGCTGTCAACCAGCACGACTGCAACCCTTGAAAAATGTGTTGCATATTGCTTCTTTCCTTCCTACTCTGTCCCACATAGAAGTCAAAGTTCCACTACTTTTTTGGTACACTTCTATCACTGGTTTTTAAGAATCCATCCTGGTATTGTTAGTTTGGAGGACCTGATAATATCACTCGCAGATCATTTTGTGACAGCGCCTGTTGAAACCTTGTGGATGCAGACAGACGCAGCTGCAGATTACATGGGGCGCCCCATTGCTGCTGTCTGCACCCATTGAATGAAGTTGAGTTTGTGCCATAGCTGCCAATACTATTTGATGCAACAATGCAATGGCCCACAACGGACTTCGCTCCAGCCCTACTCTGACTGAGTTAAGCAGCAGTTACCAAACAAGTCATTTTTCATCTGAGGGCCCATTCTGAGAAATATGACTGCTTCAAAGCACTATATTCGCTTGACCTCCCAGGAATTTTCACATGGTTGGGGTCTTGGTAATGGAATGGTATCTCTTAAGCCTGACGCTCGAAGCCTCTCTCCCATAACCCACCCATTTTAGGGTCCTCTCTGTAAAGGGGAGGAAGGATAGCTGAGGGGCAACACGTTTGTCTTGGACACAAGACAACGTGGCACAACACAGGCTCGAATCCCAATCCTGCGACTATAGAATAAAGATATTCCTGCCAACAAGTCCCTTTCTCTACACTCATAGTGCTTTAAATACTTGTTTTTCATCCTCAGGTGTCCAGAGTCTTTCGAAACCGAGCCTATTGCCTGCACCTGACCACTCTGATATCCTGTTCAAGATATTTGTTTAGCAATGTGTCAGCCTTTCTCTGTTACTCAAAAGGCTTTCAAAATCTTGCAATCTTCTATATGCGATCACTCTGATACACAATATTACTGCACTGCCTCGTTAGCATAGCATTCGATTGTTCATACAGTTCAGAAGCACTTACAAGTTTATTGGCAACACGTGTCCACTCTGCCACAATGTATCTTCTTTACCTCTAGCTCGCACACCAGGCTTCCTTAAACACAGAAACTCACTGTTTGCTTTGCTTCATGCTGCGGCTCCTCCTCTCTCACAGCGGTTCACAAACTGAGGTCAGAGTCTCACCACTTGCTCCTCAGGCACACCTGGCCGGATCCTCCACCCAGGGGAACGAGCACTTGCAGAACCAAACGGGAAGGGCCGACACTGGATACAGCTTCATTCCTTCGACCTCACCGGCTCCCTTGCCACGCTTGTGCAAAGAGCCCTGCTCTGCAACTTTCCAGTGTTCTCGCGTTCCACTCTCCTCCAGTTCCCAACGGTCTGTCTGGGCTGCTCTGCTTCTTCTTTCCTTCTGCTGCTGTCTTCTCCTTCCCTACCCTTCTATACACCTGTATCCCATCAAGGGTGTTCAGGTGTGCTTCTCTTGCCTGTTTTGCCTGATTCCAACTAGACCAATTACTGGGACATGCCTGACTTTCAGCTCTGTAGTGTTCAGACACCCTCTTCTTCATCCCAGTACTATAGTGGTATTTCCAAAAGGAAGTGTGCATTACTCTTAGTTGCCTCTTCCTCATCTCAGTACTTGATGTGAGATTACAGGGATAAGCTAGATAGGTCAGTGTTAGTGAAGGGAGGACACCATATCTTTATTTATTTATTTATGTATTTATTTATTTATTACATTTGTTACAAGCCCAGACCCTTGGGTATCACGGCGAGGTTTCAGACAGCTTATCAAGTTTCTTGTCACAACAAACAGAGAGAATAGCATTTATTCAGACATCTCTAAAATACAGTGTACTTACAAATTTAATATGCAAAATGGTTCCGAAGGAGGACATACACATTTCATATACAGTCAATGCCTGTGTTAGGTAGGTCATGGCAGGATAGCATAGGATATCAATATTGGTTGAACAACCAAGTTTTCAGTGCTTTTTTTAACCCTGAAATAGTTTCCTCATTTTTAATTCTGAGTGGTAGAGAGTTCCACAGGGTAGGGGCGAGGACGCTAAAACTGCTCTGGTGCATTTATGACGCAGAATTTCTAGCAATGACTAGTTATTTGATCTGAGTTTCCTACTGATTGTTTTTTTCATTCTTTGTTTCCTTTCTCCAATCCCCAACGGCCCTTCGCCCAGGTGATCATGCCTCGGTAGTTCACCCCCAGGGTCGGGATCCAACAGCAATGGCACTTCCCTGGCCACCTGAACAGAAGATCCCTGGGGAGTAGAAGCACACAGTGAAGCTGAGGGTGCATGTAAGGGGCAAGTGATAACAGCTGTTACACAGGGGTGGACTGGCCTTTAGGGAACTCTGGAGATTTCCCGGTGGGCCTCTGCACCTTGGGCCTCTTTTCTGTGGTATTTCCTAATTTTCTCATAGGAAAAGCATTGGGCTTGCTGAAAATGTGTCATGTGGGGCCACTTTGAACTTTATTTCCAGGGCCTCTTTTGGTCCCCAGTAATTATTTCCAGGGCCTCTTTTAGTTCCCAGTCCAGCCCTGCTGTTACAGCCCTCTCCCACAGGGCTGTATTGCCATTGTAACATGGATACATCACAGAAACAGCTTAAAAATGTCAAAACAAAAGAAACCCGTATGAGAAGGTACACAGAACTTTGCACTGAGCATTGTCCTGTTGGACTTTTAGCCAAGAGTCACACTGAGCAATGAGATGTTGGATGTTGGAAGAGAAATATCAAGCTTTGAAACAGTGGTTAATGGCTTCTGCAGACCCATTGTTCACAATGGCCTGCCAACATTTCAATATTATAATTAAGCAATAAAAACCAGGCTGGATCGGGTGGTAACGGCCTGGAGCCTTAACGATGGGCCACAGAGCCGTTACCAGGTCAGATTGGGTTTCAATCCGAAAACCCGCTGTGCTAACAGCAATGCAATTCCATTTGAACGAACAGGACGCACTCGCGGCGTACCAATCATTCAAACAAAATGTTTATCAAAGATGGCCGCTGTGGAGATGGAACGGTAGGCCGGCTGGAACATAGAGCGGCAGCAGCGGGGGTGCAGCCGTGGAAGGATTCAGGCAAGTGGGATGGGGGAGGGAAGGCAAGGTACCGGAGACCGGAGGAGAAGGTGGGGGAAGATGGCGGGGTGGGAGAGCATCCTTTAGGTTGTTCAGAATGTGTGCTTGGATTGTGGTATTTAGTCTGTCATCCGAGGAACCTGATTGGCTTGCGCCCACAACCTGGTGCCAATTAAACTTAATATACCCAGTCTGAAAGCCATATTTGGTGTTAGAGGGACTGAAGACCGAGTTGAATGTCTGATTGTAGCAAGGGCATTACTTGAGTTTTATGGCCCTATAACACTTGGTGCATCGCAAGTGTGGGGTCTTTTAAGCTACTATAATCTGTGTCACTCTTACGAGTGTGAAGTGTATATACGTTATTATTCCCGCAGACAATACTCTGTGACTGCCTAGGCACATTCAGGGCATACATCTGCTCGGATGGTTGCAAGGAGTTGGCTGCTGGTACACGCTGTGCTGCCGGAAGCATTGGAATGTAGTGTTCTGAACAATCTGTGGTTCATATGAACCATTCTATTAGCCATACTGAAGACGGACTCATGTTCCCGACGGGGCGTCGCAGGATGGAGTAGAGGAGAATTTCTGCTAAAGGTGGTATGGGGGTGGTGTGAGGGAGCAAGAACAGCACAGGTTGAGGGGTGCACAGCCATGGGGGAGCTCGGAACGTGGGCTTGTACCAAAGGATTCAGTCTGTGTTCCCAGCTCCCTGGTTGGCTGGGTACTAATGGCTCACATAGCCCGCAGATTATCCAATGAGAACACTAGGTGAACATTTCAAATGTTATAATAAAGCAAGTATCACCCCTCAGTGGGCTTCATAGACTGATAACGCCAGGCCTCGCCGCTGTCACTGGCTTGTGAAGCTCACAGGAGGGTGAATATTGCTATTAGCACCCCGGGTTTATAAAGAAGGTTGCTGATAACAATGCATTTCTTTTGGAAAGTGGGTTGTGTGCTTGACACAACCCGTTTTCTCAAACAAAATCTGACAGAAGATGACCGCCATGGATAGGGAAGGTGATGCTTCAAGCAGAGCTCCTCTTTCATTTTCATGGCAACACAGGACTCTGTACGAGGCGTGGTTTGGCATCGAAAACCGAAAGGAGAGTGGGTGCCCAAGGGAGGGAGCAGGGGTGGGGGTGTGCAGGGCGGGTATTTGTCATGGTCAGCTTGGTTCTACCTTTGATAATTAGATTCAGCCTGGGTCTGGAGAAACCGGATTAGCTGCTGCACCCACCCTGGGTGCTCATTATGCATTGTGGACCTAGCCCGAGGGCTGTACAGTGAGTTATGAGCCCCTGAGACCGAGGTAAAGGCCCATGTGCAGCAACAGCCAGAGAGCCGCGCACTTCACAAAAGTTCTTCCAGGACGTGTATGTCGGGCTCGACCCGTAAGGTGAAGAGCGGGGAAGTCCGCTCTCTGAGGGCGGAGCGGTGAACCAAAGTCCCAGTCTGGCCTCGCCAGCCAGCACTGGTCAAGAGGAGGAGGAAGGAAGTCCCGGACTGCTTTGTAGGGAATCCCGGGTGAGAGAAATCCTGGATGAAGACCAACGGCCCACCCCCTGGCATGAAGCCCCAACTGGCCGTGGCGCACTGCATTGAACGTGGCGATGTCCACGTTGCCAGGGCTCAGAGGACGGCGCCTGAAGTTGTAGTGGAGGCGTACGCTAATGGGGCCAACCGACAAAAGTTTGAAAATGCTGAGGGCGTGGCCGTGAGCACGAGTGGGTCCCCCAGCCAATCGGGCCCACCCAGAAGATAGATAAGTGCCGTGGGCACGGTGGTGATCGTGGGTTGGCGCCCACCCCAACGGATCCACCCTGAAGTAAACAGAGACCACGGGGAGTGGTGGTGACGGTGGGAAGGGGGGCCACATGTGGTTAACGGGGCTACCCTGAAGAAAGAGGAGGGGCCAGGCCCACATTGGTTATCATGAGGATAGGCCCCCACCCAGCCATGCAGCTAGCTAGCAAGCGACCAGGAAAGACCCATGAAGGTACTGTGAAGGGGGTGACTGACTGCAGCAGCCGGCCCATTGTGACATAGTGTTTTATGTGTGCTATATGTCCTATATAAATATATATGTATGTGTAGTTATATGTATATATTTATCTACTACGTGTTAAGTAGCATGTTAAGTAGAGAAAAGTAGCATGAGGGTTATATAGAAGGGAAATGTAATGTAAGTTTAAAGGTTAAGTAGGGGAAGGATGATATATATATATATATGTAATGATTTGAATAGGTAAAAGGGGGTATAGGGCAGGTATCGTGGCATGAGGTGGCAGGATAGTGTGTCGGTTTGCCTGGGGCAGCTTAATGAGATGGGACCATCTACAAAGGCCATCTTGTGGAGTCACACTCCATGCAGGTGGTATCTGAGTGTGGGTAAGAGGATTGCTGAGCAAGACTCACCTGGTTTTATAAATAAAGAGGGGTACCTGTTGGGATCCCTATAAAATGCACTCTGGTGTCGGTGTCCATTAGTCATCTAAGAACTCAGGGTGTAGCCCATCTCCTGGTTTGGGTTAGGGCAGGAAACGGTCTACGATAGCATTCAAAACAATCCGTGGACTATACCTGCTCTTACAACCTGCAGATTGTCCAATGAGAATGCGCTCTCAGGATTCCAAGGGAAGATGGAAAACAAAAGCAGTGATGGCTGGAAGGTTTTGAATAAATCTGAACTTCTGGATCGCCCTGGGATAACCTCCAGACCATCGTTCTACACTTGTCAAGCCATTACAAAAGGGGAAAGACCATATGCAAATCAGGCAGTAATAAAATCGTGGCAGAAATGTCCCCTTTACAAAAATTTGCGGCAAAAATGCCTTGGTTTGACCTGGTATAGGTGAACCCCAGTATACCATTTGAGGGGGGTGGGGGTCGCAGGGGTGTCCCCCACTCCCTTTAAATGGTATAATGGGTCTGGGCGATGCAGGGGTTTCCCCTGCATCCTTTACATGTATTGCGACGGAAAAACCACTGCCTTTTTGCCGCAATTTTTCGTGTAAATGGCAATTTTTGCAGCGATTTTAACACATGGAACCCACTCCACAAGGGGCACTCCAGCCCGAACTGTTTAGTCACATTCGTTCTACACTAAACCACAAGCAACCCCCAGACATGTTACGGCCTCAGTGGGCATCATCAGCGAGGTGTAGTTTGGGGCTCTAGCCTTGCAGCCTGCTAGCGGCACCCTTAAGGCACCTGTGTCATGCAGTTTTAAGAATCATAGAAGGTCTGTTTCAAACTGCGAACACCATTTCTGCAGGAATACTAGTTTGGGTGGTGCCCATTAAGACCCAAGTCTGGCTGGCAACATGCTTCAGAACAGTACCCCTTCAGGCTGAGGGTCGGGGATGAATCACAGATCATTTTCTTCAGATGCTGTGGCCAGACGCTCATCTCTGGCCATTAGGAAATGCAAATATCGGGATACCTCACCTCGGTAAATCAAAAAAGAAAAGCAACCAAGATGGCCACGGTCAAAACTTTAGATTGTCGTTAGACGAAGAACTAAAGTAGTGAAAAGGATATTCCCAACATTCTGCCCGAGAAAGTTCTGTCTGAAGACTAATTCCTTAGGTGTCAAGTGCCACAACCGAAGACATGAAGAGGCAGAATGCTAATTCAACCATTGGCTGCCATACAGGCCTCTTCTACTCAATTTAATTTCAAAATCTATGCAATTTCTTCACCCATAGGTATCTGCAAACCATTGTGGCTCATTATCTTGGAGAATGCCACCTAAAGGTACCCTTGCAGAGTACATAAGTGCCCAAGTATGGCCTGTATATCTTTCTGATTCATATATTATTTATAAAACCCCAGGAGAATTTACCTGTCTGTGATTAGCGCATTCATGGTCTCATGTCTGGTGAAGTGGCCTGCGTGCCTTTTCAACCATCTGAGTGGCAGCAGTCTGTTTTCCCTCTCTATGATCATGTTAGATAAGCTGAGACACATTGGGAGAAACAAAAGTCAAAAGGTAGTCGATAGCTACAAGATAGAGTGAGAGGAGCAGAGCGTAACTGGATAGAGATGCTGGATGAGGACAGTCACAGACAGAGCCTATCACCAGCAGTGAGGATGGGGGTGTAGAGACTGGAGGAAAGAGACCCTACAGGGCACCAGCGAGAAAGATGGAGAGTGGGGTTAGGGGAACATCCTTGAATTCAGTAGCAGCTGAACTTTGCAAAACAAGTGGGAAGACGAGAGGAATCCCCGCAGAAGCTGAGGAAGAGAAGAGGAGGTGAGAAAGGAGTAGAGCCACAGACACACTCACCGATGACACACTGTGTGCAGAGTGGAAGAACCAGTGCACTGTCCAAAGGGCGTAGGGAAGGGCTCACGATTGACAGCACAGTACAGTAGTGATCGAATGGAGTGTCCCACCATTTTGCCTGGAGGCCTAGAGAGCATGAGGCCAATTGTACAGCGATTGGCAGTGAAGGCGATTTAGGAAAAGGGGCAGTATTCTGCAATGCAATTTATAGCCCCAGTTTGTATGGCATAGTATTGTATATTTAAAGAGACTGCAGATTGTATGGTCTGGAAACTTGTTTATTCTTCAAGTGCACAGAACTATTTACAATGGACTGTTCCTTCACTGTCCCCAAGGTCTCTTGCAAGTCTTTGAAACGTTGAAGTTTATGAGTCACTTTGGCCCTTTTGTTAGGAGGAGCGCCAGAGTGCTGTTGCTTCGCCACACTCTGCGATCTGAGTCGATCATGTGCCGTTTTAGTCCTCGCACGCATGTGCGCTAGAATCTCTCAAGGAGGCTCCTCGCCTCTTGCGACACTCTGTCATCACATACCTCCTTTCCTTGAGCAGCTTGGTCCCACTCCATTACAAAGTCCTCATACCTCGCTGGATGCCGTCTCTCACGATGTGGGCTTCCTTCATAGTTCACAATGTTGGATACTCTTGGATTTGTTCTTTCTTCATTACTATCTCTTGTCTTCTATATGTTCCATTCACCGTGCAGCTCTCTCTCCCCTCCCATGCTGACTCAATTCTCTTCATTCGCATTGTTAAGATCTAACACATTGTCATATCAACTGTTGTCCCTTACAACTAAACGATTTTCATCTCGAGATGTCAGTACCTTCTCACTAGATTCTCTGGACTCACTGGATCTTCTTTGAAACATGCCAGCACTCTCCAAGTTCCATCTTTCCCATCTTGAATGCAAACATGATTGGTTCCTTTTTCTGTGACTCAAATGGGTTTGCTGTATCTTGAACCTATGTTTTGGTCCATAAAGGGTTGCTGAATCTTGACTAAGTCCCCTTCCTGTACTTCTGTTCGCTGAGCTGCCCTGCGTCCACCACTTCATCTTTTCATGATTGGTTTTCTTCTTTTTATTCTCCACAATGTGTCCGCCATATTCACACCATCTGCTCTTCTTCTTCATAGCATGTGAACATTGGTGGTACCATTTGGAGTGAGATGGTGAGCCGCAATAGCATCCTTTACCGTCTTGTGAGGGTAAATGCCAGAGGCCTTGCCCAATTATAGAGTCCCTTTGATGAATCTATTGGTTCTTTCAACCAGCCCAATGGCCTGGGGTGGTACAGAGATTCTTATATCTGCTTGATATTGTTATCCTGCATAACCTTCTCCATTTCACGCAATACTAGTAGGACGCCATTGTCCGTTAATACTTCTTTGGGTAGGCGCTCTCATTAGAACAATGCCGTGAGTACCTCTATAACTTGCTGTGGTGTTGTTCATTACGAACTCTGCTTCTTCCCATTTGGATAAAAAGTCTATCATGAGTACTCCATTTCGATGATCGAGCAACATGGCTTCTAATGGTCGGATGAAATCTAGTCCCAATTTGTGCCACACGCTATGTGGTATTTCTGTCTGAATTCGTGGTGCTTGTCTTACTTTTAGTCTCTTGTCACTATTCAAGCAACTATGACATCTTTCCATCATCACTCGAATATCATGAACCATGCCCAGCCACCAGTATGCATCTCTCACTCGATGACATGTCATGTTATACCCTAGGTGACCTGCATGAGCTCTGAACAGAATTATTTTCCTCAGCCCATCTGGGGAAGGACCTGATTGCGTCAGAAAAATAACCCATCCGATTCATATATTTTGGCGGCTATATTCCAGTATGGTCTCAACCCCTTTGAAATGGATCTCTCAGTAGGCCATCCTTTCCTGACTCCTGACCCATTCTGATACCCTCTTTATGGTGGCATCTTTTGCCAACTCTTCCGTCCAATGACTTTCTCCATGTACATGTTACTGCTGAAGTTGCCTATCGATGCTACCACACACTAACCTTTTAGTGATGAGATACAATGTGTACCCCACACATAGGTCCTGAAATATTCAACCTCCCAGGAGCATGGCAACATTTCTTTTTCAACTGTAGAGTAATTCTTCTCAGCATCTGACAGTGACTTGGATGCAAATGTCACCTTTCTGTTCCATTTCACATTTCTTCTGCGTCAGTGTTGCCCCAACCCATATGCGCTTCCACAAAGGATTAAATGGTCGTAGACAAGGTGCACAATTATTTTCTTTTTCACCTCCTCAAAAGCATTCCTCTATTCTTGTCGCCCCACACATTCAGCTCCTTCCTATAGAAGTTCTCTGGGAGGCACTGTCACTTCTGAAAACCGCTGCTCAAAATTGGCATAATATTCAGCCAGCCCTAAGAAAGATGTCAGTTCTTCTTTGTTTATTGGTGCAAGGGCTCTCACTATGGCCTGCAGTAAATTCTTCTTGGGCCGATTCCTTCTCTAGATATTCTGTACCCCAGGTACTCAATTTATTTCGCTTTGATTACGCATTTTTCATACCTCAGCCTCACCCTGGCATCTTGCAACTTGTGGAGTACTTTCCTCAACACGACGCCGTGTGTTTCAGCATCTTTCGCCTATATGAGCATATCATCTTGGAAATATGACACGTTACCAATGTTGCGCAACAGCAAGTCCATCATTCTTTGGAATGCTGACGCAGCTGAGAACAATCCGAATGGTATTCATGTGAACTGGAAAGAGAAAAAACGGAGTGATGTATGCTGTCAAAGGCCTTGATTCTTTGTGTAGACCTATCTGATGATATGTGTCCCGCATGTCCAGCTTGGAAAAGAATCTTGCCTCCATCATGAGTATGAGCTTGTTGATACTGGGCAGGGGATAGCTATCCATTATCACCTCCAAGTTCAAACTGCTTAAGTCAATGCACACTCTTAAGTCATTCGAGATCTGTTTCTTGATTAGTACCACCAGGCTCAGCCATTCCAATGACTCCACTGTCTCTATGGCGTCCTCTTTAACCATCTAATCTAACTGCGTTTTTAACGCCTATCTTGCTGTAACAGGCACTGGTCTCACTTTATGTTTGACTGGTACCGCGTTCTGTCGTAGCCTGATTTTGTGTACATCATCTTTTATTTTTCCTGGTTCATCAGAGAATAATCTTGGAAACTCATTCCTTGACAAAGACGCTCATCCAACTCCTATTGAGAGTACTTGATCCTTGGGATTGAGTTTGATGTCCAATTTCGCCTGGTCATCCCACACTAACACAGCCAGACCTTCTGAGAAGTACACCCTTGTGTCTGTCCTCCTGCCTTTGAACTCAACTATGCCATTGATGTACCTGAACAGGTGGACCGAGGTCCCTCCAAACACTGTGGGTCTATGCTTTGTTTTCTTGACCTTCACTTTACTTTGCCCACCATTTCTTTAGAGTTGCGGATCGGTAGAATCGTGAGGTCTGACCCGGAGTCTCCCTTCACTCTGGTTTCATTTCCATCTATTTTAGTTATATAGTGCAGCTTCTCCCTCCTCGTGATAGAGCTATTGACCATGATGATGGGCAGCCTGTCTTCCTACGAGGACTCATTACCTCCTGCATCACTGCTCACGTCGATCGACGTGATTTTCTTCTTGCGCCACTCGCAGGCAATAGCTATGTGGCTGAACCACCTATAGTTTGAGCATTCCTTGTTCCTAGATGGACAATCCTTATCATTCACCAGATGTTGTGTACTGGCGCACCTGTGGCACTTCAAGGGTTCCCTTTTACCCCCGCTTTCATCTCTGCCCTTGCTTCTTGGCCCCTCCTGGCTTCCCCTGTACCTGATGGCATGCACCTCCGAGGCTTGTGGACTTCCCGCCATTTCTTCCACCGCTCTGGCAATCTGAATTGCCTTGTCGAGCACCAACTCTTTCTCTACAATAAACTTATCTTGCACCTTCCTCGACTTGGGGTGAACAACAAGCATATTGCAAATCATACTGTCCGTATTATTGCCAAAATTACACAAAGCAGCCAATTCTCTCAACCTGGTGACATAATTGTCCAGCGATTCCGATGTTTCTTGTTTCCTGCTGTAAAAAGTTATTCTGTGCAGTATAGTGTTTTCTTTGTTAGAGAACCGCTCGACAATTCGCCCAATGGCTTCTTTGAAGGGAATGGTAGATTACTGCGCTCAACATTTGGTCGCAGGAGATTGTCACGTTTTTGGCAATGCATTTTGCCGCGTTTATATGTAAGGTGGGGTTTAGTGGAATAATTAAGGTAGAGGATTCAAGGGGGGGGAGCTGCAGGGGGTCTCCCCCACATATATATATGTGTGACAATGCACCTTAACCAGAAAGTTCTGCGAAATCTCCCACAACCATATTTTATAGAGCAAATCTTTGAAACTTGGCAGTACATTTACCGTTTATGAGCCACTTTGGCCCTCTTGTTAGGAGGAGCACAGGAGTGCTGTTGGTTCTCCGCTCTCTGTGCTCTGAATCACGTGCACGCCATTTTCGTCCTTGCGCGCATGCTGGCTGGAGTCTCACGAAATGGCTGCGAGACTCTGTCACCACACATAGCCACTGTGATTGAGACAAAAGCGCTGGATCCGCCCACCTGCAACCTCCACATGTTTTGCACCCCAATTGCCAAAAGGCCTTGCCTGCCTAGTCTATGGCGGGGGATTGTAGTCCAAAACATCTGGAGGACCGCAGGTTGCAGACCTGTAAGAGAAAAGTGCCTCTTAACAGAGCTTGTAGGAGAAATTTCCCGAGCAAATGAGGAACAGATTTAAATAAGCACTGCATGCTGGAACTTGTAGGAGTATTTCCTAGAGTGGTTGTGAAATTTAAAATGAGATACAAATGCTACAAGTAAAGTCTTGGAGCTAATATTGAGAAAGTGACTGAGAATGCAGACTGTTAAAAAGTTGGCTCTTGCAGGTAAAGTTTCTACAGCTCTTGGGAAGGTGTCTCAGTAGTATGGCCAGATTTTGAAGACGAAAAACGGGGATGGTCAACAACATAAAAGGAGGACTATCACCCACACCGCTAACAGCACTTCCCAACGACCGCCCCATTAACCTGCCCCCAATCCCTGGGATCCCACAGTATTTCCAGCACTGCTCCCGCATGTAATAGTGCGGGTGTGATTGCGAATGTGGATAACGTCAATCAAAAAAAGTTCTTTTTGATCTGATTGATATTGCAGTCCTTACTGTTTATTTTTTCCCAACTGGTCTCTGTGGCAGAATCAGTTAATGCATCCTGCTGGTATCTGGAAGGTTTGTGGTTAGAGAGCTTTCAGTTATGGCAAAACTGTGAAATCATTATAATGTGTATTTAGTTTACAATCGATGTCAATTAAATTGTCACCCTCCCTTGCCGTATTCCCGAGTGCTGCATGTTTTACCACTCTGTCAAATTATGAGCTCCCTTTCAGAAAGTCTTCCTTTAAATTTAAAAACTCTCAGGATGGGGCAGACCCAGGCCCCAATCCCGAGACAGTCGCAGTAAAACCAGGACGTCTGGTCACCCTATAGTCTCAGGAGAGAAAAATTGCATGGTGGAATTTAAAGGCCAAGTGCCTAGAGATATGCCGAAAGATTTCACAAAGACATGAAACACAAAAGCCCAAATCGGCCACAGAGACGAAGAGAAAAGATTTCCAGACCATCTGAAAATTAATCTAAATGAACATGCTCAACTTTAGTTCTTGACTGTCCTATTTTTAAGTATTTAACAAGTGTTGCCTAACACAGTTTTATCATCATCAAATAACTTTATTCGGATACAAATATCCATCAAAGCACAGATTAATTATTTATTTATGTATTTAATATACATTCAGCAGAGTGGCTTTGTATATACAACAATTAAAACAAGAAAAACATTTATACATGTATGAAAACACCAAATTCCATAGTTGTATGCCCCGTTAGTCGGGACACAGATAAGACCATAATAAACAAACAGCATGACAAGGTAGACACAATTAAGGCAACCATGGTACTTATTAACTTTCAGTGCATCATGCTGTGATATTACCTTAAACTAGCTGTAACAGCATATCATGCTCTGATCTAATTATTTCTCTCTCTGCGTCTGACTCTATGCTTCTGTCTCTCTGTGGGCGAGAGTCGCATAGTCAGGTGCTCATTTGCTGGTGCAACCCCAGACTTTGGTGACATCAGCTCGACCAGAGAGAAAACACAGATATCTTAAAGGGGGGTCATGTAAGATGTGTTTTTCATGGTAAAAAGTAGAAATGAGAAAAGCACTGACAGAGGTATCCACCGAGGTGGGGACCGGGCTAGTATTTGTAGACATTCATTGTCATTGCGTGTGTCCTGCAGGAATGTCGCCATCCCACTGATGCCGTATTGAGTTTAGAGGGTGCAGTGTGGGGAAAATGGGTAGGTTCTTGCAGGAGTTATAAGGTAACAGAGGACCGTGATTCAGGGTCTTCAATTGTGTTTGTTATTTTCTATTGTTTCGTTAAATTGTTGTGCTTTTGCAAACCGCCACACGTACTTTGTTTTACTGCTTATTTATTTTATTGTGTATCGCATGAGCCTTGTTCAAAAGCAGTGGAGCACTTTACAACAGGATTGTGCCAGTATTGGGCTTGACATTGTATACAGTAACGCAGTACTGTTTGGTGGAGGGAGAGAGGAATTTGTATGCGTCTGGCAGGTATTGTTGAAAGAGCCATGTTTTTAGTGTTTTGCTAAACTGGAGGATGGTAGGGATCTTACGATCCTCTACCTGGGTTGACTTCCAGATGGTAGCGCATGGCAGGAGAAGGACATCTTGTGAGTCTCTTTGTGGGCGAGCCTTGGCAACAACCATTTGATAGTTTTGCTACGTGAGGTGCGAGAGCCTCCAGAGGTTTGGAGTATAGCCAACACATATGTTGGTGTGCCGTTTGAGACTGCTTAGTGTAGGTGATACATGCCATTTTGTATAGGATCCTGGCAGGCAGGGGGAGCCAGTGAAGGGTGCGCAGTGTTGGAGAGATACGGTCGAATTTGTGTGCACCTGTAATGAAGCGGGCTGTAGCGTGATGTGCTGCTTTGAGGGGGAGCCGGGTGTGCTGCTGTAAGCCCAGAAATGAGGCGATTTCCCACGTTAATGTGTGGGATAACGAGGGCTTGTACCAACGTACAGAAGTCGGTCAGGGCAATGAAGGGTTTGATTTTGTGGATTGTGTGGATCTGTTGCCATGCCGTTTGTGCCATTTTAGCTATGTGCTTTTGGAAGTAAAGGCTAATATTAACAATGAGAAGAACAGGCTGAGATGGACAGCAGAGGGGGGAATCCTTCCAGGCAAATGTCATCCAGCCATTGTTGTACGAGTTGTTATTTGATGGGCAGACCAATGAAGACAAATTTGTTCTTGATCTAGTACAGTTTGAGGTAAGCATTGGACATGCAGGTTTGGGTAGTAGCCAGGCATTCATGGAGGCGAGCATTGTGCTGGGGGCCACCGACCTTGAGGTACAGATGAGTGTCATCAGTATGCTCATGGATGGCTATGTGAGGTTATTTAAGAGAGCGCCCAAGGGTTCCAGCCATGTACAGATTGAAGATGATTGGGGAGAGAATGGAATCTTGGGGGACCCCACACATGAGTGGGAGTAGGTTGGATCTGAATGAGCCCATCTGTACGACCTGGAGCCTACCGTATAAGCAGGATGCAAACCATTTTAGGACAGTTCCAGAGAATCCCATTGTGTCTTCGAGGAGGGAGCGATGTGAATGGGTTCAGTAGCGCTATCACCCAATCGGTGGCCAGCATCCGAATTTAAACATTGCCTTGGCACTCAAAGACGAAACAGACCTTTGGTTTCAAACTGAATGCCACTCTTCACACTTTCCAAGTAAGATGGACATTTTGAGAGACAAGAAGCTATTAAACAAGAGGAATGTATTCAATTGAACTAACATTGTAAACTGGCTCTTTGAAAATTGTACAAAATTACTATCTAATGATCACTTCCTGTATATATATAATGTAGTCAAAATAAAAATGTTGCTGAGCAAAGCACATTTTCAAAAACTAGAATAATGATACATTATTTTCTGACAGAAAGTCATCATTGCAAAGACGTACGGCACCCCTTCTTTTTTCTGTTGGTCTTAACTTCAGAAGTAACCAACATTATTTTGTCTAGTAAGCCACGGCGGTTCTTATATTGTTAAATGTGGCCGTAGCCTCTGACCGCCAGCTGGATGATCCCCTTCAACCGACATGACGTTCAGACTGCTTGGCTACATCAAGTTAGCGTTGACTGAATTATCAGTCGTGTTTTTAGAAAAGTACTGTGTTTTTCAATTTTCTAATTAAACGGTATTATTCAGATAATGAGCTCGAAACATGATTCAATATGTATATTTTAAACATATAATGAAATACAAATAAAACATTTATGGTTTCTAAATTTCTTTGCTCTTGGTATGGTTTGATCTGTGGTTCTGAATTTGGGTGCCCCCCTCCTAGTTCCATAGACGGGTTCCTCCATAACTTGTTTTTTTCCGCTGACACACTTTACGTTTATTATTGTTGTTACTTCCTCTTTGTCAGCGAAGTAGAGGTTTTCCCATCTCCTGTTTCGCTTATCATTGCAAAGAGGGCCACTCTGATACACTTTTATTGTACTCTTTTGAAATGCACCGACGAGAAAGGGGAACAAATAGCATCAATTAGGATTCCTGGCAGACGTGCATACAATTGAAGAGCCTTTTGGGAAAATAAAAATGACCACAGATCCTCAAATTTGACAAAGATATTGAGATAAAAGGGTTGCATGCTGGAATCCCTAACTACATCATGCACAATGGGCTTGCTGCTCACTTAATTTTTCTCAACACTGACCTTCACATTAAAGTGTTCGCCACCATGAACCATATTTGCTCATTTAGGCAGCCTTAGCATACGAATGTGAGGATAAAATGGCCATGGCGTCCTTCTTTTCATTTAAGAGATAATGGGCCTCATTACACAGACAGCGGTAACCATGGTGCTATTGGTGGCAAGGTTGCCGCCAGTATTTTACTGAGTCGGCCATGGTGAATGGCGGAATTACCGCCCTATTCCAAGGTGTGTGGGGGTGGTAATTCCCCATTCCCATTTTTGCCCCCATAGGGCTCAATGGGAATGGGGAAGGCGGTAATTACGGTACCGCAAATTGCAGTCCTTTTGCGGGTCCCGTCCTTAACGGCTGGTAAAACCTCGTAGTAAGGCGATAAGGGTTTTCCGGCACTGGTACCCTTACCGGTACCGGTAAACCCTTACCCAAAACTGGGAGCCTGGCAGAATTTTAGGAGATAAAAGAATGAGAGAAGGAGCAGGGAATGGACAACCTTGTAGAATACACATAGGCTATAAGAATATATGTATTTCTTGATTAATAACAAAAGCAGTTTTGTGAATTAAATATCACTTCGAGTCTGTACCTGAAGTACAGTGAACATGTTCCATATGCTCGACGGTCTCTGGAGGATAGCTCAGGGGCAACAAGCTCCCCTTGGAAACAAGACACAGAGCAACACATGTTCGATCCCCGGACCGCGCTTTGGGTAATACCTTAGGGTATTAAACGCGTTATAAATACCCAATTACAATTACAGCGGGACAACTCCAATTCGACTCGAGCACATTTACAGAATTTCTTTCCCCGTCATTTTTAGTACGGTATTTTATTTTCTTCACTATCCTATAAATCCTATTTTTGCTGTGCGGCTCCTGCACCTTCCCTATTACCTATGAATAAGTGTGAGCGGCAGGCGCGTTATAAATAAAAGTGGACTGATTCTGACACCGCTGTGTACAAGGGATACACGTCCAGTCGTGTGCGTGTGTTGAATGCACTGTGCGCGTGGGCGGAAGTGTGTGGGTTCACGAGAATTGAGCGCGTCTCGCACAAATGCCGGGGCTTTCTGAAAGAATAACAAATAATGGTGCCCATTTTTCAAAAGAGGCGCCTTACTAAAAACATAATTACAGACAATTAGCCAAAGCACCGCGAGAGATTCTTTTCCCTGCAGGGGCAAGCGCGCGCTGCGCCTTATCGCTGGTAATTGACTTATTGATTTCTATTATGTGCTAAGCTGCTATCAGCCAATTAGGCCACGGCTGGTCACGTTTAATTTCTATCCTACTCCACTAATGCAGCACTGTACATTTCATTTCGCTCAAGCCATTCTAGAATGCAGCTTTTAGACCCAATCTCGTGAATATGCATGAATATTTCAGGGCTCATCATTACCGCTGCATAGAGCAGTGGAGAGGCATTGTCCTATCCGGGAATAAAGTTTATATGCATTTAAACTATACTTATAATTATATATATTTTCAATGACCAGCATTTCCCGGAAACTCCACTCTCTAAAGGGAAGTGTCAAATTACTTATTTCTGTGAAATTAGCAGAAGCAGGACCTGAGGAAGAGATACGGCCCCTGATTCATGGATTATTTGCGCCAAAAAAACGGGATTTGTGCGCCATTCTGCCCGCAAATCCCTGTTTAACTAACAGGGATTTGCGGGCAGAATGGCGCACAAATCCCTTTTTTTTGGCGCAAATAATCCATGAATGGGATTTGCGTGCAGAATGGCGCACAAATCCCGTTTTTTGGCGCAAATAATCCATGAATCAGGCCCATGGTCTTGTGCTGGAGTCAGCAGCTTTGGGCCCGAAAGACGTTTTGGACTACAGCTCCCATCAGTCATTCCCAGCATAGTCAATGGTGAGGGATCATGGGAGTTGTATTGAAAAACATCTGGGCGGGACGTTGATGGCTAGGTGCTATGTGGTTAATGTGAACCAGCGACCAGAGTCATTCATAGTCACAGCTTCCTCAGCCGACCCAATTGTGTGATCCTGGTTAATTGTTCAGCCCTTGTGCTTGAGGTCCCTTATGCCCTAACTTTGTAAGTACTCAGAACCATGGTGTCTGCCAGTGTAAGCATTTACGAGGCAAATTGATTCAGAAGAAGACACCCGACACTCCCACAGTCCCCAACACCACCCATCCCAGACTACAAAGCCAAATGGATTGTAAAAAATATTGGGGAGATAGGCAGGAACCACCGCTGACCCCATAAGGCAAAACAAAAACATAAAACAGATATAGTACAGGTATGAACATCCAGCCTAACAAATCCATTGTCACAGCTTAACTTATAACTTAAACTTAATGGACTTGACCAATAAGTGAAACTGGAACAAATACCCTTCCGGTTGCAAACCCAGAAGCATGTAACCTTGTCAACAAGTATCAAAAATGAAACAGCAGTCCAGAGGCGCCCCTCTGCCAGAACGAACACGGCTAAATGACCTGTTCTTTGGGAAGGTACCCACCCGAGAGTCCGCAGCCACACTTTAGCTCACTGTATCTTTCACAGAAGGGAATTACCATTTGCATATCAGTCTTTGTCCCGCCCACATGGGCAGTCCAGCACGTAAAAAAAAAAAGTCCTGTGGTGAGTTCCAGTCTGCCCCAGAAACTTGCACTGAGAGGAGCTGCAGCAACGTTTTTGCTATTTTCCCAGATGGTTATACTGGCCCTTTAACACTGAGACTCGAGTCAGAGACTCCACCTTAAAAGGTGTAAACGTGCGCACAGCGCCGCGCAGAGTCCCGTGGTGAATCCCAGTCTGCCCCAATCTGCCACGTAGCGAGGAGAAAGGAAGCAAAGAACCTAACTATAATGGCAGCGTCTGGTCCGCAGACGAGACTCAAAACCCTTCACACGCGCCGACAGTTCAACAAGAGTTCATCTTCCCTGATGGAAAGCATGCACGAGGTAAGCAACTTTAATCTTGCTGTGGAGCGACTTCCCTGTTTTCTACCCCAAATGGGTGTGCGCCTTGTTTATCTTCACTGGCGCTGGAAAAGCTGCATGGTTTTGACCTCAATGCTGGTTTACCGTCGCGGGAAAACTCTAAGGTCGACCCTATACGAACAGTAAAGGATGCGAGCACAGCAACCACAATCAATGAAAATACTGTCAACACTCCTTCTGAAGCCTTGTTACTCGCTGAACTTAACAGGCAAACATTGCAAATTGCCAGTAAAGCTGATACCGTCGAGATCGAGACCATGTATTTTCAGTCACCGTTTGATGTAACGGACATCGAACTTCTAGAAGTACAAATACCACAAGGCCTCTCTGATTGCAGTGTCTTCACATTTGTTCCACCCCTGGAGAACGATGGGAAACAACAGATCACGACGGAGCCACTGGCAAGATGCAGGAGGACAAGGTCTGAGTGGCGGTGTAGCGTCATTGCCAGCCCAGGCGGTATCTCATATAGTGGATGGCATTAAAATTCAGTTGCAAGAGAACAGACCAAACAGAGGGATTTCGACGGTCTCTGCTGACTCAAGTAACGCGCTCACGAACTGTGATTCTGATGTTTCCTTGCTAACTGTACAGCACAAGGGACTGTCACATGTCAGGAGCGATAGTAACTATGTGAAAGCGACAGCAATAGTGGGAATCCAGAGCACAGATAATTTACGTGGTGAGCCAAGGTGTAGAGACACTCCATCATTATGTCATAATTGAATGCCAGTGGCCGAAAGCCGCTTCTCTTCAGGATATCCACTAGAACAGGTAAGGAACGCTTCAAAAAGAATGCAAAACATTACTATTTGCGCTGACTTCGGACCGGATTTTGACTTTGCTGGTCATGAATCTTGCTTGATAGCACGACTACCAGCTGATTATCAGCACATCACAAACAGGCTGATAGTTTTGCCAGTTCGTCAATGGAAAAAACTGTAAGTATGGGGAAAAACACCTCCACATGCGAAGAACCAGGAAGTGACTTTCAGCTACCCTTACATTCAATGCCTATTGAACGAACAAGCACGCCTCATTTGAAATCTGCTGTAACACTAAAAAATGTAGCTGAGCTACAGAAGGACAAAATGAATATAAACCTGCCCCTGGTTCAGGAGACAGTTTGCACAAAACAAAATACTCAGTTCAAAACAGCGACTTCAGAAAAAAGCTGTCAAGCGTTTTTGAATTCCACGCAAGATCAAGACATTGGAATGGAATATACTAACAAAGCCAATCTATCAGGAGCAGCCGGGATACAAATCCATAATAATGTCCTGGCAGCAACATCCTTGCCGCTCATTCCGTTTGTGAAACTATATGAAACGCTGAGCTATTCTATGAAAGATCAATGTTCACAATTGACGAGCCTAAATGTTAAAATGGCAAACATTGAACACGCAAACGATTTGCTTCAACAGAGATTAGAACGTGAAGCTGACCTTTCCCTCCAACGGCAACATCGATTGGGAGATCTCACTATGGGGGATCATGTCGACAAGGCTGCACTAATGGATGCCATACTTGAATGCATGAAGTGGTTTCACCATCTTGATGACCATAGGTCACAGGTGGTGAATGCGACCCCAAGAACGTCGCCGGTTGCGTTAGGTGTGCCAACGATGGCTGAAAATCATAAAGTCATCACGCAATTGGCTTAGAACAATGAAGAAGATACTGCCATGACCACTGATAAGTCTGGCACTGCATCAAGTAAATTGCAAATCGTTGATCCTATGTGAGCCCTGTTGCCTAAGGTGGTTCCAATTGATCAAAACAGTTCACAGCCTCTCGAAATTCCACCCAAAATACAGCTAAACACCTTCAGAATTTTCACTGGGACAGAAAAAACTTTACCTAACAATGAGTTACCATCTAGAACGTCACACACTGCGAGGACAACTGCAAATAAAAGCAATACTACAAAGACCAAGCCAAAAACAAATCCAGCTAAGACCAAACATTTTGTAAGGAACTTATCAACTCCACAAAGACTAGAGTTATTTACTCTCCACCCAGGAAAACGAACAGCTGGTCGGCCACAAAACATAGCTTCAGGCGCAACAAGTACTAACGCAGTCGTACAGACCTTGCAGAACCATACAAGTAACCCAAATAAACAGGCACGTATTGAATCAGAGGATTGCTCGGTCAGCTCAGCAGACAACTCGATCGATTTGTGTGATCGTTCCACTTATTTCATTGAGACTGACGAAAACAGGACATCCGAGCATATTGAAGTGACTGCCAAGAGTCATAGGGGTCGAACCTCGGCACAGGCCCCACAATGAAATGATAGCAAACTGGGAAATCTTGAAAACCAGAAATAGGAGCAAGACGGTCTACCGCGTTGAAGAACGTCAGTCCTACAAAAAACTCCAGTCACCACCATGCTCCATCCCAAATAATTGTTTTGCAGAAACAAGATTCAAAGAATCTAAATCCAAAAATGACAACAGCTCAATGGAAAAAACAAGCACAGCATAAACCACGAAATCTGCCAGTGCAGACAAACAAAATGAGGGCCTTGGAAAATCAGAATTGGAAATATTTTTCCGGATGGAAATTAAGTCAATTTAAACAGAAGTAATGTGATGCAGCTTCTTCACAATATTCCTTCCCTGCGTACAATCAAGTCTAAGGACATTGTGATTGTGTAATACATTACTGAGGATTGTTCAGATCAAATATTCCTACACATTAAGTCTCAGGCCGTTGAAAACATGCTCATGGCAGCAAACGACGAGCTACTGTCCTATGGCTTTGATCTTTTCGTGGAAAAAGCACATTTAAACTCTGCTGAAAACAGTACTATGTCCTTACATGCAAATGGCTCAGAGAATGAAAATCAACGAGATGTCCTGAAGAAATTGTTTAGAACAAAGGGAACTGTGTTACATGATGACCTTCGTCGTTCTGAACTTAAGTCAGATACACATGTCGTCAATCATGGAAGATTCCAGAATGCCTAACCATTGCAGTCTCTAAATGAGGTATCTTGTGCATTCATCTCCTTGAACACATGAGGCTTTATTCATTTGTTTCAGGACTTTCCACTCTCTTTGGAAAACAATTTTGTAGTATGCCTCCAGGAAACATGGCTTTGGGAGGCGCCCTCCCGTGATGGTTATACAGTTTTGATCAACCCAGCAAAGAAAAACAAGTTTGGACGACCATATTCTGGTCTCCTAACAATTGTGACTAACGCAAAGGGTTGGGAAATTGTACAGTCCCACAATCCAAACCTTTTTGTTCAAGAAACAGTGTTGCGGCAAACAAACACCCACATGGAGGTAACAAAACATCTTTTATTAATTAACACAAACTGGAACCCTAAAATGATTACAACATTGCGATTTATCCTTTCAATCACTACCTTGATTGATGCCTGCCTACTAAAATTCTCAGATCTCGCAGTAACACTCTGTGGGGATTTGAATTTTTCTTGGTTTGATGGCTACATAGATCATGATCATTCTGGTATAGAGATAAATACTCGAAATGGTTACCATTTGAAAGCGGCATTGAATGCACGCAACTGTGAGATGCTGAACGGCAATGTCAGAGGAGACATACCGCCAAACTACACCTGACATCGAAATGCAAGTTTCAAAACATTTGGATCTCAGGATCATTGTGGCTGAAAATAGAGCAGCTGACAATGCATGAAACATCGTGCAGTGATCACTGTGTACTAGAACTAACATGGCTGCTGTCCTCCGCAGTCTCTGGTAAGAAATACACAGTGCCGGTGGAGATTAACCAAGGGTCCAACAGATTAAAAATAAAAGCTTTTCAGATAACCGTGTTAAGACAAAATCTGTTGGCTGGATGCCTGTCTCCAACTAGTAAAATCAACTACGGACCGTTGTTATCACTGTTCAAAACGGAAGTGTCAGAATTGAGGAACAGACCATATGCAAAGAGGTATGTTTTTAGTGCTGCAGTAGGTGCTCAAAAGAAAGCAATACATAAGGATATTCGACAATTAAAAAAGAACCTGGGATCAAACTGTAGAGATGCCGTTAAGAAGTGCAAGTCAACATATCGAAATTGGTTAAAATCCTTTACAATAATCAGAAATCAAGAACGTGCCGAACTAATGCTAAAACTGATCATGTGCCACAACTCGAGAGAAATATCGGGAATAATAAATACTGGGTCACTACATCAAACAGCTAAGCTCTTAAATGGAATCTCTGGATTGCTTTGGCACCAACACTTTTGTAAGGTGTTTCATGTTGACACCACAGCTTTGTTCATTCTGGTCCTGCCTACGCCCGTCAATTGGGATGTCAATTAATCTACCGAAGACATTATACTTGCTATTAAACGGCTGAAGAACTCACGGGCAGCAGGCCCTGATGGACTATCAACTGTGATGCTGAAGGCAAAAAAGGAGCTATGGGCAAAATTTATCAAAGAGCTGTTCAGTCAAATTGCAACATCTAGGTTGTTTCCTTGTTTGAGGCGAACAGCCATAATAGTTCCGATATTCAAGAAGGGCAGTCGTGATGACCCTGCCAACTATCGGCCGATTGCCCTTCTTGATACAATCAGAAAGATTTTTGCAATCTTTCTTTAGCAGGAGTTGACTTCATGGGCACGCAATGCCCACATTTTGGGGCCGATTCATGGAACAAACGTGCGCCGAAAATCTTGGCGCAACCTGGCACAAGCGTGAAAAAACAGCATGCGATTCAAGGAAGTCCCTGCACATGTTTTCCTCGGGATGTGCGCCCAACCCGTGCGTGGCGCACACGGGCACACACGTCATTGCAACATCCTGAACGCCGTGCGCGATGCGCACAGCAAAAGCGCACAACTTTAGCGCACACTCCAAAAAGTGGGCGGAACACGGGCGTAACGTGCAGAATAGGGAACAATGCGTGAAAAAGAAGGCGTAACTGGGGAAGTGCTGCAGGGAAATACACGGAACGCCCACACGCACACGAACAACACGTATTCATGGAATTGAAAACAGGAAACCCGCGCATGGCAAAATACACGCATAGGCCTAAACACGACCGCCACACGAAGGCAGGCGGTAACGTCCCTGCGCATTACAAAAGTGTGCGCAAACAACAAACATGTATATACAGCTACATGAATGTCCCATTCTGTGGCCCCCTAGGAGATTGACGTCTCACGCACCCCACAGGCATCCCATAAAATCAAAAAAACAGATAAGCGACCCCTGTAGCCCACGTGCATGTAAAAAAACACACGCAGTACGCTGTGGCAGCCAGGAACCCCAGAAATACGTACGCGATCAACACGCAGGCTAGTATGGCCGGAAGAAAAGGGGTACACGACAAACAGGGATACCCGCAGAGGGAAAAATAGCGTGTGCGACTTACCGTCTGCCTTGCGTGTAGAAGAATAACACGGAGCCAACACCCACCCACTGTGAAGTAATCGCGTGTGAACCCCAATGCCTGGAAAACACATGCGCCGCTTTCCACGGAAAGCACGTACAGAGCGATGGAAACCCACGTGGGTCCCTCAACCCGTGCCACTGACGTGCACTTTTTTCACGTGCCAAGTCACTCCGTATCAAGCTGGCCATGCGACAACACACAGAGGACCACGCTCCTGCCCAGAAGGCCATTTTCCTGCCGCCCAGAGCCCCAAGCAGCCTCCCACAAGCCATCTGCTGATGCCTGCCTGCTGCCACCGTGCCCTGCCATTTGGTGCCTGCACATCTGCCATCTGCAGGGGTCCACTTGCAGTGACCACCCCTGCTGGAACAGAAGACTCCTGACTGGTGTTCCATCACTCCACAGCACAACCCCAGAACCCAGTTGCCCACCCACACCTGCCTCGGGGGTTGCCATGTCCGACACAACACCTTCCGGCACCAGTGGCAACCCCCAGCCAGAGAGGCAGAGGGCTGCCAGCTTCACTTCTGAAGAAGTTGGCATCCTGGTGGAGCGAGTCCTAGGGCAGTATGATGCCCTCTTCACACCATTGTGCGCCGACAAGGAAGGACGGAGGAGGATCTGGACGGACATAGTGAGTGCCATCAAGGTGAAGGAGGTGGCACCCCACGACTTGAAACATGCCCAGAAGCGCTGGGAGGACTACAAGTCCAGGACCCTAAAGAAGGCGCGGCACCTCTTAGAGGCAGAGGATGCAGTGGGGCGCCAGGGCCAGCTTACCAACCAGCAGATGAGGGTCCTGGAGCGCATTCGCCTAGTGCTTCGCCACCAGATCCTCAGAATGCAGGCCCGTCTGGAGTCGAGCGGTAAGTGGCCATGCATTGCTGTGTGAAACAGGGCATGTTGCAGTGTGCTGGTATTCAGCTACTTGCCTGTATGTGTGACATAGGCCATGTATGGATGTGTGTGTGCAGGGACATCATGGTGCTGCATGTGAGACCAGTCATGCGTGAACCACATGGATGTGCATGTGTTACAATGCAACATGCGGAGCAGCATGCGGAATGCACACATGAATGCATGCCTGTCTCTGTAATTGGACATGGATGGGGTGTGAGAGATGGGTGCTGCTGTCATGGACATGTATGGTGTACATGTCTGTGTGTCCGACTTGCGTGTGTGTGACTTGTAAACGCCATGGATGCATGACACATGTCCGTGACAATGTTCAGATTCACTGATGCAGCCTAGTCAAGTCATCCTTGTATCCACTGTGTCTGGGGTGTACGAGAGATGGATGAAACTACGGTGAAGTGTGTGCATGTGATAGGCATGACCCATGATGCATGTGAGTTTCAAACACTATTGTATGTTTCAAGAGTACCTGTTCTTTGCATGCGCCATGCCTGTTTCTGCATGTGTGTTGCCTGCACTGAGCCATGTGTTGTGGAGGGACATGATGGAAGTGACGTTTGACAGTGCCATACATCTGCTATTGCTTCATGTCTAGGGGACTATTGTACAGTACCCTGATGCTTGTGTTCTATGTCTCCCTCTACACAGCGGCAAATGAAGAAGAGGGCGGAGACGGTGCTGTGGAGCAAAGCGGCGGTATACCTCCACCGGCCGACGATGCAAGGCCCAGCCACCTCCCAGGAATTACCATCGTCCGGGAGCGAGGGGACTGGTGCCGCATCTGCCACTATAGCTGCAGCGGAAGGGGTGGGTGAGCCCCCACAGGGGCTTGCAACAGCGGAAGATGGTGTGGAGCCATCCAGGTTGGTGGTTTCCACAGAGGAGGAGGAGGCCGCTAATGAGCCGCACATGGGGCCTGGTGGGGGTGGTACCACTGGTGCAAGTGGTGCAGTCCAGGGGCAGGAGGCAGCACAGGTCGCTGTGGAGGGGCCTGTGCATGTCACTGTCCCTGACAGTGTGACGGCACCACTATGCACCAGCAGGGATGCCCCATCCCAGGTCTGTTCGCAGGTAGGGGGAGGTCCATGTCATCTGACATTCCTCTAACTGCGGACGAGGGGACCTCTGACCGTATGGAGACCGTCCTGATTGGTGTCGCGTTGCGCTGGCGTGACATTCGTGATGACGTACGTGCTTCCTGGGGGGAGCACACACGTCATCACGAAGAGCTGCGTGCAAACATGGCCCAGTTGGGAGGGGCCATGGTCAGGGGTTTTGTACATGTGTCGGCAACTCAGGCGGCCCTCTCCTCCTCTGTGGAGACTATGCGCCAGTCGTTCTCCATGCCGTCTTCCGGCCCAGATGCCACCAGGGCCCCCTGTGGACCTCCCCTGACCAACGCAGCTAGCTCGGTGGAGATCCCATCCCTGCCACAGTTGGGAGTCGGAGGTCCAGCAGGGGTGGACACCCCAGCAACTGTACCCCAGCAGATGGAGGATGTGCCGGCATCATCGGGCAGGGCACGTGCACGACGGCGCCGGTGGATTCCATCAGCCTGGATGCCGTCGTGCTGGCAGAGGCAGTTGCGTCAGAGGCAGCGGCAGGCTCAACGTGGGAGGCATCATGGCTTGGGGCCATTCTACATCAGAGGGGCAGGCATCGGCCGGAGGGCAGGAGGACCCTGTAATGGGAGTGTCTTCCGTGTAGCAGCGGTTGGGCCAGTGGATAGGTGCGGAGCAGTGGCGGGCGGAGGAGGCACGGCTCACAATGGTCAGGATGGAGAACTCCATGCGCAGGGCGCAGAGGCGGGCTGAGTGCCTCGAGGGAATTCACAGGGAGTTGGAGGTGCACATGGCGTTATGCCTGCGAGACCTCGGGGCCAGGGAACAGGTCCGCCTCCAGGACGTTGAACACGAGTTCGATGATGCCCTGGCCCGGGAAATCAACTAGTGAGCCGTAGGACTTGCCCGCCGCCATTGTATATAGTTCATTAGTGTTAGGTTTCCTTTGTTTATCATTCATTTGGAGTTCATGGACTTTGCTCCACTTCATGTACATAGTTGTTTTTATAGGTGTTTTTGGTAGGTTTCCTTTTGTTTGGCCATTACGGACACTTCAAACTTTCTGTGTATATAAATCAAGACTTGGACATACTTTTGGAATTCTGTCATCACCATGGATCAATGGTATTTATTTTTTCCTTGAAGTACTTTATTGGGACTCTTGAAATGGACCACTTCCATTTTGTCCTCTTGTGTTTTTTTGGTTTACATTGGATTCATCTACATTTTTTGATTTCGTCTTTTCTTCATTTGCTAGTTTGATTTTCCTTTGTGTTTCTTATTTACCTATTTTAATACCCATGATATTTCTTATTAATTGTTGTTGTGTACTGTCATTGGTTTTGTGCATTGCTCAATGAGCATTGCCTCTGTCATGTGTTGGCACTTTGTGGCTCTGTTGTACAATCATGCATGCCAATGGTAGTTCTTTTGAGTCCTGGATGTGTAATCTGTGAGTGGGGGCAGTGGATGCTTGCGTGCTTGGACTGGGGGGCAGGAGGGACTTGTGTAGGCATTAGGCCCATGGGTCTGTTTTGGGAGAACATGGTGTTTGGTGAGCCACGTATCGGGGCCTGCTGGCAGGTACCCGTCACAGGGGGTGGAGGTGGGGGAACATGAGGCAAGGCTACCAGGTGCATGGTGCCATGCGGGCTGCCTGCGGAGCATGCCCAGGGGTGTAGGGTGCTTCCCTGTGGTGTGGGTTGCCCGCAGGGCCTGGGGTGGGGGGTAGGGACACACCAGGGAGGGCCCACACTGCCAAAACGCGTGTAAAACTGCACGCGCACCCCTGAAATACACGTACCCCGCTCACGCTCGGGAAAACGTGTGTAAAACTGCATGCGCACCCCCGAAATACACGTACCCCGCTCGCGCTAGGGAAAACACGTGTAAAACTGCATGCGCACCCCCGAAATACACGTACCCCGCTCAGCCAAGGCCTATCGCGTGTGAAACTACACACGCACCCCAGTAATACACGTAACCTGCTCGCCGAAGGCCTATCGCGTGTGAAACTATACGCTCACCCACAGAAAACGCACAGGCAGCCCATCCACCCTCCCCATACCCCGCAGGCAGCCCTTCACCCCTGGGCATGCCCCGCAGGCAGCCCATCCACCCTGGGCATGCCCCGCAGGCAGCCCATCCACCCTCCCCCCCTGGGCATGCCCCGCAGGCAGCCCTTCACCCCTGGGCATGCCCCGCAGGCAGCCCATCCACCCTGGGCATGCCCCGCAGGCACCACATCCACCCTCCCATACCCCGCAAGTAGCCCATCCACCCTCCCCATACCCAGCAGGCAGCCCTTCACCCCTGGGCATGCCCCGCAGGCAGCCCTTCACCCATGGGCACACCCCGCAGGCAGCCCATCCACACTGTGCGTGCCCCGCAGGCAGCCCACTCCACAGGGGGGACTTTTCCCACGTTTTACACACGATTTCGCTGGCGCGAGCGGGGTACGTGTATTGTGGGGCATGCGTGGGGAGTTTTACACGCTATTGGCCTTGCGCAAGCGGGGTGCGTGTATTCTGGGGCATGCGTGGGGAGTTTTATACGCTATTGGCCTAGTGCGAGCGGGGTACGTGTATTCTGGGGCGTGCGTGGGGAGTTTTACACGCTATTGGCCTTGCGCAAGCGGGGTACGTGTATTCTGGGGTGTGTGTGGGAAGTTTTACACGCTATTGGCCTAGCGCAAGCGGGGTACATGTATTCTGGGGCGTGCGCGGGGAGTTTTACGTGTGTTTTCATGGCTGGGGGGCTGTATGGTGGTCCACTGGGCTTTGCGCCATGTACTGGATTTGTGCGCAGTTCATGGCACACGGGGCGGGGTTGGGGACGTAACTGGCGCTGCTGCAGGGTTGCTGCACCACGGCTGGTTATGGATGTTGAAATCCATGAATACGCTGTGCGCTGAAATGGCTTTTGGCACACGCGGCTAGCGCAGACTGCCGCACGCGCACACTGTGCGCCACTTGTGCGCTGGTTTCTATGAATTACCCTCTTTGGACTGCCGGCAGTCTGGCTTTACCAAAGGTGTGGGAACGGAAGTAAATTTGTTCATACTAAATCTTCTAAAATTAGAAGCCATTAAGAAGAACCAAAAACTTTTAATGGCTTTTATAGACATGAAGCAAGCCTTTGACACCATAAATCGAGGAAAAGTGTGGACTACGTTGATTGCTTGGTCATGCCCTTCATCATTGCATCCTTTGATGGCACTTCATGAGCATACAAGCTTCCGCGTACGGATAAATGAAAGAGGCGATCTAACTGATGAAATACAGACAAAAAGGGGGTGAAACAGGGGTGTCCCCTGGCTGCGCTTCTTTTCAAGCTGTTTATCTCAGATGTTCCGGCTGCCCTAGGTGAAGTACACTGTTTCCCTCCCAAAATAAACGGGCATTCGATCAGTTGGGCAATATATGCAGATATTGTACTGGTCGATTCCACCTAGATTGGCCTACAAAGATTATTATCAAAATTGTACCAATACTTGAGTGAAAATTATCTCGAAATAAATGTAGGCAAGACCAAGATCATGTCTGGAGGGGGAATGAAGAAAAAAAGAGACAAGAGTTTATAAGTGGCGGGTTGCGGGTTACATAATCAATCAAATATCAGCATTTCGCTACTTAGGTATACAGTTCAAAAGGTTATTCCATCAATCACATTTGGCACGGAAGCAGAGTGGAACCTAAGCCATCATCTATGGTCTTCACTAGAAGGACATTTTTGGAGGCAAGTTCTTAGACTACCATCAAATGTGTCAACCATTGCTATAAGACATGAACTTGGTTTAGACTCCATGTATGGGACTGTTTTATGGAGATCAATCGCGCCCCTAAGGAAAATGCATCTAAGCGACTCTGCACCCGCCTATCAGATCCTAGTATCATCAAAATCGAATCCACACTTTGGTATTTTACTGACAAGGGCAACAAAAGTACAGCAAATTTTGGAGTGTGCTGGAATAAAATGGGAAACAGTGACGCTTACTCCTCAAATAGCAAAGAAAAAACAAAGAATATGGAATTGGATACAAAACAACGACCTGCGGTCGAGTTTGGCGACCTCACTATACACAGGAACATCAGCCAATAGTCTCGACTGTTTACCAAAATACCTCTCAAAATTTCCTTCAAGACCACATCGGAATCCGTTTTTAAGGCTGCGGCTAAACGCCTACAAAAACAAAGAGATGCTGTGGATCAAACATGACAAGGAAACTAGCGACAATCAATGCAGATGTTGCAACATGTCAGTTGAGTGGTTAAAACATTTGATTACCAAATGTGCTCCATTAACTGCCATAAGATCCTTTTATCTGGGGAAATATGCCCCTTTAAATGGAAATATAGACGATTGGTGGCTTTGGATGCTTTCAAGTAATAATGTTATACTGACATGCGCCGATGTGGATTTTCCTGACAAGACTTTGTTAAAAGATTTTAGCTTTTGTGCCGATTGGATAAACTGAACTTTAAGCACGATGATTGATAAAATTTGGAGTGTTGGAGTTTGATAATTAACCAAAATTGTAATTAAAGTTTGTTCAAACTAAATAGTGCAATAAAAATAAAAAATAAAAAAGTTATCCTGCATTTTCATTTTAAAACTGTATTTTCATCCTGATCTGTGGTCTGGGGCATCATATGGATTTCATCTTTCATGGTTCTCATTTGTTCTTGATCTATCTCTTCTTTTTCCTTGTGAATTTTGTCATCCCATCATATGTGCCAATTCATTACGTTTATAAAGCACTTTGGTGTAAAGTGCTAGAGAAGCAAAATAAATAAAAAAGAAGCTGTTTCCGGAGTAAAAATGGCAGTTCTAGCATATCTTAAAGGTCAATATCGGTCGGTATTTCCCAGGGTAACTTCTGACCGCCTTCTCAAATATCGGCATTACTACCGATCGCTTCCAGGTCCATGTGACTTATTGAAAAGGCTAAACGTATAGGAAACTGTTGTCTTTTTAATTTGAAAGGCATATTTGTATCAGATGGAATGAGCGGTAAATGCGGTATAAGAACAGTATCTAAATTTAATCCATCGGTTACAAAGGCCTCTAGGACGTATCTTTGGAGACGCATAATTCTCAACCATGTTCCACTGCAGTGCCCCCTGTGATGGCATAAGATTACGTAGTAGCATAATTACAGCACCTACTTTCAGCTTTGGCTCGTGAAGATGCATTCGTCCTGCAGCTTTTCACTCTTTAGAGACCGAAACGTTGAGCTGGTAATTAACTGTTCATTGACACTGGAACCAAAAGCCCTGTTTGAAAAGAAGGGGGGTGGAAAGAAGCAACTTGAAATTATTCCGAATGATTGCGATAGTGGAAGGTGAAGGTGACAGTGTAGAACCATGCTCATTCTGTTTGTTAAAATTATAGCTATTGTTGAAGTGGACAGGCACAACGGGGTGCACTTTGCCATTTGAACAGCAGAGGGCAACCTAACACTGATAAATGTCTTTGTTAAAATTATATCTGCTGTTGAATTGGAAGGGCACACAGAGGTGCAGTTTGCCATTTGGACAGCAAATACATTGATAAATTGCTAATAAATTGCATCAGCTGAGTACGGAAACATACCTTAGCATTCTATGTACATAGATTGATAGATAACAACTGCAACACGTAAATAAAATCCACCCATTGTATGTGCATGCTGCTACCTTTAGAGCGCTAAACTTTCTAGAGAGCGGTGGAGTGATTCAAAATGTATCTATTTAACATTGTGTACATATTTTACATAAGGGAGTAGGCGGTAGGGCCTCATTATGAGTTGGTAGTATTCTGACCGTAAATCTGCCGGAATACCAGCCAACAGAATTACTGTCACGGCCACTTGGTCTGGCCAATTTCCCGCTGGATTACAAATGGTGGTGGCAGTGTTAGTCCCCACTAATTTGGAGTCAATTGGACTCCATTGGGGATTTCTGCAGAATTAGTGCCGGTGGAATTACTTCTGTGGTAATGCCACCGATTTTGCGGATTATTCTGCAGAAAGTGGGAGGATTTACCTCCAGCATTATGCCCAAACCAGGGCCAAACTCATAGTATGGCGGTGCGGAAAAAGTGGCGGTAATTCTGTTACTGACACTTTTCTCCTGCATGCCATACTTATAATAAGGCCCATCATTGTGCAGTGGGGGGCTTAGTGGGGTGGGAAGGGAGCATGGCTGGTGTCAATCTAATATGGCCGCACAGAACACAGTACTCGCCACCCTAAGCATTTTGCAAGGTGCTGGAGTTTGTTTTATCATGAATGGTCCCTGTTCAGCGAATGCTCAATGCTGTTGCCAACCCAGGTCCTTGATGGGCGTCCCAGCATTTCTTGCAGCTGGTCCTTGGAAGGCAGGGCGGCTGGAGGTGCGTTGAGGGTTGCTACTTCCCTGTACCCGTCCGGTGAGTGCAGGTCCTCAGCAGACATTGGCAGGTGATTGTGGGGGACAGATCGAGCCGTGGAGATCACTAACAGGATCATGCTATCCCATCCCTTCCCTCCCCTGGCTTTTCTCCGGAGTGATTGTGGCATGCTAGCATGGCCGGGAGAGGCACAGGTGCAGCGTTTGCTGCAGATGACCACTCAATAACAGAACACGCTCCGGTGCAGGTGAGCGGAGGGAGCCCCAAATCTTGCGCCCTCTATTCTGCTCCACATTCTGGGTCCACTCAAACATTTTTGGGTTTCCTGGGCAGGGTGTGGTAGGTATGTATAACTAGAGAGGTGGTAGCCGCCGAAATGATTAAACCATTCTTAAGTAATAGAATGTTCTGTTATTTACAGAGTATTGTAGTGGTGTCGCAAATAATCACCATCTTCCCAGCATGTGAAAGTAGGAAACTCAGCTCACATTTTGGGGAAATAACAGTATATATTCGAATTAAACAAAAAACTGTTATGAACCCCTTAGTTCAAATGTCATGTATTTATTTACATGTGTTATAAGGAAGTAACTTAGATATACAAGAATAGATCATTGGCGTTTGATATAAACAAGGAGTGGAGACAATATTTAAAACAATTAGACCCATATCAAAACTAAACATGGGTTAAAAAATAAGAAATGGAAAACAATCCAAGGTTTAACAAGCAAGTACGATTCTCATGAAAACCATTCTTAAAGAAGCAGGTGGTTCCTAATATTCAAGCCAAAGGAAAAAACATAAAACAATTGTGCTGATTCTTCAATCTTTTAACAAAGTGTGGTTGGATTATAATTCCTCCAGTATAGACATTAACAAAGAGAAATATAGTGGAAGCAAAAAAAAAATTCAAACAAAATTCAATGCATTTTGTTGTGTATATCTCATTTGTTAATTATACAAATAACCTTTTGGATAAGCAAAAGAGTGAATGCAAGGTTACTTATGCATTGTTCTAGAGGGGAACAGAGACTAGCTTTTATGGTAACCAAGCAAGAGTATGTTGATTATGATAACATTTTGCACTTTAGATAGGTGATAGCCAATCCTTGGTCGTGTGGGAGGTGGCAAGCTGGAATTCTCTGGAAGATAGTTAAAGTGACATGGGCATGTCCCTGTGTCCCTCAGGCCGCTTTGCGATCTCTTTGTGTGTGGAATGTATGGACCTGCTAGAGGATCCTGGATAGTCTAGGAAACCGGTGGAGCTTGATCCGCAGTTTGTCTTGCACCGTACGCTACTGTCCCGAGTTCCAGGAACTAGCCCAGGAAACTCCCAGACACAGAATAGCTCGCACAGGAAGGAAGACTGAAACCAAATTTGCTATATGTGTTTTGCAATTTACAGACTTTTTTTGGTAGGGTGGGTTTTGTGATCACTGAAAAGAGAAGAGTCCAACTTCCATGTTTTGGTTTTTACCACAAATATGGTTCAAGTTTAAAATTGTGCTTATTCTAATATTACCAAAATGCTCTTTGGTCTCCAGGCTTAGGTACCATGAAGATATATCGTGTTGGTGATAAGGCCTGGCCACGCCCCACTGCCCCGTCCGCTCTTTTACCAGCCGTCTCTGCTCCAAGGAGGAGAGGGGTCTCCCAGTACATTTTGTCAATTTCCAAGAATGACCCTAGTGATCTAGATGTTGCCCATAGCCTCAGTGGACAAATGTGGTACAAGAGTTGCCCTTTTGCTGCTCGCTGCTCTCTCTGAGTCCATTTTTAGTGGGGTCATTTATGTATCTGTACTCTCTGTCTGTTTCACTAATTCACTCGTCGTGGCCAGAAGCAAGTAGCTGGCACGTCTCCCCAACAGCTTATGTTTTCCCGGTGGGTCCCCATTACTTCGCCAACCGTACCTCCAGGGTATTATTCGCTATTCGCCCCCGGGAAACGGTGCTCAGCCAATCAGGTGATTGGAAATGCAGGCAAGAACATACTTTGGATTGGCTGCATTTTCTAGCCTCCCGAGGCCCTTCCCTGGCTAACGCCATATTGATTGTGTGGCGTTGCTTCCCAAAACCGTCCCTCTCCCCCTCCACACCCTTCCCCATACCTTCCTCCCTCTCCACTTACCTACTAGGCCAGAGCTTTTTTCTCTGGTCCCAGCGCTCCCTCCCTTCCTCGGCGTGAGCCTTGGAAATGGAAAAGAGACAAGGGGCCTCATTACAACTCAGACGGTCCGGAAATAATGGTGGCGGTAAACCCGCCGCCACCGTTGTTTCCGTACCGCCTGATCCCGACTCCTGCAGGCGGGAGGTGATGTTCCCGCCAGGTCTGACCTGGCGGGTTTAACACCGCCTGCCTGCAGGCGGACGAGGAAACACCGGCAGCATTACGAGATGCTGCCGGTGTTTCCATGATCCCCATTCCCATCGAGTCCCATAGGACTCAATGGGAAGGGGATTAACACCATTCCACCTCCGTGATTCCCAGAAAACCGGGGTTGTAATGCCCCGGTAATTCCGGGAATCACGGAGGCGGAATGGTAATACGCGTCCGGCGGTAACCAGGCGGTTTTACCGCCTCAGTTACCGCGGGACTCGTAATGAGGCCCAAGATCTCTTTTATATTTACCATGGAGGGGCCATCTTGTTTTTTGTTTTCATGGGAGATTGGGTTCGCACAATACGCGTGGAACCTGATTCTCCCATGAAAACAGCAATCGGTGGCGCACATGGCTGGTAATGGCCCACAGCCCTCACCATCTAGACTCGGTCTCTCGGGCTGTCACTGACCATGTAAACCCACCCGACGTGGAGGTGATTGCTTCAATGCTTGCTGCATTCCACTGTCGTGTATCCAAGCTTGTCCCATTGTCCAGGTACCACACAGCCACACCCCCTCAGCCTCCCCACTCTGCTCCTTGCATGTGCACCACAATTCAATCTTTACCAGCAACCTGCAGGTTACACGCACAGATCAATGCAATGGGCACTTAGTCCGCTGAGCTATTTCAATGTAGATTCCAACCTTGACTCATGGAGTGACTGACACCCTATATTGTTCAGAAGCAGACTTTTTCTAGAGCTGTCACTTTCGCAAAGCAGGAAGTGCACATGTGGGTTTACGAAAAGAGGGTGTGTCCAGACATGGGTCCCCTGCTCACTGCGCCATCGGGAACCAAGCTGCACCTCACTGATGAGGCCTAACAAGGCCAAAACATGTCTGTGGTTGCTTGTGTTTCCATGCAGAGGAGATCTGGTTTAGCAGTTTGGGCTGCTGCAATGGGTGGCTGTACCTGACTGATTTGTGCATATGGCTGGACCCATTTTGCAAAGGCACTGTCGGGCGAAAAAACAGTGATGTAGAGAGTTGCCCAGAGCAGTGCCAGAGGTTCAGATTTATTCAAAACCTTTCACCCTTCTTTTTTGTGGTTATAATTATGAATTGCACGGTTTATCAGTCACAATGCAGCATTTCATCGCAAATCGCGGTTCTTTTTATGACCACATTTCAAATGTATTTCCTTTATTCAGCTTAGGAAATCGCTTGTATGGTAGAGCGCAGTCTTTTTTTTCTTTTTTTTCTTTTTGTTTAGTCCTGATGGAGCACTTTCACTGCTCGGCGGACTAAACAACAGCGAGAAACAATCTTCTGTGTGATTGCCTTTAAAACACCTGCAGACATCTTTATAAGTGGCGAATACAGATGCAATACATAAGTAACTACCGCCATCACTGGAGTGCGGGGCGCAAAATGCGCAGATCAATTCCGGGAACAGCACGGAAGCAGCTGGAGACCAGATGCAATATGGTCCGCTTCACATTTCGATCGCAGAAAATTGCGCCGGTCCGCAGGACGACGAGGCAATAACGCCATCTCGACTTCTTTTCGGAGATGAGCTGGATCTCCACCCGAGCAGCACTGCTCGTCTCCTGAGAATTTAAATACACGGTGTTCATTTTGGTGCAAAGCAAACATATATATATATATATATATGAGTGATCAAAATAATAACTTTTTCATCTACTCGTAGTCTAAGTGCTTGCAACCAGATGACCTATGTGTCTTGTGGTCAGAATTCTACCAGTTGGGGTGAGGGGGGGGGTTCATACCCACTGAAAAGGAATGGGTACAGAAAGCAAGGACCATATATAATATGGAGTATTTGACGCACTTGTTGGATGAGGCACGTATGGACATAGAGGGTGTGTGGCTTCCTTTCTTCAGCAAATATGGTCCTTAACCTACCATGGGAAAGCATTGCTATTGTATGTACATGTGTGGTTGATGTGACATTGATACAGTCTGTGTTTACTGCAATGCACGTGGGAGGGGGAAGGGATGGGTCGGAAGGGGAGGGAGAAATTGACATGAGCCGTTTATTGTTCACGCTGATTAAAAGTTTGCTATGTTTTGAAAATGACAATGAGATACATTTTCAAGACTGCTTCCAGTTGACCTAGAACAGGAGCCTGGTAGAGACGCATGTAGTCCTTCCCTTCCCTCCTACCGGGTAGCAATTGACCAACCAATTACCCAACACCTTTGCACAGACATTCACAGTCTGTAGGCTGGTGACGCATTGGCGCTAATTGGAAACTTTCTGCAACAGAATTGATTTCAAGATCTGAAATGGTGTCATTACCAGCCCCTGTTTCGTACTCCAAGCGACGCGCCTGATGAAATATTCATGCAGGCCGTGTGAAGTCTGGCTGTTTATCCTATGCATCCTTAGCGCGCCGTAGAACATTGCGAGGAGGTCATGTACATGGGCAAGGTCCCGGCATGGCATATTCCACCCATGAACGATTGATTCCTCTTTACAAAGGTACCAGGTGTACCATGAATACTGGGGCCCCGCTTATGTCTACGCGCTGCCGGGCGCTCAGGTGTGCGACAGATGTATTACTGCCATGCAGCCGGCGATCAACTCCACTTAGCTGCCCTGCTGCTGAACTTACATCGAGAGCCCTAGAAACATACCTTGGGAGCAGCTAAGTTTATGCTAGGGCTACAGGTTCGAGTAGTTGGGTCAAATGGCCCAAAAAATTAAGTCTGCCCAATGTTTTATTATTTTATCTTAATTGTATTCCTTATAGCGCCAACCTACTCAAGAGCGGCAGAGCGCTTTACAATGGGAGGATGAAAGCATTGCTTTTGGCACTTTATACAGTAGCTTGGTACCGCTGGTGGAGGGAGAGGAATGGGTTTGTATTCGGCCGGCATGTGCTTTGTGCTGGCGCGTTACACTGTGAAGGCAAAATGGAGGGGCTACTGACTAGGCCATCGTCACACATTTACAGAAAACCCACGTATCGTGCACATTAGTGGGCCAGCTTGCCATTGTTGACTAGGCTCCTCGTGGGGCTGTGTGTGTTAGTGGTCTACCAGCCCCCCTAGATTTCCAGAGAATTGCCATCTGAGAGCACCAGAAATGTGAAAGTCAATTATTTATTTATTTATTATTGTGCATTTTAGTTCACCTACTGAGCTTTTTTGCACATTACACGCATCTAATGTCACAGTTTTTAATTATTGGGAACATAGCAACAACTTCCTAGGTTACAAATATCAATGCAGGCAGGCATGGACAATGATCCTAAGTCTATGATGTCTCTTTTACCCCCAAAAACTCTACTTGCAGTTTGGGGTCAAGAAGGTGTTATACACCATGCCACAGTTATACAGATATGTGTTAGTTTGTCCATATAGTGATGGACTCAGGGTGAGGCTGTACTTTGGCTCCACAGTAGTCTCCTACAACCTCTTCAAAGTACACTCTTTGAGGGCTGGGACTGATACAAAGAGAAAGAGAAAAAAATCACTAATACAAATCGACTTCCCTCCCAAAATGACAATTTCTTCACTCACACCCACCACTTTCAAGTCTGGTAGACAATCATACCTCACCGTAACACATCAGCAATGGACAACTCTACCTATTCCATGTTTCTTAATGTACTACCTTTATGTTAGTCAAATAACTACATTGCCACTTAAGTCAGACACTTCTAACCTGTTAATGCTCAGTTTAAATCCTCTTTTATCTGATCCCACACAATCCATCAAGCATCCTTGTAACAGTGTCAGAGGTGCTGCTGCAAGAACACCACAGACAGGAAGTGACATAAGCGAGACACATTCTAAAGACCGCAACCAAACATTGAATGAGACACCAGGCTTCTAATTCAAACATTCGAAAGTCGGCCCCACATCCCACACCACCACCTAGCAACCATCATTGAAAGTTCACCTCCAGTTCAGAGCCACAGCAGCGAGGCATAGTGGGTATGCAAATTAGCCCAACCGCAAGTCTTTTGCTCCAGAATGTAGTTTTGTCTCATAGAGCAGTGCTACTTCAGCCCAATACAGTCGTTTCTCACAGCTTCCAACTACATACCTGGTTTCTGCTTATTACAAAAGAATCCAAGTTTAATGCTTGATCCACATACGTACGACAATGCACTTGCAGGAGACTAACAGGTAAAGAGGTTGCAGCCAGAGTACAGACATTGTCAGGCATTTGGGATGTTCCCAGGCTCTCCAGCCACTCCTATCCTCCCCCTTTTCTTTGGCAAAGTGAATTCCAACAGAGTTTTGCCTTCCAATGGTCACCAAAACACATGACTCCTCTTTGAAGGAAACATGAATATTAGCTGAAACCAAGATGGCAGCCAATAAATAACCTGCACCATTGCAGCATCTTTTTTTTTTATTTTTATTTATTTGTTTTGGTTTATACAAAAAAAATACAAAAATATGAACAATAACGAAGCAAACTGCATTAAAAGATAAGCCAAAAAAAGAAAAACAAGAAAAACAACCAAAGGTCTCTCAAGGAACAAGGGACTCTGATAGTACTTTCAAAGTACTAGAGTTTTCTTTTAAATTATGATGGAACTTATTTTCAAGACTTGAACTATTGTTGATGTTAACATAATCTCTTGAGCAGCAATCATTCTGTCCCAAAAAAACTCAGAAACAAGGCTCTCCTCCTTGTCCACAAATCTTCTAAAAAGCAACAGTCTGGCTTCCCAAGTGCCTTCACCCTCCATCAATAAGTATCTTGTTGTTTGCTTGCCAGGAGGTACACATTGTTCGCAGAGCTTTCTTGCCTGATTCTTCTTGCCAATATTTCCCCAGTACGTGCCACATTTAATCTGAGTCTCAGAAAATGGCTTCTTACTATTTTGTCTGGAAACCTTTGTAGATATTGAGGTAGAGAACCCATCTTTTTTTCTATCTTCAAAAATGGGTTCGGAGGATTAATAGATCTTACACTGGCAATTGTGTCTATCCAGTCTCAAAGTTCTAAAGATTTTTTCACTTTGCAGGCGAGTGGTTCCCGAAAAGATAGGTCTCTGACATCTTAATTGGAGTACAAATTGGGTTGGGCGGGGGAACTGAACTCAAACCACGCACTGGAACTGGATGAGTCCGGACTCGTATCTTCAATTAGAGCCGAGTCTTGCATAGAAGTTAAATTATAAGTGCTTTTAGTAGCCAATTGTGCCGACACGTTTTTCGACCCAACAGGGGTCTTTTTCAATGCTTCTCGGGCAGGTCCACTGGAACAAGATGGGCGGTCATGGCAATCTTTCACCATCTTGCAAGCCACTGTGTATGGAAGGGTGGTGTGTCTCTGCATTCCCTTTCCATGATTTTGGGTAGTGCAATGTTCTTCATAGTGCATTAAGGATGATCGGTACATCCATCCATCGTGGCAGTTGTATCTGGCAATATTAAGTTCTCCAAAGTGGTGGTGGCCAAGTGCTCCCTCCACCCAGAGCTTACAAAGAAGTGGACACATGGGAGCTGCTTCTCTACTCCCTTGACTACTTCTTGTCCAGTCAAACAGCACTGCTTTCCCGTCTGATGACGCTGCTCAGCGAGGCTTTACAAACTGTTAGCAAAAGTTAGAAAAATCTTTTAAAAAGCGCTTCAGGAAAAATGCTTGTGAAGACAGCGGACTAAAACAAGCCTTAGTCATCACAACCAATGACAAAAATAACATTGATGAATAGTCAGTATTTTCCTTAACAATGGGGAAATGTAAGCCCTGATCATAGAAACATCGTCCATGGCAAAAAAAAGCCATCAGGTCAGAAAACATTGTGGACACCGATGTGGCCAGGAGGGATTTATGTGATTGTGTCGGAAAAAAATACAAAAGCTGGAAGTACCGAAATTGCTTTTTCTTTTCGTACATTGCCAACCAATTATACGTGGGGTGTTAGCGACAGACTCCCAGGTATGCCAGAGCGATGCTGGAAGTCAGCGGACTTGGAGGGCCTAACTCCCTCCCCCAGTATTAACAGAGGACTCAGTCAACAGCAAGTTCAAACTGCGGTTTATTACAGCCAAATCGAACAGGGATCGATACAAGAACTCAGAAAAATTGCAGCATGTCACACAGTGAATGGCGCGCCAGCCAGTTTTGTCTAGAAAACATGTCACTACTCTGTCATTACTTGGGCCACTCTCCAAAAACCTATTGCTTTGTGGCATGGCCGTCAGGAGTCTAATCACCTATATGGGTACATATATTATTCTACTGGCTCTTACATGTCAGGTGGCTAGCCTGTCCCTCCCCCAAAATCTAACTTACTACATTGTTGCAGAGTAGCGGACTTACCGCTGGTTCTTGCCCGTTGTTACCCACTCCTAGAGTGTTAAACTGTGATTGGCTAGAACTGACGTTCTCAGGCCTGGGACCCAAGGTGGTTCTCAGCTCACTGTGCACCTCTTCAAGGTGATGTGAATGACGTGTCTGAATTGTAACTTCTGTGCACCTCCTTTGCCTACGAGACCATGTCCCGCTCCTCGCAACACTGTGTTGCACATTTGTCACAGCCTGCATCTGGGCGCCTGAAATCGGCTCCCCTTTCCCACCCCCGATCACTGTCCATTGTTTGCTTCAGCTGTACCACGTGTTTGAAGACCACGAAATTGAGCTCTGCATCTCTAAATTATGAGGATTTATTCAATTTTTCTGCAGCTGGTACAGTGGTCGAAGTGAGCGGGAGCTGTTGGGAGCGGTGCTCCTCTACTTTTAAAAATTAAGTTTTACTGTTGCTGTACTTTTATTTGAAAAAGAAACCGTTCCGGAATGGTTTCATTTTAAGATAACAGTGTAGGAAGAAGATGAAACTTGCACTTTCTGTGCACTACACTGAACGTTCCCTTAAACAGCAGGCACAGGTGTTTTTTTTTTTTTTGGGCGTGGTATTGGGGTTTGAGGGGAGTGGGTACAGGCCAGCAGGGAACATAGATCCACTTCTTATTTTCGTACACTTTGACCACTGAGCAGGTCCCTTTGTCGTCTCGGGATTGGAATGTCTTTGTATCTCTTGTCCTTGGCTGTGGGCCTTGTCTCACACATCTGGCTCCCTGTGAAGCCTGAATCAGCTCAGCTCGTCTCCGGTCAATAATATGAGGCCTGCTGTAATTTTCCTTAACCTTATAATGCGGTTTCTACATTGTCCATGTAATACTAAATTCTCTATGGGTTAGCTATACGTGGTTAAATCACGTTCCATATACACTCCTATATGTCCATGTGACTATTAATAATAATAATAATATTGGCTTTTAAGCATCAGCAAGCTCGATCAGGATCTCTTGTGCCTTGCTGGTTCTGCGCTACTGCGTTTGTCTAATGACAAAATAATAAAAGCAATGACCGTATGTATATGTATCTGTCTTCTATAGAACTGCATGCTTGTGATCTTAATGTATTTGAGTGCGTGTTTGTGCCGCGGATTGCACGTGTGCTTCATGTCTAACGCTGCACCGTCGTGGTGTCGCTAATTATGTCAGCAACATGGCTTCTTGGTGCTTAGGCCGGGCTGTCCATGAAGCTGTCTCTGACCATGGCATGCGGCTCTTCATATATGCGTGGTAAATCTGTACCACAGCTGGTCTGTATGTCTGCCTGAGAGAGTACCTCTCAGTATGTTTGTCAATCATTGGTGCATTTGGGATACATCCGAAATAGAATGGGTGGTTGCAGTGTTTTTCTGGCCTTCGGTCTTGAGGGGGGTGGTCCCAGGATTCCGACTCCCTCTACAGGGGTAGACCACCACAGCATATCCCATACATTATGTATTACCCACCTTACCACATATAATTGTGTAGAAAGGCGCAGTTAAAAATTAAGCATGTCCGGCCTCTGCATTTTTTTGTGGCGTTATTACGGGGTGATACCACCGTGAGCCCTGTAGGTTTATCCGATTGCAATGTAATTGATAAATTCATTAAATCCAAGAGGATATATACTATTTGAGGCAGCAGAGGTGTTGCGAGGGGGGGTTTAGGGGGCTATATCCCCGGGCTTTTGGTTGTAGCCCCGGATAGAATCTCAGGGGTTACAACCAAAAGCCTACCTAGCCCTGAGTCCCATCAGTCCCCACATTAGCGTAGACCCAGAATTTTTCCAGACCTAGCAACACGCCTGGAGGCAAGCTTCATCCTGCAGATCAAAATATTTAGGAATCTGGGATCTATTCCATGGGATAGTTTTCATAATCACAAGATATGCTAACACTGCTAATTGAAGCACTCATACTCCAGCCTGCCAGCAGTAATAGCTCTACATGAATATTCTGCCAGAACTCTCAGACAGGGTCGAAAAAGGATCCATCCCAGCTCTCCCCATCTGTCAAGTAAGCCTTATCTGGGAATTGATATGGGAGAGGAAGCAGGTTCTTTTTCTGATGGAAGAAGGTTTGAATGTATCGTCGAGTAACAAGGGCGGCTGGAATATCATCCAGAGTACTGCTGGCTTCCAGTTCTGAGTGGGCATGGTACTGTTGCCATCAGAATCACGAATGCCCACAATCTGATGGTCAGAAAAAACCATGTCTGGGGTTGTTTGGGGTTCCTTGCAGAGGGGACCTGGCCTTGCAGTTTGGGCCGGGCTGCTCCCACTGGTAGCAGTATCTGACGGATTAGCGTGTGGCAGGATCCCTTTTGTAATGGAGCAGACTAGCTAAAAAACGGTGGTGTGGAAGGTTGCCCCAGTGTCAGTGGTTCAGCTTTATTCAAAACCTTCGACCCATCACATTTTTGGGTTACAGAAAAGGACCAGACAAAGCGGTAGGAAACGGGAAATGGAGAACATATCTGTAGCTCTAATCTTGGCGGAAACATCTGACTACCTAGTGCCCTTGTTTGTTGTCCAATCGAGCTGGACAAAACATAATATAGGTAACTGGGTGTTCGGCCAATCAGCAGAACGTTCCATATCGCACACACAATACATCCGCCTGACCTGTCCTTGGAAAGTGGCACCGGAAAGGCAGGCCCCCTCGAGTCCCAGTTTGGCCATCAAACCATCTAAATGTAAGCTATCCGAGCCGCTTCTCGCACCTGGAAAACATGGTAGCCAGTGAAGGAGTATATCAATGGCCTAGACGAACTATCTCTCATGTTGTTTGTGGAATATGTAACTGGAACATTTCCTCGTGTAAAGCCTTGGAATTTTTGGTTAGTTGAAACAACGGATTCACGTGTTTTCATTGTGGCAATTTTTGTCGCAGCTGTTTTCACTGGTTTTTGTGATTTAAAAACATTGTTTATGTGGCTACCACGTCAGACCCCCACGACCAAAACTCCTACACTAACACACAACACGTATGTTAGTTTAAAAAAAAAAACAGCTTGGGTGGAAACACCACGGTGAAAACAGCCGTGCCAAAAATTGCAGCAAATACGGTAATTGTAAAACAACGGTCTGCAAGGAAGAAAGCTTTGTCTCGGATTCAACTTCCTCCAAAGTTATTTTTTTTACATTGGTGCAGAAATAAGGAGTAGTGGAAAAAAACATCATATGAAAAAGGGTTTCAACACCACAACCATCAGTTCCTCAAGATGAATCCCGCGTAGCTTAGTCAGCGGAGCATCACAATTTTAATCTGAGAGTCCAGTGTGCAAGTCCCTGTAAATAAGTAAATAATGCACAGCCCCACGACAGACCTATTGACTCAACGTTTCCAATGTCAGTCTCCTATGGATCTCCCTTTTCCCCAGTCATTTATTCAGAAGTGGGGAATAATGAGGGGTTGGGGGCAATGCAGGCTAGGGGGCAATGCACGCAACCAAACATGGACCCCCAAGTCCTATTTTTCACCCTCTCATCCAGATCTTGCCAGGACCGCATTAGAGGCCAACCAGAACATAAGTAAACCTCTCACATACAAAAACAATCACTGTACAGTTCACCCTCCTTCATACCAACTGCAGGCTCTGGTGCTACAGACCAAGACATGCCTTTTAACAATTCAGCCATTATGACATCCAATTCTGTTTTTAGGGTTTGCCCCCTCTTCCCATCCTTTAGAAAAGCTCCTGCCAATTCAAGTTGCATGAAATTAAATACATTCATATTATGAAAAACCAAACAGTGCTTACAAGTGACCGGGGTGCCAAAGTATGATTTTCTTGGTGCCCCCCAGCAGATCATCCACATACCCAATGCCCCTGGTAAATGAAGATCCAAAGTAGAATAAGACTAGATTCATTATTAGAAAAAACAAATGCATTTGACTCATTTTTTTAGATGGAAAAAATGTGATGCAAATACATTTAGATGCAAGGAATTTGATGCAATGACCAGAAACCATTATTAGGTAGTTCAGTTCAGTGTAAATTCATGAAATGATTAATGAAATTAATTTAATAATTCCATCTTTTTTAAAGAATCTACCACTCTAGTGTGAGAATTGAATATGTAGACGATATTCCTTCTTTTGAGTGGTAACTTTTTGGGACTACTTACTGTTAATGTTTAGCCCTTGGGGCCACTGTTTGCATAATTGAATCATGGATCTACTGATTACAGATTTAAGATCCCGATAAGTCTTCTTAGCTTCTGCTGACCGATGAAAAGCACCCCGTTTCTGTAGGAGGTAAATCGAGGTTGTTACTACAAAGATGAGAGGGAAATTAAACATTGGTAATAGTGGGCGAAGCCAAAGAAACTGCTGGAGTCCTTTTATATTCAAGGATGAAGGCCCTTCTCTTATGGCTCTAGTTTTTCATGTGTTGTGACAAAATCGCAGGGCTAACATCGGGTCCTGCCCCTTATATGCCTGGCGAGTGAGCCCGGCATGATCACGCTAAACCCACCAGTTAAAAATTCTAGGCAGTACCCCGCGCAAGGTGAATAGACAATGCACAAGAAGGGGGAGGGTCCTGGCAGACTAAGCCCACATGATCCGCCCCCAAGACCCTACACGAGAGTCTCTCTAAATCAGAACCAGGATGTTAAGCAGACCATCCCTCGCATATTCCAGAACTCCTCCGAGAACAACTAGTTACGAACTACAAGGTCCCAAAGAAACAGAGTATTCGAGGCTGCATTTCCCAGAATGCATCATGTTTAGAGCTCCAAAACCCATAGCGGATAGACTGTGGGAAGCCACCAACACATTCAAAGATACCCCATACACAACAGGTGCAGCTCATGCAAGGGAGAACCCCAATTTAAGCCAAACCCCCACCCAGCAGCAGTGCTTGCGAAGGAGAATGCCGTTCTACCCTACCCTGCAGCGTGCTACCTTCCCCCTTGTTATGTTATGGTGCATTTGGATAGAGCCTTATGTACAGTGGTCGAAGTGTATGAAAAGAAGTAGTGGAGCTATGTTCCCTGCTGGCCTATCCCTGCTCCCCACAAACTCTATTGCCACAACTCCTCCCACACACAATAAACCCCCCAAAACACTTGCACTTGATGCTTAAGGGAACGTTTAGTGCAGTGCACTGAAAGTGAAGGTTTCAACTTCTTACTACACTTTTATTTTAAAAGAAAACCATTCCTGAACGGTTTAGTTTTAAAATAAAAGTATAGGAGCTGTAAAAGGGAATTTAAAAAAGTATAGGAGCACCGCTCCCGACCGCTCCCGCTCACTTCGACCACTGCTTATGTACCATTGGTATGATCTCAAACCCCTGTGAGTGGAATGCCCTTGAGGCCCGTGGTCCCAGTCAGTGGAAAAAGTAGTGTAGCATATAGTGCTTGGGTGCACTTGGTATGTGTGAAGCCACAGTGGTTTGCACGGGGTTGGCTGCATTCGAATGCTAGGTGTGGTACAGTGGATGTGAGAGATCAGTGTATTGTGCGCAGCAAGGACAGTGGTCTCCGAGCCTTCATTCTGGCTGCCGTGGTGCCTGTTTAAGAGATTATGTCTTCCGCTAGACCGATTTCTCATGGGGTATAGCTGTGTTCTACCAGGCTGTTAAGGTGTTCTAGGAGCAATGTAGGGATGTGTGCTGCTGGGCCGAATTGATAGAGTGGTGTAGCTGCATTCTGTTTGTAGATGTAAAGTGGAGAATTCACATATTAGTAGGAATGAGTGTCTGTGGTTACCGGTAGGAGGCCCCTGTTCCTGGGTTGCTTTTGGAGCTCAATGCACCAGCCGTGTCTGTCCTGGTGGTGGATTTCCGAGAGAGATAATGTGGCCGGTGAGGGTACGTTGTGTTAGGTTAGTCGGGTGGTCCTTTTATAAAGTCTCTGCAGTAGGACTCAGAGGACCCATTTTCCAGGTCCCTGGTGGAAGTTTAAGGTGGGAGGCTGGGGACTTCCTGGGTTATCGCATGATTCTCTGGAGAGTCCAGCCAAGCATAGTTACTTCTGTATTTCTGCTGCCTAGGTCGGAACCCCTCTGGTCTATAGGCCGACGTCCATGCCCTGACTGTTTCTGCTTTTCCGAGGTGAAGTAATTTATTAGCCGGCTTCCGTGGCCTTACTGTTGCTGTGTTCGAGTTAGTGCCGATTCTGTCTGAAATATGCCTCTTGGTAGATGAATTTGTGGCCTGAGGTGGTCCCTTTCACGGATTTGGGAAAAGGCCTTGTAGCTCTGGTTGTGTTGAATATGGGGAGGCACTGAATTTCACAGAGTTGATGCCAGGATAGAGTAGGCTGACCCTCCAAACTTGGCGGAGGGCCGTGCTTGACCTTAGGGTGCATGTGGGGCGGTAGGGCATAATCTTCTCTTAGAGGTATATCAGGCCTGCCTTGTGGACGGCTTGGTGGGTGATGCAGTGTTTTGAGCTTGGCCCTCCGTACAAAAGTAGAGAGTGCAGACACCAGGCGAGAGGTTATCCCTTCATCCCACTGCAAGGAGGAGTCTAGCAGATGCGTATTGGAGTTTAAGTTGGCAGCTCGGTGCACTCAGGTACATGGAGTTTGCATACTCCACTCTGAGAAAGATGATGGACATGATGGAAGCCAGCCTGTTGGGCTAGGTGAGGTAAGGGAAGGTAGGGATGAGTGGTCTGTCCAGATGAGGGGTTTGAGGATGGACACCGAGACGAGGTCAGAAGATCGGAAGATTGCATCAAGGGTGTGGCCTCCGGTGTAGGTGGGACCTGTGGTATGCCGGGAGAGGTTGAGTGACTGTAAGCTGTCAACCAGGCATTGGGTTATGGAATTGTTGGGTACATCAAACCAGATATTGAAGTCCCCCAGTAGAGTGAGTGAAGGATGGTTGACCAGAGTGGTAGCTAGTGAGTCACAGAGATTGTTCCCAAAGGTAAAACAATTTTGCACATGTGGGTACTTTACTGGAGGTTTTCCCATACTTTATGATGTCCTATTACACACAAGAAAGCTACAAAATCCACAAAAATGAACTTCTGTGCAGAGAGACAGCCGGAGGCAAGGGAGGAGCAGAGCAGCAGACAAACTCCAGCTATTGGTCTGGAAACAAACTGAAAGAAATCCAACGTGGAGGAAAGCCTTTTAAAAACTTCCCACCCCTGCCCTGGACCACAAAACCAATTATCCAACAAATTCAAATATGTTCCTCAGCCCATAGGAGTATGGTGAGGACATTAAAACTGAGGGTAAGATCCAGAGACAGTGTCTTTTGGGGCAGGCGCTGAGGAAAGGAATTTGCTGAGGAAGCTAATGAGCCCCAGAGCAGAGGCGCCCCTTAAGTCAAGGGGAGGGCTGTCCTCCAGTGATGAAGAGGAAAGCCCCATGACCTCAGAAGAGGGATTTGGTTCACTGAGGAAGAGTTTATTCCAAACGCATTTGAACTTAACATGTATGTTGTCAGAATTTTATATTGTATACAATGAGAATCGTATACTACAAATAACCATGTGTATATTTCCCATTGTCTACCTTTTATCCATTTTGTCTTTGAATAGTTTTTATTTTTAGAACATTTCCATAACAGGATGTGTGACTTTTTGTTTCTTTTTTTATTGTTTATTTCTTCATTATTCCTGCGTTCAGTGTTCGCTCAGCTCGTCTTTTATGACATCATCGTGCATGCTTGCGTGATGACATCGTTATGCAATATGTGCATGCTAGCTTTTTGCTAGCAAATTTTTAACACAACGGTCACAGCCTTTTAAAGCTGATTATTTTCCTAATTAAAGTTGCTGCGCTGCAAACTATTACTATTTGTGAGTCAGTGTGATGTACATTATAATGGATAAAATATATAATATCTAACTATTGCCCACATTATAGTTATTTCCGTTTTGAGTTACCATTGCTCAAAACGTTTTGGTTATTTTTAGCTTTGTCTGTGTGTTTAAGCTGTGCGGTCACTTATGATTTGAAATATCAGGGTTTGCAAAATCTATTAGCCCACTAGCATTGGCGAGTAATTTTTAAGAAGGGCGAGGACCATTTGCATGATACTCAACCTTGCTGGCAAGTATGGGGATATCAGAAATGCATACTGTGAACACACTTTGCAGTAAACGGCAAATGCAAGTTTCACTGTGCATGCATTGCAGCATTGCACCAAAAATGAAGTGTTCTTATTGCGACTTGCACCATTTTACAAAAAGAACTGGTAAATAATTTTGTCACCAGTCACCTTGAGGAGAGTGCATTTCTCTTAGGTCGAGTAGGTAAACTAAGGAACTCGTCCTGCAGGCCAAGTGGGATTTTTAAAAATGTGCAAGGCCAGATATTTTTCTGTTGTCTTTTGCCATTTCATCACAAGCACAACAGGTGAGAGTTTACATATGTACATACACGCTTTATCATGCAATGCCTGGTTTTACTACGAATTTATTTGTTTGACCATGGACGGTTTACTTTTCTAAATGTTTATATGTTTGTTACCAGTCCCCCTCACACAAATATTATAGTCTGCACTGGTAAATGACTGTGGGAACTGAAATGCAATGGCAAAAACTCATCTGCCGCTTTGAAATATGGATGGTCAACAAGAAGATGTGGTCATGATTAGCAATACATAATAATTGTGTATCCTTGCTCTTAACTGCCATGAAACATTTCATTTAATGATCATAGCGCAGGCTGCTTGAGTGCAACCAGTTCTGAGGAACACACCTTCTGTTTTTCTCTATTCTGATCAACCACATTGAGCATTGTGGTAACTGGAGTGTACCTTATCACCTAACATTGTATTATTATACTCATAACTGAACATATAATTGGGATTTTCTTATTTTTTTTATATCACCCTTCATGCTGGAATTCAGGATCTAAGCACGGAACCGGGTATCGAACCCATGCTGCTCAGTGTGGTCTAGCTTCCAAGACAAGCACGTTGCCCCTGAGGCACTCACCCTGGTGCACACATGTCCCTTTCTCCAAAGACCCTAACTCATGCCAACCCACCACCTAGCAGCAGTGCTTGTGAAGGAGAACACTTTTCTCGCTCCCCTGTAGTTGCAGTATTTCCTTCCCACGGGAAAAACGTTTTGCACAGCTGTGAACTTTACTAGAGGTTTTCATCTACCTTATGATGGCCTTTTAAACACCAGAAACCCACTAAATGGACAACTGTGTGGGGAGACAGGCATACGGCAATGGAGGAGCAGGGCAGCAGACAAACACCAGCTATTGCACTGGAAACAAACTGAAAGAACCTCAACGTGGCGGCAAGCCTTACAAAGACATCCTACCCCTTGCCTGGAACCAAATATCCAATCAATTAAAACAAATTGCTTTAGCCATTTGGAGGATAGTGAGGACATTAAAACGGAGGCTAAGATTGACAGACAGTGGGCCTCATTACAAGTCAGGTGGCAACCCACCGGTGCTACCAGCGGGTTGCCGCCGGACTCGTACTGCCGTTTCTGCTGCCTGAGATCCCGGTGCCAAGTGTAAGTCCCCATCCCCATGGAGTACCATAGGTTTCCATGGGAATGGGGACACAGAAGCACTGGCACCGTTGCTAACAGTGCTGGTGCTTCCGTGACAACTATTTGGGTGGGTGGGGTTACGCCCAGCAGGTCAGACCTGCCGGGCTCAATGGCTCCCACCATCAGAGTTGTAGTGTGGCAGTCCTGAAAGAGTACCAGTGTTTTTTGGGCTGCACACAGAGGAAAGGAGTTAGCTAAGGATGCTGAGAGCACCATATCAGGGAAGCCGCTTGAGCCCAGAAGAAGGTTGTGCCCCAGTAAGTGGGAGATAAGTTTCCTGGACCCAAAAGAGGGGTTTGCGCAAATGTGGGGCAGGAGAGCCCCTTGAGACTAGAAGAAATAGACCCCCAACCTAAGAAGGGGGAGATGTAAGGAACTAATGGTGGCAACAGTAAAGACAGACACAAGTGATCACAGATCAAGGGTGTTTCTTAAACTGTATATGTGGGTTGGAAAAACACCTAATTTAAACCTAAATCTAAGATGTGAGCAAGCTACAACCATCAAATAATAATAAGGCAGTCCTAGTGGCGTCTTGTCAAAATAAAAGGGCCTATACTAAGAAAAACCTATTGACAACCCTTACTCTAAATACAAACAAAGAGTGTGGGATATGGTTCACAAGAAAGAAGTGTTCACAATTGATAAGTCAGGATGTGGTAGTCGGGGTCTCTCTTCCCCGGGTTTTGAGCACGGGACAAGGTGGGACTCCTGCGCACGGCACGCGCTCAAGCTTTCCCAGCACGAGCCAACAGTTCCACTCTCAGCTATCAGAGCCTTCGGTGGTTAAGTCTCTTTTCTACAAAAAAGTCTCTTGCCTCCGAGGACCTGATGTATTTCAAAAATAATAAACAATAGTTCCTTTCTGCTTGCACATTGGGTGATGCCATTTCACCCCTGCATCCCCATCTTCTGGGCTCAAATCCACCAAAAAGTTATTTGCAATATAGGAACCTTTGGTAGTTACGTTTCTTGCTTCCGAGGGTCTGATGGGTTCAAAACAATACACAAAAGTGTCTTCCTGACTGTACTTCATGTGATAATTCTTCACCTCTGACTTTTGACTATACACAGGACTTTACTAAACTCCTTTATGAGCACTTTGACCTCTTTCTTGCGCCATTCTCAAGGCCTTCTGGTCATGATAGTTTCAACCCACATGGTGCCGGGCTCCTCTGCAGCTGGTTTTCCCCTCTCGTATTAATAGTTCTTTGTACTTTCTCCAATTAGCCGTTTGATACTTTTGTTCAACACAGTTCGGTTTCTTATCAGCTCTCACCTCGACTCACCGGCTGTGATGAACCATTCTGGAGTCAAGGTCAGTACCACAGTGGCAAGTGTCTCCCCCTGACTTGGTTATCAGTGAAGGAGGGCCGCGTGCACCATTGACATCTACTGCAACACACGCTGCCTATTGTTCGCAGTCTTACGATTCCTTCCGTGGAGGTTTCATGGGCCTGGCTCGGAAAGGGCAAGGTTACCTTTCTCCTTGTCATCAGGGATGTCATTTGTGGGTCACAGTTGCGACCCCTGAGGTCTCCGTTGCTACCCCTGTGGTCTCCTTTGCTAGCCAAAAAAATATGTAGCTCTTTGTTTTTGGAGTGGCTGGCTTTCTTGTGCAGGCTTCTTAAAGAAACACGGGGATCCACAAGTAATACTTTGAGCAGTGACCCTAAATAAGAAAGAATAGGAATAACACATAATTTGTCTTTCTGGAATTCTATGTAATAATTGCTAGAATCATTAAAGGTTTATTTCAGGCACTCTTCAGGTGGTGAGTCTCTGATTTAGTCAGTTCTTAAACACCTGAACTCAGCCTTTCATCCTTCTGAGGTCGAGAAATAAGTAACAACACAGGTTGGGTGATACTGTATGTATATTTGTTCCATATAAAGCGCTTAAGTGTAAGTGCTATATAATAACACATCATTATCATTTGGACATAGACACCTGCTTGCATTCACAGTAATTTGGTAATATGGGCATATACACAATGATATTAATGATACATAAGGTGATCCATTCTTGTTTGAAATGTATATCACATTTTAGTGATATCGTAACCATAATTTTCATAGTATACTTAGGAACAATGCTATGTGATGTCACTTCCTGTTTTGTCAAGGGGTAAAAGATTGTGTTCCATCACTTCCTGTGATGCCACGTTGGGCAGGGAAGGGTCAAATGACATCACTTTCGGTGATGTCACCAGAGGACCAAGGCCATGTGATGTCACTTCCGCTACCCCAGGCATTTTGGTGAAATGACATCCCTGCTTGTCATACTCTCGATTCGCGCCGTCTTTCTCCTCCGCTTGAACTGCCGTGCTGAGTTAGCTCTCTCATCATGAGGTATGCCTTGCTTGTATTGTGCTCTTGTGCTCCACCTTTTTGTCCCTGTGGGGAAGGGAAAGGGCTGTCAAATGTCTATGATTCTGGTCAATTGCCTGACTTTGCTTTACCCTTGTCCATTGTCTTTTGTGGTACGTGAAAATGTTTGTTGGAAAAGGGGTGAGGGGGTAGAGTGCTTGAGTATCCTACGCAGGAGGATGGGGAAAAGTTGTTCTAAGATGGGGGATAACGCATCCCACCCATCGGTGTCCCACTTCCACTCCCCGAGTACTCCCCGTCCAGGAGATCCTCCCGCACTGGTCCACCCCCAGGAACTGAATCCAACTGCGATGGCCGTGTCCTGGCCACCTGGATGACAGATCCCCGGGGACTAACGGGTGAGACACATTGAAGTTCTCACAGTACACAACCTCTATTCAAAAGTGAAGAAATGCAAGTTCAATTACCAAACTGTAGAGTTCCTTGGACATATCTCTCCCAGGCAGCATAAACGGCGGAGCAGGAAAGCAAACTTTGAGCGAGTCAGGTTTGCTGGAAGGTGCCGGAGAGAAGGAGAAAGACCTAGTGAGCTGCAGAAGCCCTGGAAGACCGCCCAAACGTTGGCCCTGCTATTGGAGAGGAGACTGCAGTGTGGAGGAGGGAGCTGTGCATCCAGAAGGCAAGACCAGGGGCAGCTGGGGCTGCCTTGTGGTACCTATAACAGAACCTCTCCCCTGGGGCCAGACAGGCAAACCCAGGTACATGAGGGGCAGGAGGTAAGACCCTGACCTCATTGAAACATCCCTTTTGAGGCTCCTACAGCTCCCAAAACATTGAATGCCGATTTGGGAGCTGTGAAGTGGGAGCTAAATTATGGGACTGGGAGACCAAAAACATACTTTTGAAGATGGTGAACTTTGTGAGAGGGGTCCGAGCCCAGCAGAGGGAGAGTCTTGTGAACTTTGTAAGAAGGGTCTGAGCCCGGCAGAAGGAGACCCCTGTGAACTTTGTGGGAGGGGTCCAAGCCAGTAGAGGGAGACCTTGTGAACTTTTTGAGAGAGAAATTGGCACCAGAGATAGAGTGGTCCGGCGCCATGTGGGCGCTCATTCAAAGGACTCTTGCTGGTGCCCTCTCTCCCGAACCAGGAGAAACAACAAGTACCAAGAGGCCTTAGGGGAGGCCGGCGTGAGGTGTCAAGGGGGTCATACAAGGGTCAAACCAAACCCCTTGTACAGTCAAAAGTCTTTCACACGTTGCGGAGGTAAATGTGAACCTGACTGAGGGATGCCTACGAATTGGGGTGAACTCTAACACACCCTAAAACATTGTGATGAATGAACTCTGAGAAGCCTGACTGGGGGCTTTAGAGAAAACCAGACTGTGGCTTTAGAAAGAGTCGGATTGGGGGCTTAAGGGAAAGCCTGACTGGGGGCTGGAGGGTTGCCAAGGGAACGCTAGGGGAAGGGAACTCCCGCTTTCTGATAAGATTTTAAAAGTGTGAACCCGACTCAGGGAATTGTGAAACTGGCATTTGCGCCCTGCTGAGGGGAATGCTGTGCGAACTGTGATATTGTGAAGCACGCACTTGCCATAGAATAGCAGTGACCCAGCGAGACGTGATCACCTTTCAGAAGCCTCTGTTTAAATTGGCAAGTGCTTTGAGAGGCTAACGCTGAAAGAAGGATCGGAGCCTGGCTGAGGGGTATCCTAGGTTGAAGAGTAATCACCCGACGTGAAGGTTACCAAACTGTTTGTTTTGTTGTTTTTGGAATATCAGGCCCTCTGAAGCAAGAGACATTGCATGAGAAGAGACTTGAGCACAAAAGGCCCCGATATAGAGAAAAGCAACTGTAAACTTGTGCTGGAGAAGCCCAGGAGTATGCTGTGCTCAATAGTCCCGCCTTGTCCTGTGCTAAAAATGAAGGAAAGGGAGAGCCTGGCCTTAACATCCTGACTAATCATTTTGTGAACATTTCTTTCTTTTCTTGTTAACATTATCCCACACTATTTTGTAGCATAGCAGTAAGGATTAGCAATAGATAGTTTTAGTATAGGCCCTTTCTATTTGACTAGACTCCACTTGGACTGTATAATTATTATTTGATGGTCGTAGCTTGCTCCCATCTTAGATTTAGGTTTAGATTAGGCGTTTATCTCACCCATTTTTCAGTTTACTAAACACCCTTGAACTGTGATCACATGTGTCTGTCTTGCTTTGATACCATGCCTTCCTTACAGTACCCACAAGGGCTGAGGAACGTTGTGAAAAAGGAAAACATGGTTTTCCAGGGATTCTGAATAAATCCATATCTCACACAGATAGGCATCGACAAACACATTCAACATATCTTGAAATATATCATTAGTCAAATGTTGAAAGGCAATTGCAGCATTGCCCCGCCTGAAACCATATTGCAGTAGTAAAAATGGGTGAGAACTGAACGCTGTCTTCCTCGCATCTTCTACTTGATGTGGATCATGCATTTTTAGCTGGCAAAACAGGCTTTAATCGAAGTGGATAATTATTTTTGATGTTGCCTATTTCTCTACATCAAACACAGGGTCATGTTGGCAGTGGACTAAAATGCCAACAGCTCAGAGTCTTAAGGTAAGCTTAATGAGGTGAATGCTAATAGGATAGCTCCATGCGTCAATGTATCCGTTTCAGAAATCTATATGCAACCTTAAGAACACGCCTTCCAATCGTGACAGATCCACTCAGGCTTACACCTTTTGGAAATTGATCAAATGAGTTCCATTGAGTTGGGTGATCATGGCAACCGTTTCTTTGAGCTGTTAAGAGATAAAGCCCAGAAAAACCTTGAACGGCTATAAATGAGAACCGTCTCTTCTTTACAAGGACACATAATCAGTCGCCTGGACTTGCATACTCTCCCGACAACCTTCACAGAACCCATCCACAAGCCAGCTCTACGTGGATCGCTAGCAGAGACCTAGCCACCCCTACCTACCTTTGTATGGGTTAAAATGCACACATGTATTCCAAATTCCTATGACCAATCTCTCGTACTGGGAACTTCGGTCCTTCAAGGGTGTTCAACCATCAGCGCTTTAAGGCCATACTAATGGGAGTTGGTACAATGCAAGTGCCATATTACATTACAAAGGAGAACTGGTGCATAAAAAGTACCTTTGAAATTAAATCATTGCATGTGGTGAGGATGCGATCTGGGAGGTCACACAATCCCCCCCCCCGCCCCATAATCTATCAACATCATGTGTGGTCAGTCACTCGCTGGTGTATGATATAATGGTTTTCAAATATTACAACCTACAAACATTCTCCCCAAACTCCCGACTCCAAAACTCTCGATGGCCTAGCACCTACAAATAAAAATAAAATAAAAACAAGTTATTAAGAAATGCTAGTATGGTAGAGAGCTTGCCCTTCCAAAATGAACAAATAGAAAACTTGAATAGTGCCGGAAATAACAGTCTATAACCACAAAAGTGAAGGTGGGAAGATTTTTAATGAATCTGAACCACTGGCATATCTCTGGGCAACATTCCAGACCACCATCTTTTAGCCCGTCTGCGCCATTGCAGAAGGGGGCCAGCCATATGCAAATCAGTCAAGTACTGCCACCAATGGTAGCAGCCCAGCCCGAACTTCTAGACCAGGTCCCCTCTGCATGGAAACAAAAGCAACCTCAGCCATGTTTCTTTTCTGACCATCAGATTGTGGGCATCTCTGATATTGATGGCAGTACTTGACTGATTTTCATATGGCTGGACCACTTTTGCAATGGCTGAATATGGCAAAAACCACTCAACAACAAAGAAAGGTTTTGAGGCTGCTATGAAGTGACCGACTCAAATAAGGCAGAATTTCTGCACAATCTTAACACAAATGCAGAAAACAAATAAGTCAAATTTGTCTGCAAATGCAGTGTGAGGGTTCAAAAATGCAAGACACACGAAAAGGTAAAGTTTTCTCAATCTTTGTCCTTTATTCAAAAGTAAAAAGGTGTCTGATTAATGCCCAACTTTCCCTGACCTAGCAGAGAGGTACCTGCCTGACAAACTAAGACTAAAGAAAGATGGCTTTGTGTTCAAAATATCTCTGGTCCTCACACTAATACATACAATCAAATTATACAATGAAAATAGGCTGATTTTGGGTTCAACATAAAAATGTTTAGTGAATCAAACTCAAATGTTCGTTAAAGTACTCCTTGTGACCAGTTATTCCATTCCCCTGGAGAAATTCGGGAAACATAAATAATAGTTCTGTTTCAGCAAAATTCTGTTCAAGCAAAATAGAAATGTCTTTTCCAACCTCAGTGTTCGTCGACTCTAGGAGAAACAAGTCTTTTTCACCAGACTAACTTGATAGTTCAAAAACAAATCAATGTCTTCCACAATAGCCCTCTTGCAAAGATGATTGACTTTTTCCCCAAGACACAGGTTCCATAAACTAAATGCAATTGTTCTGTTATCATGTAACACTTTCTTCAAAAGAAAGTACTTCTTGTCAAGATAGCACATCAATCGTTCTCAATACTTCTTGAAATAGAACTTTTGTTAGGATAGCAAAAAGCAACCTGCCTCAGTAATTCTACTGCTTGTTAAATAATAAAGTACATGGATTCTCTTCATTTAACAATAGTTCTTTTCATATATCTTTCTGTCACAAAGATATCAAACCATCATCTTCTTTCCCGGTCCACTCGCCTGCCAGGAACAATTACTAGAAGCCCTTTCCTGGTGTAATACCCTGCCAGGAAGTAAATTCCTACTACTAACTTCAAACTTGATGGTTATATTGATTCCAATATTCTCCACACCAATCTTTCAGCATGGTCAAAAAATCTCTTTAATGTTGGCTGGATGAGATGTACACTTTCCCAAAAGTATCTCTCTCAAATGGGGATTTATGCTTAATTGAATTCTTAGGGTTTTCTCATAACTTCTTGGCAGATGGTAGTGCTAGTTGTGAGCTTTTCCCAGTGGTTGTCTTAATATGGACTTCTTATAGCCTTGTGTCTGTGTGTAGTATGGGTTAGAGGCTTTCCCCATTGGTAGTTTGCCCATAGTCTTGACTGTCTATCTATTGCCTGTGGGTAGTGTTATTTTTTTATCAACTTTTCCCTCTTGTAGTCCCTTCTGAAGGAATCTTCATCTTTGCCACTTAACTTTGTTTTCATTAGCTAATTGATATTCATTAAATAAGTTCTGCTTTAATTTGTAAATAGTTTGGTGTTCAAAATTAAGGATATTATTATCCTTCGTGCATGGAGCGCCCGGGGACAGCATTCAATATAAGTCAATTCAACGGTTCGCTGTGGTGGCTTCCACTGGCTTTCAGGCTTCGCAGCAGTGTTTCTGCATTCAGTCAGCTTTCTTTCTCGCTTCTGCGAGCCTCGGGAAAGTTGCGCGATGGTCTCTGCGAATGCTGACAGCTTTATTGATCTTCCCTGGCTGTACCCGTCTGCCACACATTACTCAGAAAGCCTGTCTCTTCTCAGCTGGGCTTCTCTTTAGTACACTGCCTTCTGCTGTACTTACTCTGCATTTCTGCTTGTTTTCACCTCTCGGAATGGCTCCTGCAAGCAGGCTTCTCTCTGTGGCTGCCTTGGCACCTCAGATGATGGCAGCTTCCTCAGCTTTGTGCTCCACAGGACCATTAACTGCTCCTTGGCCTTCTTGCTCTTCTTCACCTTCATAACACACCTGGGTCTCATCTTGGGTTTTAGATATCCCACTACGGTGCTTCCTTTGGCAACAACTAGACCGCACCTTTGAATAGTCACAATTCTGAGTACCCATTGTCTCTGAGCGTCTCCTCTTTGTCCCAGTACTTTTAGCATTATGGGAACTGACGTCCATAGAAGAGTGTGTAATATTAAGTTGTTCCATTTTACAATAAGCCATTGTCAATTCAGGATGTTTAGGGAAATTGTGAGACAAGGAGATCCCCCACTGTCCACCAGCATGAGTCTCTTGCTCCATGATCCTCCCACATAAAAACCACCGCCCGGGGCAGGATTTGGGTAGCGGCTGCCTTTCCCTGCCCACAGGAGAGGATGCCCATACCGGGTTCCTTGTGATGATCTCATGGGACTCGCAGCAGAAAACGAAATAAATGAAAAACTAGTATACCAATTTTGCAGGAATTATCTCAATGGAAGGTTGTAACAACCGGTAATGACCAGCAGCCCAGGTTATGTGTGCTGGCTTTAGTGGTCCCGACCAGTAGGACCCACCTTGACGGCCATTGCATCATTAGAAGCCATTTATGGCACTTTGTTTTTTGGGAACTTGATCACAAAAAGATGGCACCTATGAAAAAAGCAAGAAAGAGTGCCTTTTCTATTTTCATGGTGACCACTGAGAGGGAGGTGCAGCTGGGAACCGCTTGGTAGCAGGAAAATGGCTGGTGACAGCTAAGTGTTGTGCATTTATTACTTAAAAAATAAAGTGTATAGGGAGCTAATATCCGAAGGGAGGCGAGTTAAAGTACCTTTGGACCATAGGCTTGTACTGTCAGCTACAGCCCACATTTTGCACAATCTGATTGGCTGCAGTAGACCACTAGAGTGCCAATCCAGCGAAGTGCCATTGACGACTTGCTACAATAATAGCCACCTTGACTGAATATATTTATGCAATGAGGCTGACAGAGTTCAACAGTACAGGGACGCTTCGGCACTTGCGCTTTGGCGCCTGTGCCAAATACGCAGCAGCGAAACACAAATTAAAATAACAGGCGACATTTGCATAGGATAGTGAATCCGTCGATGTAGCTGCAGACACGCGCCCTCGAAGTGTCGCTGTCCGTGCCCAGCATGAGAAGCACCGCGATGCTGTGGCGCGTCCTGCGGGCTTGCTTTCAGTTTGATCAGTTAAGTCGGGGATTTGTTTTTCCATTTTGATGTTTTCTGCAGTTACATCGACCTACTCTGGGCAAATGTATCCATGTGGAAGACGTGATGTCTCTTGCATGTCTTGGGAAGGATTTGTTTCTAGACAAAGCTTATACCACGTGCAGTTCGCTTAAGAGGTTGATGTTATTCCTGGTACTTTTACAAAGTAAACCCAAGTTCTTTTATTAGACTAACTGAAACAAATAAGCTCAGATGGGTCAATTCATGAGCTGACGATGTTCTATAGACTTCCTTAGCGGATGGTGGCCACAGAGTGAAATGGAGGAATACAGAACAGGAATAGACATTTCTTCTGCAAAACCAGCCCATTGTTCATCAACTGCCAAGTCATTACAAAAGGGAAAAGACCATATGCAAATCAGGCTTGGTTCCACCCCAAAAGGGACAGTCCAGCCCAAACTGCGTGGCCACATCCCTTCTGCACGAAACCACAAGCATCCCCAGACATGTTTCGGCCTCAAAACATTGCAATCAACTGAAATATGCCAGCCACGGTTGCTTTGTGCATTAGTGTGAATGGTTTGAGTGTGTTACCATTGCAAGCAGGCATGGCATAGTATCCCTCGGTGTAGCATTTGTCCCATCACATTTGCTTAGGTCATGACAGTGCCTTTTGCTCTTGGCTCGTTTACTTTCTTGTCCACAGGAGGAGACCAGGGTGGCCAATGCTTGCATCGCACCATCCGACACATGGTGCAGGCATGCTACTCACCGTTACTTTGTGCATTACGAGGAACAGTTTAGTGTCTTATTACTCAAACAAACAATTCCACCGTCTGTGTAGTGTCTCAGCTGAGGGCAATGTATTGCCCCTTCCCAGTTCCTCATGTCTTACCTCTGATTTTAACACATGGCACATTACATTTTTTGGCCACAGGAAAAGATGGTTTCATCCAGTGCTGTTTCAATACCTTCCAGCACAATGCACTCAATACATGTATGCCAGTCATGATGCTTTGTGCATTCATGTGAATTGTTTGAGTGTGTTAAAGTTGCGAGCAGGCATGTCACTAATATCTGTCTGTGTAGCATTTGGTCGAAGTGGAATGTATCGCATCGTCACGTTTGCTTGTGTCATTACGGGTCCTTTTGCTCTTGGCCCATGTCGGAGAAACCAGGCCCTCACATCAATTTCGGTGATGGTAAACAGGCGATTTTTTTATTGGGCAAACACAGACTCCTACTTCTAACCTTAATCCTCCTAACTGACTTCACCCCCCATCATACCATTTTACCTTTGTAGATCACTGGTCAGTTGACCAGGGAAAATTCGAGAACACCACAACTAGGATTTACGCCACACTTATCCCGCCTCCCACCAAAACAATGACCACATTAATTACACTCAATGGTCCATTCTCTATTTCCATGCACGGAAGTGACGTTTTTGTGGTAAAGTGTGCCTGTATGATCGGCATAAACCGCTTCATCTGGGAGCACTTCACCTCTCACCTCCTTAGCAGGGGGGAGGAGGGGTTGGTCTTCCACTCCCCTGACAACGTCCTGTTTCAATCAATGACCCATGGTACCATCCAGTTCAGTTCACCATCCTTCAATTTATTTATTTACTGAAACGTTAGGCTCCCACACCCATTCTATTGCTTGACCGTAGGAGGAGACGGGGACGGCCGACACTTCCTCAGCTCCATCCTACACATTACAGCTTGTGCAGGTATGCCACTTACTATTGCTTTTTGGGAAGGACCTTTTTTTTTTGCCCTACTATTCAGAGGATCAATGTCACTAATGGTCCAGCAGTGGAACGTGATACCCATCGCTTTCGTTCATGTCACTTGTAACTGTGTATTTTCCACTAGACCCCATTTACAGGGTAATTCATAGAATTCAGCGCACAAGTGGCGCTCAGTGTGCGCATGCGACTTTCTGCGCCAGCCGTGTGCGCTAAAATCCATTTCCGCGCACAGTGTATTCATGGATTTTAGCCTCCAAAACCAGCCGTGGTGCAGAGTGGCGCAGCGACCCTGCAGCAGCGCCAGGTACGCTCCCAAACCCCTCCCCTTGCGCCATGCACAGTGCACAAAACCAGTACATAGCGCACAGGCCCCGAACCAGTAAAACTCCCCGCGCACCACTCCGAATACATGTACACCCCGGCGAGTTTCCCACGCGATTGGCCCTGTGCGAGCGGGGTACGTGTGTTACTGGGGTATGCGGGTACTTTCACACACGATTGGCACTGTGCGAGCGGGGTACGCGTGTTACTGGGGTGCGTGTGAACTTTCACACGCAATTGTCCCTGTGCTAGCGGGATACGTGTGATACTGGGGTGCGCGGGAACTTTCACACACGATTGGCCCTATGTGAGCAGGGTACGTGTGTTACTGGGGTGCATGGGTACTTTCACACGCGATAGGCCCTGTGCGAGCGGGGTATGTGTGTTACTGGGGTGCGCGGGTACTTTCACATGCGATTGGCCCTGTGCGAGCGGGGTACGTGTGTTACTGGGGTGCGCGGGAACTTTCACAACCAAATTTGCTGTCAGAGCGGGTTACGTGTATCCAGAGTGGTGCGCGGGGAGTCCTACACGTGAATTGGCAGTGCGGGTCCTCCCAGGTGTCCCTTCTACCCCCTCCACGGTCCCTGCAGGCAGCCCACACCACAGGGGACTACCCTGCGCCCCTGGACATGTCCTGCATGCAGCCTGTCCACCATGGCCATTTCCCCAGCCAGGCCACATGTCACGTTGCACTAGTGATCACCAACTCATGTCCCCCAGCACCCCCACCACCCAGCAGTGAGGGGCACCTGCCAGCAGGCCCCCACTCATGTCCCCCAGCACCCCCACCCCCCAGCAGTGAGGGGCGCCTGCCAGCAGGCCCCCACTCATGTCCCCCAGCACCCCCACCCTCCAGCAGTGAGGGGCACCTGCCAGCAGGCCCCCACTCATGTCCCCCAGCACCCTCACACCCCAGCAGTGAGGGGCACCTGCCAGCAGGACCCCACTCATGTCCCCCAGCACCCCCACCCCCCAGCAGTGAGGGTCACCTGCCGGCAGGCCCCCACTCATGTCCCCAGTACTCCCACCCCCCAGCAGTGAGGGTCACCTGCAAGCAGGCCCCCACCCATGTCCCCCAGCACCCCCACCCCCCCCAGCAGTGAGGGACACCTGCCAGGAGGCCCCCATTCATGTCCCCCCACATAAAATAAAGATGCACAATGATAGCCCACTTCTATACCAAAATACCACAGCACGCCACCCCATTACTGAGATGCAATGATTTCCCAATCAAACCCACACTGACATGCCCATCTCAAGACACAAACCAAAAGTCAACTATGTACATCAACACATGTCCGTCACACACACACACTCATTGGAATTGATTTTGTAAACCCACATTTTCACATGCATTAACCCAATGAGCAAATCCCACACATGGAACTAAAATATGAAAATGTATTATGTACAAAAATAAATCAATAAAATGAAAGCATAACAAAATAGCAAACATGAAATGAAAAGCATGTGCAAAAGAAGAGTAAATGAAAAGTATAACCAATACAAAGAAATCCAAAAGAAACAGTCCAAACTCTCCCTCCACCAACGCAAATCCAAAGGAAACGTAAAAAAAAAATCCATTGATCCATGGTGAAATCAAAAGAAAAAGTTCAAAATAATCCATTGTCCAACTATGTACAATCCGTTGTCCAAAAGAAAAATCCATTAATCCATGTACAAAATCAAAATCAATCCAACGTCCAACTATGTACAATCAAATTTCCAAGGGTCCATGAGCCCAACGAAACAAACGAAACCTATCTAATAACCTACCTAACAAAAAAACTATTTACAAAAGTGTGGGGCATAGTCCAAAAGCCCCAAAATAAAGAAAAAAAAGGAAACCTAACACTATAAACTATTTACAATGGCGACGGGCAAGTCCTGGGGTTCACTCAGTGATGTTTTCGGCCAGGGCATCATCGAACTCCATGTCTATTTGCTGGAGGCGGGCCTCTGTCCTGTCCCCGAGGTCTTGCAGGGAGGCACTCATGGCCTGTTCCAACTCCCTGCAAGTCGCCTCAAGGCACTCTGCCCGCCTCAACGCCCGACGCATGGAGAACTCCGCCCTGACCATGGTGAGCCGCGCCGCTTCCGCCCGCCGCCGCTCCGCACCTATACATTGGCCCAACCGCAGCCACATGGAAGACACATCCATTCCAGGGTTCTCCTGCACTCTGGCCGATGCCTGCCCCCTTGATGTCGATGGCCCCGAGCCATCATTGCTCCCACCTAGAGCCTGCTCCTGCTGCTGCTGTCCATGTGCCCTGTCCGATGATGCCTGCACATCCTCCATCAGCTCGTCTCCAGTTGTGGTGTCCACCCCTGCTGGATCACTGACTCCCGACTGTGGCAGGGATGGGATCTCCACCAAGCTGACTGTCTTGGTCAGGTCAGGTCCACAGGGTGCCCTGGTGGAATCTGGGCTGGAATACGGCAGGGAGAACGACTGGCGCATAGTCTCCACAGAGGAGGAGAGGTCCGCCAGAGTGCGCGTCACATGTAGGAACACACCAACCAGGGTCCCTCCCAACAGTGCCACGTCGTGACGCTGCTGTTCATGATGGCGTGCGTTCTCCGCCCAGGAAGAACGCACATCATCACGATTGTCACGTGTGCGCAACGCGACACCAATCAGGACGGAGCCCATACGTTCATTGGACCCCTCGTCCGCAGGTAGTGGAGAGGTAGATGACATGGCGCTCTCCCCTACCTGTGGACGGGCCTGGGACGGGGCATCCCTGCTGGTGCATGGTAGTGCAGTCACAGGGTCAAGGACGGGGACATGCACAGGCCCCTCCGTGGTGACCTGTGCTGCCTCCTGACCCTGGCCCTGGACTGCACCACTTGCACCAGTGGTACTACCCCCACCAGGCCCCATGTGCGGCTCAGTAGCGGGCTCCTCCTCCTCTGTGGAGACCACCAACCTGGATGTCTCCGTACCATCTTCCGCCATTGCAAGCCCCTGTAGGGGCTCACCCGCCCTTCCGCCACAGCCGTAGTGGCAGACGCGGCACCAGCCCCCTCGCTCCCGGATGATGGCAAGTCCTGGAAGTCCTGGGAGGGTGACTGGGCCTTGCGTCACCGCCCAGTGGAGGCACCCTGCCGCTTGGCTCCACAGCGCCGTCTCCGCCCTCTTCTTCACTTGACGCTGCGTAGATGGAGACATAGAACACAAGCATCAGGGTCCAGTACAATATTTGCCTAGACAGGAAACAATAACACATGAGTGGCAGTGTCTAACGTCACTTCCATCCTGTCCCTCCACAACACATGGGTGAATGCACGCAACACACATGCATAAACAGGCACGGCGCCTGCAATCAACATCAGCATCCATGTAGAAGGGGCTTTATTAATCCAAATGTTGCCTTCAAACTCACATGCATCATGGCTCACACTGATCCCATGCACACACATCACTGGAAGGTCATGCATCATGTCTTGTACACCACAGACACATTGGATAGACCCAGTGCATACAACAGTGACCGCACTGCATGAGTGAATGTACACATCACGGACATGTGTCATGAATCCATGGCGTATCAAAGTCACAGACACACTTCTCAGACACACACACATGTGCACCATACATGTACATGACAGCAGCACCCATCCCTCACACCCCTACGACCCCACACATACAGGCAAGTATCAGACTACCAGCACACTGCAACATGCCCTGTATCACACAACAATGCTTGGCCACTTACCGCTCAACGCCAGACGGGTCTTCCTCTGAAGGATCTGGGCGTAGAGCGCTGGGCATACGTGTTCCAGGACCCTGATCTGGATGTCACTCATGCTGACCCGGCCCCCCTCGTGAGGCGCTCGGCCTTGTGGAGGGTCCTGGACCTGAAGTCCTCCCAGCGCTTCTTGACTTGCTTGATGTCGCGGGTTGCCACCCCCTCCGTGTTGATGTCAACCACTACGTCATCCCAGATCCTCTCCCGTCCTTCCTTGTTGGAGCGTGATGTTCCGAAGAGGGCATCATACTGCCCCAGGACATGCTCCACCAGGATACCAACTTCCTTCACACTGAAGCTGGTGGCCCTCTGCCTCTCTGGCTGGGGGTCGCCAGTGGTCTCAGATGATGTTTGCCCCGACATGGTGACCCCCGAGGCAGGCGTGGGTGGGCAACTGGGTCCTGGGGCTGGGCTGTGGAGCGATGGTATCCCAGTCGGGAGTCTTCTGTTCCAGCAGGGGTGGACACAGCAACTGGAACCCTGGCTGATGTGCAGGCACCAAATACCAGGGCACGTGGGCAGCAGGCAGGCAGTAGCAGATGGCAGGTCGGACTGTGCTCAGGGCTCTGGGGGGGCAGTAATTTGGCCTTCTGGGCAGGAGCGTGGTCTTCCGTGTGTTGTTGCGTAGCCAACTTGATACAAAGTGATTTGGCATGTGAAAATCTTGCACGTCAGCGTGTAATTCGAGGCAAGGCCCTTTGCGCGTCAACACACATATGCAGTTTCATTGGACCAAAGGCCCTTAGCGCGTAAGCGCTTCTGTGACATGACTGGCGCAGGAGTTTCCCTCGTGACGTGGACATAGTGGTTTAGCGCGCGTGATAAACTGCACGTCCGCGTGTGAATGCGTGTAATCCAAGGAAAGGGCCTATGCGCGTAAGTGACGTGACGCACACGGGCGTTTCCATCAACACGGGTGCACGTTCATCGTACACGTCCAAAAATTGCACGTCCGAGTGTCAGCTCGTGTAATTGGAGGAAAGGGCCTTAGCCCGTACACGCGTAAGTGATGCTGTACGTGTGGGCCGCTTTAAAAGGTACGTGTAGGACCCCATTTCCTTGTACGTGCATTTCGTGGAGAGCGAGTGGGTGAATTCTGTACTTCTTGTCGGTTCATACGTGATTACTTCACAGCGTTTCAAGTTCATAGTCCCCGTTACCTCTGACAGCGTTCATTTTTTTTTGGGCCGGTTTCCTCAAACAGCGTTCACTTCTTCTTTTGTCCTGTCTCCTCAGACAGCGTACAATTCTTCTTTTGGCGGGGGTGTTACCAATGCGCACACGCGCAATTTTTTCACATTCTTTTTCCAGGCAGACGGTGAGTCGCGCACGCATTTACCAACTGTGCTTGCCCCGTGTGTTGCGTACCCCTTCAGAGGTCATTGTAGGCTGCGTGTAACACGCACGTGTTGTCTACGAAGGGTTGCGTGCACGTTACTTTTTGTTTTCGGGGTGCCTGTGTGTTGCGTGACCCGTCATCTTCCCCCAGGGGTCACAGACAGCCTTGCTAGAGCACTAGTGTACGAATTCCATCTAGTATTCTACCCCTTTCACCCCCAATTGCCCAGGACAATTGTTTATTGCAACTACCATACGCACAACAACATCAGTGCCATGGTTGGGAGGCGACCAAGCGGTAAGGGAGGCAAAGGTGGCCGACCTCCAAAAGGTGGGCGTGGTGGGCGCGGTAGGGGACGTGGCCAGGATTTACAGGGTTCCCCTTAGGCCCCCATGTGTGGAGGACCAATCAGGGACATCCATGACCCCAGCCCCATGGTTGAGGGAAACGTGGCTGACACCATCCCAGTTCAGCCCTTGTTTGACCAGACCATTGTGGCACCTGACCCGGCACAGGATGACTCCCAGGCTTACAGGTCAGCAAGTCTAAGCCACGTGTGCCGGTGCAAGTTGGTGTCACCAGGCCACGTGGATCTGGGGCAGCGATGTCATCTGCTGCCCCAAGTAGGCAGGGTGGGGAGGCTGCAGGGGCAGCTGCAGCTCTATCCACCCAGCTCTGAGTCTCCCAGCCGGGACAGTGTCGGTCCTGGTCCATCAAACTGACGTTGCCCCTGCCAACATCACACTTCAGCCAATGCCTGCACCAAGACCTATGGTCATTGTGCCTTCGCACACTCCCAGTACCCAGTCCACCTGCACTTCTGCTCCTACTGTCTAGAGCGGCGCAAGCCACTCAGGCTCTGCTCCACCTTTGAAAAAGAGGAAGAAGGGTGCTCTGGCACTACAGGCGGAGACCCTAGACACGGCTACACAGTCTGGCACATCAAGGAAGCCTAGCTTTAATGACCCCGAACTTGATGCACTTGTGACCTTAGGTTTGTGAGGCGCACAGCTGATGATTGCTACAAGCGGTGGAATGACCTGAAACGCAGAGCAAAGAACAAGCTGGCCTCGAATCATGCCGCTACTCTGGTGACTGGCGGTGGGTCTCCACCAGAGGACAACAAACTCACTGAACATGAGTCTGTTGCTGGGACCTTCATCACAGAGGAACAGATCCAAGGCGTGGGAGAGCTACCTGATTACGAGGCATTGTCCGGTGAGTGCCCATGCATGTGTGTGTAATCCATGTGTATGTTGTTTGGGTGATGGGTTCTGATTGAGTGCCAGGTGAGGGTGTGTACTCCTGAGTGTAATGGGTCACCCACGTGCCTCCTCCAATACATTCACGTGCATTTGATTTGGGTATGACAGTATCCCTTCTGCCCACAGTAGCCAATTAGCCCCACATTACTGCTGTTGCACTTGAACTATCATATTGCAACAACATTGTTCTGATTTTTTCTGTGTTCATTCAGGCTGATTGTTTAGATCATCCCATTTTTCATATGCTTTTTCATCCCTAATGCCACATATCTGACATGCTTCTTTCATTGTTTACACCCCACATTGTGCCACTTTAGTTACCTGGTTATGTGAATGTTTAAACCATTCAGGGCGAGGGAGTATTGGCCTGCTGAAATGTATTTTTAGGGCCTGTTTGCATGTGGAACATGATAGTTGTTTCTTGTCATGTTCAAGTGACCAACCATTGATGTGTACATCTGCCTACAATCACTGTCTAATTGTACACTGGATGTGTTGCAGTGTGCGGCACATGCATATTTTGCAACACTATTCTGCATTAATCTTCTCATCATGTCCATGTGACATGGATGTGTGACAGTACTTATTCACTGACATATCGCTGTAGTTGTCTTATTTACCATGGCTAGGCTACATGACATGTTTGCTGGCATGTGTCATGTATGTGTATTGGACATGCCACTCACAGGCTGATGTGTGATGCCAGTGCTACACGACATGCTATGATTGTGTTGCTTTTCCATCTTGGTGTCCTCATTGTCTGCCTTTTTGACTCCCCTTCAGAATCATTGACAGTGCATGCATGCCAGGGTTATAGTCATGTGGGACATGTGTTAACCATGTACAGGATCTCTGTCTTGTCAGGCCTATGTGTGTGCTATGGTGCTCATGCCTGTTTCCATTTCTTGTGTTTCATGTTTTTGCAGGTGACGACAGAGTTGATGCTGGTGAGGTTCAGGAGATGGTGCAGACCCAGGAGGATTCTCAGCCACGACCAGACACCAGTGGGGGATGTGTTGTGGTGGTGGGTTAAAACACTTTGGTACCGCAGACCATACTGTCGAGAGGTGCCTCTGGGTGCACCTCCCCAGACCTCTATTCAGGTGCTGAGTCGGATGATGAGACTTATGTGCTGTCGCAGGTCAGTGCTTCTGGCAGGGATTCTGTTCTGTCCAACCCACCTGGACCAGGGGTAGAACCCTCTATGGGGAAGTCAGTGTTGGCAGGTCCGCCTTTGGCGGTTACGGATGCAGGGTCACATTTCACAGCATCTGATCCTGTTCCTGGGCCAGCAGATCAGAGGGGGAATGCAGTCCTGCAGCCTCAGGCAGTGCCAGCACAGCAAGGTGTAGATCGCCTTGCCCCAAACAGGTGTGGTGCCCGCCGACGCGGTGGCCGTGCACCACCAGGTAATACTGTATGGGAAAACTCCATGTACGGTATGGCAACCCAACAGGCAGCATCAGTAGAAATGATGGCTCAGGCAATGGAGAGGGTGGCCACTTCCATTATCCCCCCTGAAAGGCAGATGGAGCAACAACAGCAGGCAACAGACTCCATTTGCCAATCACACAGGGAAGACATGTTGGCGTCCAACAGGGATCGACGGGCGGCACTGGAGACTCTGTGCGAATCCATATCAATAGAGTCACAGGGCCACAGGAAAGCCCTGAGGGTGGAACTCTATAACCTCAGGCAGAGTCTGCTTGAACTTGAGGTTTCCCGAAATGTTAGGGCAGAACAGTAGCTGGAGCAGCTCACACGTTCGCTCTCAGCTGAGCTGCAGGCAACACGTGAGGAGATCCTGGCATCCCGCGAGGCCATGCGTGCAGAAGTGCAGGCAACCCGTGACGTGCTGCATGGGAATCTCCGCACTTTAATCCTCCAGAATCAGACCTTCCAGACCCGCATGCTTGCTGCCATGGAGGACCATACCAAGGCTTTGCGTGGGCTGCCTTCGACAGCAGTTCTCCCACAACGGCATAGCCGTGCAGCCCATGGAGGTATTTTTTATTTCGCAATATCCACGCAGGTGGGTGTTGGTGTGCACCCTGTCCCATTTTTTACAATGTGTTGCCTTGTGTGGCTCCCGTGGGCCTCTACTGTATTCCGGCTGGGCACATGCAGGCTTGTCCCGAGTTTGGGTTAGATGCTTGGGTTCGTGACACACACACCCCTCCTGCTTCCCGTTTCCATGGGCTTGCAAAGGGTGTGACCAAGTGACAGTGACTTACACAGTGACATTGGGCTCCCATGAGCTGTGTGGGCAGTCTGTAGTCAATACTGTGTGTACATCCCTAGTGGGTATTGTTGTATTGTACACTGCATGGTGTATTGATATGTGCTTGTGCATCCATGTCTTCCTCCTAATTTGCAGGTTCCTTCTTCATGCCCTCACAAGGCCGTCTCCTTTGCAGACGGAGTTCATGTTGTATGCAGTACACTGACGTGGCAGCAACACTCTACAGTTGGAAGGGGTCGATGTGCTGGCTTATTCAGGTTGTAAGACTACCACTACTTTGACTTACTACTGTCATGTTTTTGCAATGTTTCATGGTGTGTTGCTGTATTGTGTTGGTGGTATGTATTTGTTCATGTGTGCTGTTTGTTATTGATTACTGGGAGCATATTGTCTGTGGGCAGTTTCCATTTGGGACAGTGCAGGTCTTGTGCATTGCTTTGTTTGCTTTCACATTGCATGACATGCCATGGTGTGTTGGGTGGCGGAGCTGGGGAGGGGTTGGGTGACATGGCGCTATTTTCATGTTGTATTTTGCAAGGGGGTAGTCATTCATGCAGCATAAATGTGTGTTTTTTTGTGACACAGCATTGGTCGTCTTTCGGCAGGTAGGGATGCACACAATGTAACAATTCCAGGTGACCAATCTCAGGCTGGTATGGTTGTGACAGTTGACTGTTCCTTATGTCATCATCATTGATTGTCAGCTGGTATGTGCCAGGGGTGTGTGCACTCCACAGGGGTGTGATTTTAAGTGAAGTAATTAGCCACCAGCTGCGTACGGGCTGCCTCACCACGTGCCCTTTCCCCTCCCATGCGCAGCGGCCGTGCTTGTGGTTGGGGATGTGGGGGCACCGCCATGTCCACGGGCAGGCCCCGGCGTGTTGCAGCGTTGTGCAGGACACATGCTGCCACTATGATCCTGCACACTACTGGGGGCGCGCGCGTATAGCAGCTGCCCACCAGAGCGGACAAGTGAGGGAAAGCGTGACTTGAGCACTCCGAATGTGCGCTCCACTAAGCCCCGGGTTGCAATATTGGCTGTGTTGTATCTTACCTCGGGTGGTGTGGTGGGGTTCCGAATCGGCATCATCATGTGGGTACACAGTGGGTAGGCACTGTGCCCTGGAGAGGTGCTGATGGGTATCATTAGTGGGGTTGTGACATTACTCATTATCTGACATGCATGCATGTGCAGGGGCATTTATACTCACCAAGCATCCATGTATCGCCATGCCGCCCAGCTTCTAGGTCTCGGTTTAGGGTTGACATTCTGTAAATGAAACTGTCATGGGTGGACCCTGGATAGTTGGCATATACTGAGGTGATGATTCCCTTGGCATCACATACTACCTGCACGTTGATGGAATGCCAGTTCTTGCGGTTTCTGTAGATGTACTCAGTTGCCCTGGGAGGACGTAGAGCCACATGGGTGCAATCAATGGCACCTAGCACTTTGGGGAAGTGTGCCACCCCGTAAAAATCCTGGACGACAGCCTGCCTTTCTGCAGGTGTTCTGGGCAGGTATATGTGCCTGCGGACTGATGGGCGTGCAGTCATGATGGCCAACACCTGGTGCAGGCAGCGTGACTGCGTGGCCTGTGAGACCCCCCCCACTATGGCAGTAGTCCGCTGAAATGAACCAGTGGCCAAGAAATGCAGTACATTGAGCACCTTTTCCAAGGGGCTCAGTGCTTGGGAGCACAGGGTGGGTGATGTGAGGTTATCCTCCCATTCACTCACCATGTCGAGTATTATGTGAGGTGGAAACCTGTACCTCCCATACACCTGGTCATCATACATCCCAAAAAGGCTGGTTCTGGGTGTAAAAATTCTGGGCCTGACTATCCTCTCCTCCTCCTGCGGTATCCTACGACCACTGCGGCGAGAAACGGTATATTCATCTTGGCCTCTGAGCTTGTTTGTGCGCACTTTTATTCTGCCTGGGTCCATGTACGCCCCCTTCCTGCTGGCGTACGTTTTTCCGGATTAGCGCGTCTTTCTTGGCGCACACGTTAGCCCCGTTCGATTCCATGAATACGTGTTGTAGGCGCGCGTGTGGGCGTTCCGCGCATTTGCCTCCTGTACTTCCCCTGTGACGCCCACATTTTCATGCATTGCTCCCCATTCCGCGTGTTACACCTACTTTTGTTGTGTGTGCTTCGCTATGTGCGCTTCGCGCTGTGCGCGTAGCGCACGCTGTTTGAAGATGTGTGCGCCACGCAGGATTTTAGCGCACATCCATGGATTTACAAGCGCACGGACTTCCATGAATCGCTGTGCGTGGGTTTCTCTGCGATTTTCGCACACTTTTGCACGCTTGCGCAAGAATTTTCAGCGCACATTAATTCCATGAATCTGCCTCTTTATGTTTTGTCTAAAGATGAGCGCTCACACAGCACCCCTCTAGATTGCGCATGCTGTGCAGGTATGCTTTACCCATTGGGGTGCTCGGTCTCTGGGGTAATAATTGAGAGTAACCATATTATATTGGTCCTCACAGGTCTAGGCCTAGTGGAATGTATTACCCCCACCCCGTTCCCCCGCCCCCCGTGCCCTTTTGTCATACATTACATGCCCACAGGCGACTGGGATGCCCATGTTTTCTCCCCCACCATACACCAAAGGGCATGCCTGTATTCCACGCACAGTCGCTTTGTGCATTAGCGAGCATATGCCGTTTCAGAAACCAGGATCTATATGTATTGACATGTTTTAACAGTTCTTGGAGCTCACTTCGCACTAATCAGCAAACTGCATCTAATTACTCTGCATCTTTCGAAACTGTTTTGTAAAGATGGACGCAGAAAATATATCAAGTCATGTACTACAGCTAGGTCATTAATAATAATTACATTTTTTAAATGTTTGTAGCCAGAGACTGCCAGAGGCAGAAGGTGAGTTGTGCAGACCCGTCATTCGAAAAAAAAAGCAGAGGGGGGTGGGGGGAAATAGCAAGATACTGCACTGTAACTTTTTTTAAATCACCACTTTCTAAATGCTTGCTGTGCGGTGTGCTTGCGCTGTAGAGTTACTGGTTAAGCAATTGTTGCTAAATATAAGTACTGTGTAACATTAGTGCATTTATTCAGAGATATTGAATTTTAAAGGCATCACGCGTCATTTAGAATTCTCAATTTTACCACCTTTCGATTGTGGCCAAGGAAAAATACGGACCGGAACTAAGGCTAAGAATAAAGCCCAGATCACATGAACCACAAGGTATTAAGGCTGTCAAACTACATCAACTGGGGAAGACTGGATATTGCACAAACCATCACGCAATGTACTCATGAAAGATGCCTGGTCGCAGTGGCCTGAATCCGAGCAAGCAAGGGTATGGCACACAGTTGCTACTCTGAAATGTGATCCACCTAGCTGCCATTCATGTGAGATCAGGTAACGGAATTCAGTGCCAATGGGCCTCATTACAACTGTGCTGGTCCGGTAACAACGGTGCCGGTAAGCACAGTACACCTCTGCAGGCGGGTGACGTCCAGCCCGCCAGGATCAGACCTGGCAGGTGGCACGGCACCCGCCTGCAGAGATTCATGGAAGCACTGGCACAGTTACGGTGCCAGCGCTTCCGTGGTTTCCATTCCCATTTGAGTCCAGGACTCAAATGGGAAAGGGGATTAACAATGTACTGGCGCCTGATTTCGCGGATTGCCTGGGTTGTCATCCCCAGTGATTCCTGCAAGCCGGGAACCGGCAAATATTGCAAGTGCGTTGGCAACCCACCGGTAGCACCGGCAGGGTTATTGCCAGACTTGTAATGCGGCCAAATGACTATTTCCCAATCTACACCATCAAAGCCATTTTCCCTATATCACTGATTACATCCCATGCATCACAACCATCACTTTTAATAGCGTCACGGATAATAAAGAACTTCACCCCAATTACAATTTGTCAAGTTTAGAAGAAATTACTGCCACCCTTCAGCGTGAAGAAATTGAATCGCTGAACAAAAGCCTATTGTGGGAACCTAAATATATTGTGTTTGACGCCTGTCTGGTGGAAATTCTAAAGAAGCTGAAAAGCATCACATTAACTTAAGTTACACCTTGTGGAAATCAACTTGATACAGTTTAAGAAAAATGTTAGTGCAACCAATTTGACAATTCAAGGTACCTGTGAAGATGAACACTACAGTCTGTGATGGTATGATAGGTTATTTATAGCACACTTAATACCCAGAGGTTTCTAAGTGCAGATCCGGGGATCGATCCTGTGTTGCTCTGTGTCCTCTTGCTTCCAAGGTGAGCACGTTACCCCTGACCTATCCTCCCGAGACATGGTCCGCTCAACCACGCCTTGGAAATGTTCAAGCAGGCAATCTGCCAAGTTCACATGCACGTTTGTCGAGTGGTTTGATAATCGCAAACCGGTCGTCTTTTTGTGCCTTTTCGGGACTATAGTTCATGTCAAAGAATTCCTATTTTAGATACCAGAGAAAATAAATGTTCCCTGAAATAGATGAGGCATGGTGACAAGGGCAGGCAGCACTAGCCAACGGCCTCATAGGAAAACGTCTTACTTGACAGGTGATGGTCAATGTGACAACCCTGGATTAAGTGCTAAATATTTCACTCATCATTTACAGGATCTGCGCACTAAAACGATCTCAAGCTTCGCAGTGGTCCGTGTCACCAAGTACTTACTCTGTTGCGATGAAGAAGCATTGTTTTGTAAAATCGATTGAACTTCTTCACGACAGAGGATTAGACGTCGAACTGGTGGCCACCGACAGGGACGCGAGCGCGGCCAAGGTCATGTGTGAGAAGTTCCCACAGGTAAGGCATCAAATCGACGTTTGGCATGTGTCCAAGTCAGTTGCAGGTACAGGGAAGAAAGGTTGTGAAGAACTAGTAAATTGGTCACAGTTCATAAGCAATCATCTGTGGTGGAGTTCTCAGAATTGTGATCAATCAGAAGACACAGTGGTGGAAAACTGGCAATCGCACCTGCTGCACACCGCCACAAAACATGCATAAGTAGCAAAAATACGCTATCATGCCTGCCTACCACTGATGCAATGTGCTTCATTTGCACTTGGCAATTTCTACAATTATGCATGCATAAACAGTAAGACTTCTATAATTGTCCCTAAACTGCATGTGTCTGCATACTATTTATTGCACATGCACACTGCATGAGCGGCATAGAAGAGTCATAAACTGGAGGCAGTTGTTCTGAGGGTTCACACACCTTTCTCCGGGCTTCCTTCCATTAAAGTGCTGCACCCTTGACAAGTGGTGGAGCTCCACGAACGTTTGGCCCAGATATCTGGCAGCTGCTGCCATATGCATGTACATTGCATGCAGAGTATAGCAGAGCCCCAAACTGTAGTCAGTTGCCCGAGGGTTCCTTACACATCTTATTCCCGCTACCTTTTCCAGGCATAGTGCTGCACTCCATAGATTACAGCCCAGTCCCCTGATGAAGTCAGTCCAGCTCTGCACAGTCCTTTCCAATTCGTAACAACATGCACCTCTTCTGTATCTACCAATCATCTTCCAACATAGCTGCACTGTACTTCTCCGCCTTTCCTGAAGAGTTCTGAGTCAGTCCGAACAGTTCTTCTCTACCATTACTGCTGCCTTTACTGCTATGTTCCCTTCCGTAGTCTTCTCAGAGTATGGTCTCCAAGAGGGTCATCCTACCTACAGCACCGCAACACCATAACACATGCCTTGACCCAACACTATTTCCTTGTAGCCAGAAAGCATCATTGTCACCTTGTAACCTACGCCGTGACACCCCAGGGTTTGGGCGTATAATCAAATGCAATAAATATGTCAGGAGGCGCTATACAAATACAAGATAACACAACTGGCAATCAACAAGAGAAGAGGTTTAAGGACATATATACCAGTTCAAAAACCTAGTGGCCAACACATACAATTTAGGAGCATATTTCAATTTGACCTAAGCAGACACCATATAGTTCAGAGCAATACTACAGCACACACGTATGGGATTGGCAAAGCTTGCATGACAATACAGAAAGTGTATTGTTGCTCCCTTATTCAATTTCTTTAATAAAAATAGTAATAAAGCTTGTACGAGTGCACAACGTACTCCTCAATTTAAAGTTAGATCCACCCGCTCATTATAACTACCTATTTGGAACACCCATGGACATGTTAAATTCATGGTTAGCCTTGTAGTGGTCACATGATGTCATGCAGAGTAATGTGATGATCCAGGACCTTTTTAGCAGAAGCTGGAATCTTTGTTGGCTGCTGTCACTATCGCGCATGGTCTTATTTTATTATTACAATACACGCTTCTCCCACTAAAATAACATTTACAGACATGTTAAATACATGACTACTATGTAGATTCTTCTGAAATACAACGTAAACTCTCTCAAATAATGTATGGATTCTCAAACATATATTTTCTGTGGCCTTCTAGGTGTTGCTTGCATCTCCATGCGTCATCTGACTGTTCACCAGAAATTACAAAATCAATCATTGAATCTTACTCGCCCGCCTCCCCTTTCTAGTCCTTACTACAGCAACATGAATTCTTGCTCTCATCTAAGTAAACGTATGTACAAGAGAAAGACAGACAAAAAAGGAATGAATAAAAACAAAAGAAGAGTCAGGAGGCATCAAAGAACAGAAGAGATAGGAAGATGATAAATTGCAGAAAAGAAACAATTAAAAAAGAGCAAAAGGGAACAAGAAGGTAGAAAAAGAAGGCAAAATAAAAAAAAACAAAAAAAAGCAGAGGAAGAAGAAAAGAAAGAATGATGAACCCAACCCGCGATGACAGTTCAACAGTCCTCAAAATTGTCATCGCATCTCTCCAACAGGTCAACGCAAGCTCGCAAAAGGGAGTATGCAGGCCCCACTGACAATGTAGAGGCAAGATCAAAACTACACAGACGAGACGACTTTGTTCAGTAAAATGTACAAAGACATCAATGCAGGCATTTAAAATATTCATATGTAACTTTAACTCATGAATATTAATGAAGGATAGCCTGAAAACCCAGTCACTGAGGCCTGGAGTTGCGCAACCCTGATACTAAATTAAATTGAAATGAACAAACATAGTCCTTCCTTTGGCCTAAACAAGTGGCACATAGACTTGGAACCTCCGATAGGCCGTGAGGCAGTTATATCCTTTTTGTTATTCTTATCATTCTGGTATTTACTGAGGACGGACCTAGCTTTGGCACCAGTGGAGCATTTTACAAGTCAAAGGGGAAAGAATCCGTTGGGAGAATCAGAGATACAAGGGAGCGGGAGCTAAGAACCAAGGAGGCGAAGGTTGGGCAACTTGTCAGCAAGGGATCTACAAGCAACCAGAGGGGGCCAGGGGGGGGCAAGCAATGAGGTCCAGATCACCCAATCTCAGGTTAGGAAGGGAATGGTGTGTGGACCTACGTGTTAGGGGGGAGCCAATTCTTTCCTTTCTGCACTGGCAGACTTCAAGTCTGCATTTATCCTGGACCCTGGTGGATCATCGGCCTAGGAGATGCTGGGGTTCTCAGAGATATAGCTTGGGGACTTTCAGGCGATGGCCATGTAGACGATGCATCAGGATTTGAAGCTAATATGTGCTTGTAGCGGGATCCAGCGCATTTCAATGAGGGTCGGGTGATGTGGTTGAATTTGCCGAGTCCCTTGATGAGTTGTTCTGCAGCGCGTAGGGCACATCTTAGCGGTACCAGGGTTGCTGCTGGAAGGCCTGTCAGAAGGGCATTGTCCGTGCACAGCAGATCTGAAGTTGTTTTCTGTGATTGATTTGATTTTCCAGAGGAGAAAAGGTTGGTGTCGAGGCATTTGTGTCTTCCTTGAGGTCCTGATGTGCCTGCTTTAAGGGGAGCCAGCGAGTCCCCCTTGTACACTTCCTGATTTTACTTGAAGAAATCAATATGGAACTTGAGACCGGTTATTTTGATGTGGTTCCAGGTTGATTATTTGGTGCAAAGAACCAACATTAAAAAAAATTGCAAGGTACTAGCAAGACATAAAATGTTACTCGCCCCCTCAATTCTCCACACAGCACACTATTTCTTACTGTCCAAGAGTCCATTTTCACTAGCCAATGGCTATTGTGGAGTGCAGATTTCGGGACCTGGCTGCACTCGATAAAAGACTCAGGGCCTCATCACGAGTTGGGCGAAAGCCCTTAAATTCGGCGGTAATGCTATTACCACCGCATTTAGGGTCCACCCAATCTCGTGTCTGGCAGAATTTGCCCCAGCTCCATGCTAGGGGTAAACGTGCCAGACAATTGCTGATTTCAGTGCAATTACCCGGCGGTAATTATGTTGAAAAATCCCCATTGGGTTCAATGAACACAAAGGGGAGTGGGGAATTACGTTTACCGCTCAACCCGCGATTCTGCAGTAATACCGCCGGACTAGTGGGCGGTAACGTGATGAGGCCCACAGTGAGGCTCAAAAGGGCACATTCACAATCAAGAGAATTTGTCCTGGTCAAAGCTGTATTTTTGTCTACGCCATGGGGTGAGTTTGATTTGGTTTTGTGTACTCAGGGCTCCAGATGGCATTCTAAAGTGGGGGTACTGTGATCACTATTTGTTGAACTTGAGAGTAAAAAAGTAATTCCGGTTAGAAATGGGGGTATATATTTAGGTGAGCAAATACATATTTTACTCAAAAACTGAAATCTTTATGTAATTATACTTCATGCTCATTTGTTTCTTAAAGTCCCCCTTCAGAACAGGCTGTAATAATGGCAGAGCGCCCTCCTGTGGTTCTGATTTGCCAGTACCACTGTGGTATCTGTTGAGCTGTGGGAGAAGGCGGCTTTGTGTCTGCTGGCTCCTAGTTTTTGCTGGAAGTACACTTGTTATTCTTTCTGCACAGTTATAGATTTGTTTTCTAGTTTTCCAGTATTCCCCAATGAGTTGTTAGTTACTGAGAATCTTTGATGGCATGAGTGAGCTTTAGAAGAACACACCGCCCTACAAATATGGTGCTTAATAGCCAGGTTTGCTGCCTAAAAACAAGCACATAATCCCAATTAGTAAAAGTGGCTGTTATGTAACATATCTGTAGCGCTGTGCGTTCTTCTAAAGCTCGCTAATGCCATCAAAGAGTCTTAGTAACTAGCAACTAATTGGGGAATACTGACAAACTAGAAAGGAAATCTATAATTTCGCAGAAAGAATAAAAAGCGTCCTGTTTTACAGGGACTACAAGCAGCATATCTGCAGGCAACGAACCGTGAGATGAGACAAGCATTGGCAAAGCCAACTGTTCAGGCTTTTGTGTAGGCACGGGAAATGCATGTGCCGGGCACTGCCGTAGTGGTATTAACTGGCCATCAGTGGTAGCAGCTGCAAAATGGTGCAAGTACCTGGGCATATAATAGCAGTGCTGTCAAAAGCTGAATACGTATCCACAAACCAAAACTGTTGGCTTTGTCAATGCTTGTGGTTAAAAGGACTTCAGCGAAGGATACGCGTAGAGCTTATAAATCGATTGGCTGACTGCCGCTCCGGTGAAGTCATTTTCATTACACCTAAAGTGCCTTTACAGATCCAATTAAGTGACTCTCCTGGTAAGGCTTGACAAGGCTTGCTCAAAGACATCCAAAGAGGATGTCAATGGGAGGGTAAATAATCAAACAACATCAACACGCTTTGTGCCCATCCTCATATGCCATCTCTCCCTAGCTGTGCTGCAATACGATAGATTTGGATTATAGATGACACTTCTACACCATCTAATAGTAATTTTAAAAAAATGTAGGCCAATGATAGGCTATGTAAAAAACATGTATGGGCCACATTACGAGCTCAGCAGTAATTTGGCGGTAAATCTGCAGAATTTCCATTGAAATAGATTGTCGTTCCATCCACTTGGTCCCGCGGGTTTACCGTGGTGGGAGGGTGGTGTTAATGTCCATTTCTGGGGTCCATGGGACTACATGAAGATTTGAGGGGAATTACCTCAAGCAGTAATTCCATCAATGTTTTGGCCTTAAAGTGGAGGCTTTACCTCCAGCCTGATGCTCCACTTGGAATTTGGTAGTGCGGTAAAAACGGCAGTAATTCCATTACAGCCACACGAAAAATGGCCGCAGGGGAATCACCACCACTTTTTTACTGCACCTCCAAATTCGTAATGAGGCCTCTAATGTTTAGAATTGAATTAGATCAACAATATTGAAGCAGCCCAGCCTCATGTGACAGCTCTAGAGGGGTTCTAATAGAGCACCTTTCACCCCTTCTCCTCCCATAAAGCTTCATGCTGTCCTGCTGCCAGTATTGCTAGCTGGCCTCCAAGTCACTCTTTCTTTACCACTATCAGATGCATTGATTCCATTGCATGTGTGCTTCAAGAGACTGCGCAAAGATGGCGGCTCATTACAAGTCCTACTGAATTGGATCTGATAGAAGGTGCGATGCTTCGATGAGTGGCAGCACACATAAGAGTCAATGCAAGAGTTCAGGGCATCCCCCTGTACGCCCTTAAAAGGGTGCTTCACATCAAGGCATTGTAATTGGTTATTTATAACACGCTTAATACCCAGAGGTTTCTAAGCATGGACCCGGGGATCGTACCTGTGTTGCTGCGCGTTGTCTTGCTTCTAAGACGAGCATGTTGCTCCTGAGCTATCCTCCCAGTAGTGGTAAAGGGAGTGCAGATTGTGAAGAGCATCAATAAAAGACCATGCCACCGGGACCAGGCATACGCACAGCGTAATATACATAGAGCAGTGGACACAACAACATTGCAGGTTTAGTCATTTACACTGATGCACAAGAGGGGGTACGAGTTAGGACTTTAGAACAATGTGCTGGCTGGTATAAGTCAGGGAATCCTTCTAGGGAGAGCAAAGAGTGTTTAAGGATCCTTATAAATGATTAGACAGTTGTTGAGGGGGGAGTTAGGAGTGTAGTGGAGCGAAGAGGGTAGAGGAGTGGAAACGGGAAGCAGCACAGGATGGGCAGGGGTCTTCTAGATTGAGTTTGGCTTGGAAGCAAGATGGGGAGTAGCAGGTGAAGGCAAGGGGGCAAGGCTGTGGAGGATTTCCAGTACAATCATGAGCTATATAAAGAGCGTGTGATGGTGCACAGATACCGAGCCCACATGCAGGTGGTGGGCTGACGGAGAGTAGGAAGGAGATTTGTATAGTAGAGGTAGGCAACCACTACTCACAAGATGTTTTGGCCTACAACTCCCATCAGCTCTAGCCATGATAGTCAGTGGATGGCTTCCAATCAACTTCAATTGAATGCTGCAAAAACAGAATTCATCTTGTTTGGTCCTGAACGTCTTTGCACTATCATGAAAAAACAGTAAATTCCCAAATTATTGGGAGTTGAAACCAAATTCTCTGTTAAAGTAAAAAACCTCGGCTGCATCTGGCAGAATAATTTGGGCTGTGAAAGCCAGGTTGGAGCTAAGGTGAAAGCAATTTTTTACTCTCTGAGACTTCTGCGGCAGACTCTTCCGTATACTCCGGAGGAGGATCATGCTTTGGTGGTGGGAGCACTTACAAATGCCCATTTAGATTACTGTAACACCCAATTCCAAAAGAACAACTTCATAGACTTCAGAAGGCCCAGAATGCAGCAGTCAGGCTGATCTGTGGACTGAACAAAACTTCTCATGTCTCTCCTTCACATCGATTACTCCACTGGTTAGTGGTTGAGGATCGCATTAAGTTTAAGGTAGCAAGTCTGGTATTTAAGTGTTTGAACAACCTAGCACTTCACTACTTGAAGGATAAGCTTATGCAATATCATCCTGCCAGATGTCTACGCTCAAGGGACCGAGCCCTGCTGGTTATTCCTCCATCCTCATTTGTATCAAGAGGGGACAGAAGATTTGCAGTGTTTGGCCATTGACTTTGGAATAGTATACCTGGGGAAATTAGGACCCTTAACTCACTCTTCAAGTTCCGTAAGGCCCTAAAGACATTTCTGTTCAAATACATTTTCAGCTATCTTCAGGCCGTTGGGTACTGTTTTTGCCTTTAGGATGAGATGCAAGATTTCTAAACAATTCTGGTAATTTATCTCTTGGATGTCACCTGTGCCATTATACGGTTTATCCGTTTCAAGTGTGTTATAAATTCTTCAAAATCAAATCATGGGAGTTGCAGATCAAAATGTCAGGTGCACAACAGGTTGAAGGTTAACACAGCAGTCAGTGTGGCTAAGGACAAGAGTGCTAATCAGGGTGCTGGTTAAGTGTTAGTGCTGAGGGACAGATTTTCTTAAGCTATCCCTATTAGACAGGCGTTCCACCACACGCTACCTAGGGCTAGGCACTCCTATCAGGGACACGGTGTTCTTCCCTGAGGGACAGCTACTACACTGTTTTACCACCAACCGACTGTTTACTTCCGATTGGTATGCGCACTGTGATAATTTGTTCTCCCGAGGAACTGTTGTTTTTGTGCTAGTACGTAGATCTCTTTAACGGTTAGGGAAGGTATTTGACTTTCCTTCGGTCTTTAAACCTACTGTGTTGTTTGTACATATTCGGTTGAGTGATAAGTGCAGGAGGCAGAGATTGTCCTTATTTAATCAGGTTTAGCTTCACCAATGCAGATGTATAGATGATGAACCGTTGACGCTTAGGTTCCCGTTCAAAGAGAACCTCCAGGTTGCGAGCCTGGGGGTGGGGGGAGGTGAAAGGTGGCGGAAGGAAAAATGAAGAGGCGTTTGGGGGCTAGAGGAACTGCCCCTATAAGGCTGTCTCTATAAGCGCCCTGAGGCCTATGGGTTCTGGCACTATAGAAAAATGCAGATAGATAGATAGATAGATAGATAGATAGATAGATAGATAGATAGAAGATGCGCCTCAGATATCGACTCACCAGCTACTGATGAATGGCAGAAGGACAGGTGGAAATGTGTGCAGAGAGATCAGCGCTGAGGACAAGACGAGCGAGCTGGTGTGGTAAGCGAAGAGACAGGGGATAAGTCATGGGAGCCATCTTGGAAAGAGAAGACGGGTTTCAAGTGAAGAATAGCGGGTCTAGAGGAGAGTAGTTGGGTCCTCCCGCTGGGAAGCAAGGATTCGATTATCAAGCACTGTGGGCACAGTTCAGTTTGCGGCGTCTGCTGTATCAATGGTGAATATTCTTAAACATTATCAACAACGCTCTGCTCTCTCAGAATTGTCCCCACCCATTGTTATGAAATCCTGCCCAGCCACAGTTAATATGAATGCGGCCTTCGTACCCACCTTTAATGACGGCAGAAGCCAGGAACGCATCCAACTAGAATCTTGTACCGCACCATTCCTAAATTCTGGTGTGTGTAGTGGTTAACGTGATCACTAGCCAATGGGGGACAATGGGCTCTGGAGAGCCCTTTGATCTGGGTTCTAGAGGTACTAGACTGAAATGACACTGACCCACATCTCCAACTTTCACACCACCACCCACCACTGTAAATTGGACTCATTTAGAATCTTCCTGGATCTGATGGGCAACAGTTTGCACTGCCGGGCAGGGTTCTCTTGCTCTCACCCTCTCCTTCTTCGTCATCCACGACTTCCCTCACCTGGATCCCCGGCTACCTGTCCGGCTGCTCTTTCTTCTTCTCTTGGAGTGTGAACACTCCCAATTCCAGTTATCGCCCAGCTCCGTGATACTCCATTTATGAAGTTGTTTGGCGATGAGTGTGGTGTTGTGGGAGATGCTGTGCGTAGCTGATCCCTAGACGATAGCCAGGATCGCCAACTATTGAAAAAAATGATATCTCCATTTACAAGGTACATGGCGCTCGGAATCCCTCTGCCTCTTGATGGCCTGCACTTGCAACCAGGCCTTTTCTGGTTCCCCCTATTTATCAGCCTGCTCCCCTTGACCCCTCTAGCACCAGATATTCTGATGGAGTATCTCATCTTGCGTCCTGAAGGCTTATGCACCAGACATTCTGGTGGCACGTGAGCAATCTGTGTCCTGAACATTGTTGCACCAGACATTCTGATGGAATATGGCACCTCGTGCCCGAACAATGTTACACCCGAACTTCCCGTGGAATGCAACACCCTGTGTCATGAATCCGATGGCAACATTAATTCTAAAGAAATAGGACACCCGGTGTCCTTAATGCTCCAGCCAACATTCTGATGGAATACGACACCGTGTCTTCACCCCCTGTTGCACCAGTCATTCTGCTGGAATACGACAACTTGTGTCCAGGGTGCTGTTGCACTGGTTATTCTGATGGAATATGTCACCCTGTGTCCTGATCCCCTGTTGCACAGGTCCTTCTGATGGAATACGGTACCCTGTGTCCTGTTGCACCAGTCATTCTGCTGGAATGCAACACGTTGCGTCCGGAGTGCTGTTCCACTAACATTCTGATGCAATACAACACCCCGTCTCCTAAACACTGTTGCATCGGTCATTCTGATTGAATATGACACCCTGTGTCCTGACCCCCTGTAGCACTTGTCATGCTGATGGAATACGACGACGCCCTGTGCCTTGAGCCTGTGTTGCACATGTCCTTCTGATGGAATACGAAACCCTGTGTCCTGATCCCCGGTTGCACCAGTCATTCAGGTGGAATACGATACCCTGTGTCCAGTTGCACCAGTCATTCTGATGTAATAGGACACCTTGTGTCTGGAGTGCTGTTACATCGACATTCTGATGCAATACAACACCCCGTTTCCTAAACACTGTTGTACCAGAAATTCTGATGGCATGCAACACCCCGTTTCCTAAACACTGTTGCACCAGAAATTCTGATGGCATGCAACATCCCGTTTCCTGAACGCTGTTGCACCAGTCATTCTGAAGGAATATGCCACCGTTTGGCTTGAATGCTGTAGCATCAGACATTTTGATGGAATACGACACCCTGTGTCCTGACCCACTGTTGCACCGGTCATTCTGGCGGAATACAACGCCCTGTTTGCTAAACACTGTTGCACTAGATATTCAGATGGAATGCAACACCATGTTTCTTGAACGCTGTTGCACCAGTAATTCTGAAGGAATGCAACAGCCTTTGTCATGAGTTCTGTCGCACTAGTTATTCTGAAGGAATAGGCCACCTTGTGTTCTGAATGCTGTAGCATCGGACATTTTGATGGAATACGACACCCTGTGTCCTGAGCACTGTTAAACCAGACAATCTGATGCAATACAACCCTCGGTTTCCTAAACAGTGTTACACCATACATTGTGATGGAATATGGCACCTTGTGTCCTGAAGGCTTATGCACAAGACATTCTGGTGGGATGTGAGCAATCAGTGTCCTGAACGCTGTTGCACCGGACATTCGATGGAATGTGTCACGCTGTGTCTCGATTGCTATTGCACCAGATATTCTGATGGAATAAGGCAAGTGGTCCCCTGAATTCTGTTGCAGCAGATTTTCTGAAGGAATAAGGATCTTTGTTCTGAATTCTGTTGCAGCAGATTTTCTGAAGGAATAAGGATCTTTGTTCTGAATGCTGTTGAACCAGATTTTCTGGAGGAATATGGATCTTTCTTCTGAATGCTGTTGCACCAGACATTCTGATGGAATAAGGATCTTTGTTCTGAATGCTGTTGCACCAGACATTCTGATGGAATATGTACCGGTTACTCCTTCACTCTTTCTAATCTCCATTTCTATTCTAGGTTGATCATTGCATCCTCGACAGCATGCCCTCTCCTATTCCTACAATGGTCTCCCCAGACATTTCCTTTCCTCTATTCCTAACCGTTCTCTCCAAACCCACTAAACCTCAGCCATGCCCAGATTTTACAGTCACCAGCCTCGCTAATCAAGAACGGTCTACTTAACGCTGGTCTGCAACAAATCCCATTTCATTCTTGATCTCATTTCCCATCGTAACGTTCACTTTTTTGGTCTCACTAAGACCTGGATTACCCCCTGTAAATCTAACATCCCTGCTTCCTTTATTACTTCGCTCCCTCTCCCTGTACTTCTGATAGAGCCAAAAGCACTGGTATACTATAGAATTCCTCCTGGGTCCCTTCTCATCCCCATCGAACCTTCCCCAATCGTTGTTCTTTAAAATCACTTCTCCTCCTTGTCTAAGCCTGTCTCACTGGAATTGCTTACTCCATATAGAGAACCTCTTTGTGGCTTTTGTGATGATCTTGACTCCTTCCTCCTGGACCATTCCTCTCAGGTCCAACTGGGGTCCTTTCTCTCCACCACTCTCTCCACATGTGGTGTTCCCCAAGACTCCAACCTCTCACCCTGGCTTTTCAACGTCTACGTGGCCCCTTTGGCCCACCTCGTCTCTACCTTCTCCTCTAACTTTCAATGCTATGCAGATGACACTCCGCTTTCCTTCAGGCTCCCCTCGGCCTCCTCTATCACTCAATCCTGACTGTACGCGATTCAGGAATGGCGTACCTTCAACAATCTCTGCCTCAATGCCAGTAAGACTGAGATCCTCCTCATTGAGGTTCTGCTCCCGCTTTCCCTCTGGCCGCCCTCCTTGGGCCCTCTCCCTGCGCCTTCCTGTGAGGCAAAAAAAACCTTGGGCGTGATCTTCGACTTCACTCTCTTTTCCTCTCCTCACATCTCAGACCTCTCTAAGAAGTCCCACTACCAGCTGCACCTCCTCAGAGGTATTCTTCCTTTTCTCATTTTCCCCCACAATCTCTATGTCTCCAAAGCTCTGGTTCCCTCTAGGTAGGACTATTGCAACAGCCTCTTTCTCAACCTGCCTTCCTCTACTCTCCGCCCTCTGCAACTAATCCAGAAGAGAACTGCAAGACTTGTCCTTGGCCTCAAGCCCAGGGATCATATCTCTTCAGCACTGAAATCTCTCCACTGGCTCCCAGTGGCTGCAAGGATCAAGTTCAAGACCCTCTGCATTGTCCATAAGGCTTTCTGGGTATGGGGCCCGCATTACATCCAACTCTCTCTTCTTAAACATCTTCCTTCCCGAGCACTTGTCTTCTACCTTCAACTCCCTGATGTTCCTATGCTTCTCCAGGCAGAGAGTGGGAGGTAGATCTCTTTCCTCTGCAGGGGTCTCCCTCTGGAATGGCCCCGCTGCCCCTCTCAAACTTCAGCAGGACCACCTCAGGTTCCAGAAGCAGCTCAAGGCATTCCTTTTTATTCTGCCTTCACTTTCCCTCCCTTGCTGACCTCCCTGTCGGCTGCGCTATCTGATCGCCTGGCTACCTTCAGAACCCAATGGCACCAGGCTCCTTCACGACCTGTAAGCACCGGCACTGCCACTGGGCCCCCGCATAGTTAGGGGTTGTATCTGTAACCCTGCAATCCCCAGCCTCCTTGCACTACCTAGAGCCGGTTCCCCCAGCTGCACTTACTCCGAGCAATGCTGCCCTGATTGCACTTCCACCTTATGCCCCCTGGCACTTCTCGCCCTTCCGCCGCGCACTTGCACTTTCTGAATGACACAAGGCCTAGTAAGATTATTTGTTTTGTCCACCCTATGTCTCCCAACCTTGTCTTGTCGCGCCAAGAAAGACTTGTGTACAGGTGCGTTATAAAAGACTCATATCATCATATAATATCATTCCTCTTACCTCTCCCTTTCTTACATCTCGCTAACTTCAATCTCTGTCTAAGGCACATTTTACTTTCCCTTTTTGACTCCGATCACTTAACTCCAGTTCTCTGTACGGCAACTCATATTTCAGGCGCTTCTCTCAACCTTATTTTTGCTCCTTTTCCCACTTACTCTAGTATAACTGCCTCCCCTATTTACTCTTCTAATCACGTCTTGCTCCCCTTTTCTCCCTCCTCTAACTCTCGTCGGTCAAGACTCATTGAATAGAGCTCTTTTTCGTCTGCTTCTTAGTGCTCCCTTGCACTTCTTTGGTCTCTCAATTCTTATTTCTCTTCACTGCTCTTGCATTCACCCTTGCAGGCGGCATCCTGAAGCACGGCATGAGCGACAATGGAGAGATCAGTGGTGCTTGGTCACCATCGCTGGACCTTTGGTGGTCTCTAGGTTAGATCAAAGGCTCATGGGTGCTTTCTTGGCGGATCCGAGTAAGGGCACAACGTAGCATGGATGGAAACTTGTTTCTCACTCTTCTCTTTCAAATTCTGCTGTTAAGTCTCCAGCTCCGGGTGTCCGAATACGCTTGATATGATATGGCATTTGTAACGCGCCTATACACAAGTGTTTCAAGGCGCGACGAGGCGCGGGGGGGGGGAACAAGGGGAGACAGACAACAATCCTACTAGGCCAGGTGTCATTCAGATCGCGCAAGTGCAAGGTTGCATCGAGTGTCAGACAGACCTGGTGCCTGATTCACACCGTGTATGCCAATGCGATTTCACCATTATAAAAGGCTTCTCAGGCCCTTAAAGTCTGATGGCTAAGACATGGTTGTCCAACAAAGAGGTCTCAGCCTGGAATGTCACCCATTGCAGGTCCCCACAGTTCCTGTAGAGCTTCACCGTTGTCCACTTATAGCTTCCTCCCAAGTAGCTGGTGCTCATACTTGAAACATATTGGCCCTGATTCATGGAACATTTGAGCCAAAAAAAAACAGGATTTGTGCGCCGTTCTGCCCGCAAATCCCCTTTTGTTAAACAGGGATTTGCGGGCAGAATGGCGCACAAATCCTGTTTTTTTTTGGCACAAATAATCCATGAGTCAGGGCCTTTGTGTTTTCTGTCCTGGTATATTAAGGGTTTTAAGTTAACGCAGCAAACAATTAATGCATGGGTGTGACATTCAATTAAGTACAGGAATGTTAATTTAATTTGCATTTTTAAAGCGCTCGCGCATCGAGGCGCTGTTACAGGAATAGGTCTCTTAATTGCGTGTTTATCATGCATGTGCTACACTTAGATGGAATTCTCAAACTTCACTTGCGTCACTTCTAGATAGAATTGTGAATGTTAGTGTGTGCCACACTTAGATGGAATTGTGAATGATAGCAGGCACCACACCCAGACATAATTGCAAGCAAAGCAATTCCAACTAACCAATCCACTAACAATTTCATCCCTCTGCATACACCTCTCAAACGCCAACCAAACACAACCGCAGGCCTTAAACGCAGCAAACCGCACACACTCCACTACACTGCAACAACAAAACCAACCGCACATAGACTTGCACAACAGCACACAACGTCTTCTGAACAGAAAGCACCCCTAGCCCAGCCAACGGACCCACCGGGCTGAGGCTGCCAACAGCACATCACTGCTATCTTGCACTTTTTCAGCTCATTCCCACTAACTCACCACCCCCGCCACTCTCCCTCTTTCAGAGCCGCCAGAGCGCCAGGGGAACACTCCGGTGGTGATAGTGTGCAGTACAAATATCCATTAACATTAATACCCAGAGTTTTTTAAGCGCGGACCTGGGGATCGGACGGGTGTTGCTTCGTGTCGTCTTGTTTCCAAGGCGAGCACGTTGCTGCTGAGCTATCCTCCCGGGACGTTAACTAAAACATACCAGGGTAAAATGTTGGCCATACCACTATCTCTCTCCTGGGGAAGTGTGACACCCTGGGTGCAACAGTGGGAGTTATTTATATTCCTTTATTGGCACCCCCTTCCAGATGGCCTGCATGAAAACGATCAGATTTAACCAGGGGTCGCCTGTGGCTTTGCTAGGTCATCCTAGTTGGCAGCACAAATGCCTCCAGAGATGAATGCTGTGGAGTACAAACACTGGCTTTGCTTTTGTGTTCATTATAACCAGGGCATATTTTCCAAAATGAGAATTAGGGGAAAAAATAAAATAAAGCACACAGGCAACGGAAGGAGCGATGAGGGGCCGCCTGAGTAGTCGAACGCGCCTCCTCCTGCGTCTCGCTTTTTCATTATCTCCAATGCAAGAAGTACAATTCCACTGCTTTCAAAGCTTTGAGGTCTACGTCACGAGTAATAATCTTTTTATTATTACTATTAGGATATTTATTGAGTGCGGACTTCGCCTCGAGAAGCAACAGAGTGCTTTACAAGTCCTAGGGTGAGCCACACCACGAGGGGAGCAGAGATACAAGGGAGCAAGGAGCAAACAACAGGGGAGGGGGCGGCGTAGGGCAGCCAATTTGGCAGCAAGGGATCTAAGAGGAAGCAGGTGAGGAAACTGGGTGGGGCGCGGAACTTCCAGTCCCTGGTTAGGGGAGAGGAGGGTGCGTGGACCTGGGTGTTTGGGAGGAACCTAGGGTGAATGGGTGCATTATGGATTTTAAGTGCCAGTCTGGAAATGCATCATAAAAGCAGACCGACTGCTTTTCTTGTGGCTTTGGTTCTGGCTCCTGCCCCTGCCAGGTGAATATTAATCTTCCTGTCCGCTCACGGAAGCTTCTAGACAGGTCGTCCATCTTCCTGCTTGCCTGCACTCGCTTCCAGGAAATGAAACGGCTTTATCTTGCGCATGCGCGTACTTCGGCGAAAATAACCCGTACTGTATGTACCACGGCACCCCTTCGGGAGGCTCACAAGAACTATAGCATTGATGTAAGGTACAGAATATGTAAAGCAAGTGCTTTGAAGTAGCGGGCCAGAGAGAGGTGCAGTTTAAATTGCAGTGTTATGCAATTTGTGTTTGTAACTTAACTTTGTTGTTAGCAGTAACTTCTAATTCTTTTTAAAAAAGGACCTGTGTAACCCACAGGTTTCCCCTTTATTGTATCGTGTGCGTGTGTGACAGAGTAAGAAAGCCACACTATATTAGCGAGAGAGCTCGGGGTGTGATTTATTCACAGGGTATTTTGTGTGAGTGCTGGGATTCCAAGTGTATGGTGTGCGTGTCCTAAACTTACTTGCAACACAGGCGTGTGCAATGTGTCTACATCTATTCTGAGCATATACTTGTGTTGGGTGGGGGGGGGGGGGTTATGCATATGCTATGCAATACAGGCTGTGCTTTTTAATAGGCAGGACACATATACTCAGAATGCATCCTTTCTGCATAGACGTATTCGTTTTTAAGTGTCACCTGTGTGTCGATGCACGTCTGTTGGCTATCTGGGCAGTGCTTAATTTGTGGGGGTGTTTGCCAGGGCTCAGCCCTGGCACTTATTTCCAAGCCTCTGCACTTATTGTCTCAGACACAGTTTGTTTATGATGTGATGTTTTTGCAAATGTATTATTTTAACTGCCAGTCCCATAATAAACACCTCTAGAATCAGAGCAACATGTAAATAATGATTGTGTTTAAAGACGCACTTAAAATGTGCCTAAAGTCAAGGCACGAGTATGTTATTTTATGTGCATGGTGATTGGCGTTTGTAAATCTCACTTCCGCCGTAGTGAGTACATCCGTCAACCACAAGCAGCTGATGGGAGTTGCAACTTTAAACCCATATATGTTTACAGCATGTGGAGCAGGCGTGGGTGGTGTCAATAGTGGGCGGGGAGCTGCCCATCCTGAGGCGTCATGGGCGTGTTAGAAAATATTTGAGCCCCAGCACTTTTTTTTGTTGGACAAATTAAGTACTGCATCTGGGCCAAGTGTTTCCTCAGTCAAAGCGTCTTTGTCCATAGCGTGTATCGACCTTCATAATCTGAACACTGAATCTACACCCGCAAACGTTACGCTCCTGCTTGTGTTTCATGTGTTCTGCTATTTGTATAGGCATGTAAAAATGGTTTGGGGGTTGTTTGATAGTTTTATTTTTGTTAGCAACAAACTGCCGCAATTTACACTGAGGTCAAACATTGCATAGGAAATATTTTCCTCCTGTTGCTATGTAAAGTGTCTAGGAATCTTAACTGTAGCCTTTAGATCGAAATACTAGGATACATACACAAGTGTGTTCGTGAATATAGTCTTTCCTGACCCCGGTTGGCCTCCAGTAAGTGATATCCACTGGGATTTGGGGTTAGGCAAATTCACCAACTTTGTGATGCAGACCCCTGGATGTGGTATAGAGGGGATCCCCAAGATGAACACCCCCCCCTCCCCCCAACATCTTCTCTTGTGCAGACACCCCTTAGAAACAACCACAAGTAGTTTGGGGTCATCAGCAACACATTAGGCTGGGGCAATATACAGGAAAAGCAGCAGGATGCTCGTACTGGGAGAAAGCACGGGTGAGCGAATCAAAAACCTTTGAGTGCTCCTAAGCTCACATACCGCAGAGGCTTGTGGATCGCACAAGCGAGAGAAACCAACATAATCCATGATCCGAAAGGTACAGGAACACCACCATAGAGACTAGGCAGGCCATGACAGTGCTTCCCAACTCCAAAATGGCAGGAGCGGTCTATGAGATAATTGACCTCGTCCAATGATGTAATTGACAAACATGAGCATGAGAACAAGCTGTTCCAGAAGACAAGAATAAAAAGGGCGAAGGAAACACATGACGAAGAAGCAGAACCTTACTTACGGCATGCCTAGTACGGGGAACTGGGAACAAGATATTGACGCAACCAATCCCAGGGTGCGGGATCTACACAAATATCACAGAAAGTAGAGAAAGACCAGCAATGTGGGAACTAGGGATGGGAGTTGGCGAGCTGGTGCAGGAAAAGCGGTGGCAAGCCGAACCAAGGACAGCCGATTGCAGGGCGGCACTGCCCAGTCTTTGAGAAATATTGGCAAGATTCCTTTAGGGCTCTATTGCCCTTGAACTGTCCAGGGGCAAAGAAATTAAAGAAAAAATGTACGAATTTAAAGACTGCTTGGGGTGCTATAGCCTGGTGGGGTCAGAGACCCTGAGCATGTAGTAAAGGCTCACCTAGGTGCCAAGCAGTGCCCCCAGGTGATTAATTAAAGCAAGGGCTCAGCCCTGGGACTTACTTTGAAACCGGTGGCAGTCTTGCTTGCATTGCAAGTGCTGCTGCCCATAGAACTGAGACCATCCTTGCAAGGCAGCGGCTACTGGCGCAAATCAGAATGCTTTGGAAAGATACACATTCAGTTCCTCTGCAGGAAGAACATGCATCCGGCTATTGTGCTACAGTATGAACTCTCCTGTGCAAGAGTTTCCATTCTTTAGACGTTTAGCCGATCCAGTGCAAAGAAATTGCTTGAAAACGCTGCATTCATTGTGAAGTTCTGGAAGCTTGCTTGGTGCGTTCACTCGCATAGTGGCATCTCTCCCCAGTCACATTAGAAACTAAGGTCTGCTCACAAACGTGCCATAGCGACACACAGAGGACACCAGAAGCAACGTTCCCCGAGGCACTGGAGCCTGTGTGCCCTGGCAGCACAGACCGGTTAGGTCAATAATTGGGATGTCAATGGTCTCCAGTCCTTTGCTTACAGCTTTGGTGAATTCGCCAGGCAAACTATCTTTTTTAATATCATCAAAAATCTTTTTAAAATCCTCATCATTACTGTTCACATTGTACATGCTACATGTGATAAGGTTTTGGCGTGTCAAATAGCTGCACAAACCTGAACCAAAAATCACCCAAAACACTTCCGGAGACAGCCAAGGGCCCTGGCACTGGGTTTACAAATGTAGCCCTGCACCTATACAGTGCAGACACGAGCCTGTAGTGCGCTCAAGCACAGAAGGGGGGTGGGGGAGGGGGCGTGGCTAAGGGAGCAGGGAGGGGATTTAATAAGATCAGTCCGAATAGTGTTCTGGCAGAGTTGAAAATATTCCTGCTGGCAATTGTTTTGGATATCCCATAGGTCCTAAACTCACCATACCCTTCCACTGGATTCCCCCCCTCCCCCCATCGGTCACAAACTTGCACTATTTGAAACGTCATTGGCCAAGTACGGTAGCTTAAAAACTGTTTGTTCTCCCTCTCCTCCCCCTTTGCTCCTTCCTTTTTGCCTTACACCTGCACTTGTACTAAGGCCGTCAGGCCAGGTTAGCTAGTAATTTTTACAAGATAATTCGGAAATTTCAAGGCCTAAGAAGGACTCTATATTGCCCTGTTCCAGTCCCGCTTTGAAGCACTTCACCTGTGCATAAGCGCTCTATAAATAAACAATTACAATTCTATATAATTGGGAACCCGAGGATGTCCCAGACACACTGAGCGATGGGTGACACAACAACACCACAATGCAGTGAAGCCTAGGCACAGACTTTGTAGTGAATGCATATATTCAACATATGCAGAGTACTTTTCATAGTGGCGGGAGGTGCGAGTGGGTAAGATTATGGGGCAAAGAAGATGAATTGTTTGGAATTAATAAATGGTTGGCTGTTCTTTTGCATGACAAAAAGGAATAAAATACTTTTGGGAGGATGCCTCGAGTCAGGGGCTAGAGCCTCTAAACATTGGCACTTACTCGGTTAGTAGCTATTCCTCCCCTAAACTGCCCCCCCCACCCCCCACCTGGATTTTCTGTTTCGATTAATTTATTTTGGGGGCCCAAGCCGCTACACCCCTTTTTTGGATGTGCTGTTCTAAGATTGCCCATGTCGCACCTAGGAGTGCGACATGGGCAACAGGGGGGCCTTTCAAGCACTCCATTTCGGTTGACGGTCAATTCCACCACACTACAATGGTGTTGTGTTTTAAGCAACTTTACTGCAGAGTTCAGCACTACCTAATATGAGTTTTTTTTCTTCCCTTTCTCCATTCTTTCCTCATGGGTCAGCATAAACAATTCAAACCTTTGGTTCTGAGGAAGGCGGACACACTACGCAACCGCCGAAACATAATAACCCTTGTGTGCTGATTGGCACACGCAAGTGGTCCGCACCGCACCGGATTTGCACCGGCACACTAAATAGACCCCTGAACTAGAGAGCCAGCAATACCCTTAACATATACTCCCACTGGTTTGCCTTTACATAGTATCCAAGGAACTAATACAATGGTAATACTATGTCTCAGTTAAGATGGGTAATTGGCTGTGTGTTCACTGGAACTTTCATGATCCAGCAATGTTCTATTTGAACATGGATTCAGTTGTCATGTCGCCCATTGGATGTGTTGTCAATTCTTTCTATGTAATGTTGTTCAGTATTTAATCTTGGAATTTGTATATATTTCTTCCATCTTTCTTTTGACACATGCCTCCAACATAATTTTTTTGTGTGTGCAACAATTTTGCACAAGGGTGTTGCTAGGTGTCTGGAAAAGATCAGGACTAAGCTAATGTCGGGACTGGTGGGATTCGGGGCTAGCTATAGCCTTTTGGTTGTAGTCTAGTTTCTATCCGGGGCTACAACCAGAAGACACAGGGCTACAGACCCTTAGCTCCCCCACCCTCTAGCAGTGCCTCTGATTTTGGATATGTTCTTGTTATTCGATTATTTCAAATTCTACTCGATAAATGTGAAGCCTATACGCATCCGAGGATTTAGCGCAGTGAGTTTTGTTCTAACAAAATACATATAGAACAAACACAAGGACTTGCAATATGTGTAAAATAATATCACCTAATGCTCAGTTTCACACACACACACACACACACACACACCCCATTGTTAGTCATCCCCTGGTGTTTGTCGGGACTCTTTTTGTGGTATTTAGCTGGTGGTAGCTGTAATTTACTTGAACCTAATTTTAAACCTTATGTACCAGTATGGTAGCCACTAGGGTACACATGCATATTTTAATCCCCAATCTCAGCTATTTTGTTTTGGACCTATTTTTGCCTATTCCTGAGATCAGTAGATTTAGTTGAATTGCTGGAGTATTGACACAAGGATGGGCTGCTGATGGTGCCGTAGGATTTGCCTTTGATCCGGTGCGTGGAATGTTTCTAGGTCACTATAGTAGCGCTGCCCCACAAATTCATTTTGATCCTAGGACCTCATGTTGCGAGCCTCCCTTGCCTGGAAAAGTCACTCGCTACTCTACCTCAGCTCATTCTTGGGTCATCTTGAGTTTCCCCATCCCATTGGTGGACCGGTATTTGTTGGCTGGCTGCCAGGTCTTGTCCCTCAAGCTGTCCATGTCTCCTTGGTTAGGTTTCTATGATCTTCTGGTGACTATAAATTGCTGATTATTTTTATCGCTGATTATGCTTATAGCTGATTATGCTTATAGCTAGTGGGTCGTCATCATCCAGTACTCCCATTGTGTGAAGGTCAATTCAATATGGGAGTTTTGAAAATGTATCTTTTTGAATTCATCCCATCCAACCAGCTGTAGGGTCTGGCCATTGCAGTTCTCAAAATGTGTTGTACCTTATGGCGACAGACACCTGATAATGGGTCTCTTGAGCATTAAAGTGCAAAAAAGCTCCAAAATCTGGACTGACAGCAAACCACTGTATATACATAAGGAGAAGGGGTGGTGGATGTTAATGGGACTGATAATAAAAGGGCCAATAGCTTATTTGGCACGGTTCGGGGGATACTGTTGCTCATTTTACTTCTAAACATAAATGGTATATAGTTTTCGACACCCAGGGTTTTAGACAAAGGCACTCATTATGAGGTAGACCCAGCAACCTTAACTTACCATTTCCGCCGCCTGATATCCCCGGAATACCAGAATATTACAGATGGCAACACTGAAGCACCAGCAACGTTAGTAACATTGCTGGTGCGTCAGTGATTTATCTGCCGATAGGGGTCTGAACTACCGGCAGATCAGGCCTTCCGTAGTTCACAGCCCCTACCAGCAGACTCTGAGAGACCTAGTCTGGAAAAGGTTGTTACCGGCACCTTATTTCCAGACCGGCTCACTCCTAATGAAGGCCAAAGTGTCTAGGCGGGTGGCCAGCTGGTTCGCAAGGATGCAGAGTGATGCTTTTGTTATAGAAGTAATTGCAGGACGAGAGAATATACTGGCAGACCATTCGTCCAGATTGGGTGGTCAGGTAGAAACGGGAGGAATAGAAATATCGGAAACGGTGCATGTGACGCATGATGTTTTAGGCAGGGTAGAATGCGAGGTTGCCATTAGGCAGGGTAGAATGGGAGGTTGCCATTAGGCAGGGTAGAATGGGAGGTTGCCATTAGGCAGGGTAGAATGGGAGGTTGCCATTAGGCAGGGTAGAATGGGAGGTTGCCATTAGGCAGGGTAGAATGGGAGGTTGCCATTAGGCAGGGTAGAATGGGAGGTTGCCATGGGAGAAGACAGATTGAATGATGGCCGTTCAGAGTGTGGAGTTGGAATGGTGGAGGTTAAAAGGTGAGGGGAGAGCATATTGGGAAGTGAGAGAGGAGTTTTGTGGTAGGAGGACTACTATACCGGTGGGAGAGGATAGTAGCCCCTACGACATGGAGGCAGAAGGAACAAGTTACTTACCTGTAACTATTGTTCTCCAGCATGGGTGTGGCATGGATTCAAACGCGCATGAATATTCCCTGTCGTCAGGCTGGGAATCCTTGATAAAAGAAAAAACTATTTCACTTTCACTTAACAAATGTATTTCTCCTGCAAACCAATCACTGTCCTCTGGGTCATACTGCCCCCAATCTTCAGATTTGGTAAGCATGTAAAGTAGCAGCATGACGAAGAAGAGCCGCAGAGGGGACGGAGGGAGAGTTTGCATGTGAATCCATGGCAGGTAAGTAACTTGTTCCTTCTCCAGCATGGGGTCTGGCATGGATTCACATGCTCGGGCATAACAAATACATAGCAGTACAACATTACACAACCAACCATGGGAGGTGGAAAGGCTCAACAGAAGCAATTATCGCGTACCTCTGGAACAGGCTCACCTCAAGCGAACAGATTGGAATCCCCGTCGATGCAGCAGAACTTTGTGAAGGAGTGCGTGGACCTCCATGTAGCAGCCCTGCAGATGTCCAGCAGGGGCAGACCAGACAGGAACGCCATTGTCACATCGATTGCTCTGGTGGTGTGGGCTCTTGGACGGCCGGGCAGCGGTCGGGGTATAGGACGAAATTACTGAATCTAAAAGTCCGACCCCACCAAAAGACCTAAAACACAGACCACAAAAAGTTCCAACTACCAAAAGTTCAAACTTTTCGTGGTATGTGTTTAGGAGTTTCGGTGGGGTCAATATGGGGCTGAGGGTGTCCCCCGCAACACCCTGCTGACTACAGTGAGCAGGGGTTGCGGGTGACACCCCCAAGCAAAAAAAAAATAATCCAGCGACTGCGTGGGGTGTCCCCCGCAACACTCCGCTCACTATAGTATACAGTATAGTGAGCAGGGTGTTGCAGGGGGACAACCCCTGTAGCTCACCCAAGCAAAAAAAATAAAAGACCCCACGGAAGTGAAAGGGAACCGGCGCTTCTGGGACAGCGCGTCTGAAGGAAAGTTAAGTAGGGTTATGGGGGTGTGTTGGGGGTGTGAATGAGGATGTGTGTTAGAATCTGCGTGATTTGTAATGGAAATGTTCGCATGGGAAATGTACAAATATTTTGTATAGCATACATTTCCCATGCAAACATTTCTGTCGCGGGAAAATGAGCCACGGAAAAATCACACAGATTCGCGGTCGGTTTGCCAATCGATGACAGTGCGTGATGCAGTGAAGAGCCACCTTGAAATGGAAGCCTTGGACAAAGCCATCCCACGGTTCACAGGACCAAAGTTCACCAACAGTTGTGAAGTGCAAGGCCCTTTCCGCCAGCGAAGGTTTCAGGGAATGAAAACAATGTAACACCAAAGGCTTGTTGAGGTGGAATTCTGATGGGAACTTCGGCATGAAAAAGGGGTGCGTACGCAGCACCACCCTCGATTTGTGGAAAGTCATGTATGGTTGCTTGCAGGATAGGGCCTGGATCTCACCTACCCTCCTGGCAGAGGTGATGGCCACAAGGAAAGGCGTTTTCCATGAGAGAAATTTGAGAGGGACTGATGCAAAGGCTCGAAAGGAGCCCCATGAGCCTCGTCAGAACCACATTAGATACCACACTGGGGCCGGAGCCTTCACCGGCGGAAAAGATCTGAAAAGTCCTTTGAGAAACTCCTTCACAAGTCGGTGGGATCTGAGTGAAGATCCTCCGGTTGTAGCAGGAAATAGCTGCCAGATGTACCTTGATGGAAGCATGCACCAGTCCTGCCTTGGCCATGGATAGCAGTAGAGAAGGATCTGTGGGGCAGTGAATCTCAGGAGGGGGGGGGGGAAGTAATCTTCTGTGCCCAGCACCACAGAGAAACGCTTCCACTTGTGACTGTAGCACTTCAATGTTGATGTCGCCCTGGCCTTGGCGAGGACATCCCTGCAGTCCGCTGGCAACGCATACCCTCCAAATAATAGGGCTGCAGGAGCCAAGCTCTCAGTTTCAGCGATCCTGGGTCGTGATGAAGGATTGCTCCTTCTCTGGTGAGAAGATCTGGAACCACTGGCAGCTTGACCAGAGGCGACACAGACAGGCTGACAGGTCCGTGTACCAAATATGCCTCGGCCACGCCGGGGCGATGAGTATCATCTTGCATTGACACTGCCTGAGTGTGTTGATGACTCGTATCAGAAGAGGGAATGGAGGGAACATGTGCAGAAACAGGCCATCCCACAGGAAGGAGAACATGTCCCCAAGGCTCCGCGGTTGGTGGAATCTGCTGGCAAACTTCTGGCACATGGAGTTTGCTTCTGTCGCAAACTGATCAATCTGGGGTTTGCCCCACTTGATGAATAGGTGGTCCACCTGATCCTGACGTAGCTCCCACTCATAGCAGGAGTGCAGTTCCCTGCTGAGAGAGTCTGCAATGGTGTTCTTGACTCCCACCAGGTGGGACATCCCGTCAGACAATCCAGCACCACAAGTCCTGCCCTTCCTTGGAGAGTGCCTGGTATAGAGTGCCCCCCTGCTTCCTGATGTAAAACATGGTGGTGGTGTTGAAGATCCTCAACACCTTGCCTTTCAGAGACGGGAGGAATAAGGGCCCAGAAAACTGCCAGAATGTTTTTTTGAAGATCCTTCTCCTCTGGTCGCCACAGGCCTCTTGCATGCAGATGTCCGTGGTGAACATCTCCTGGTATGGCAGGCTTTTAAACCCTGTGCCTTGGGCCATATTGGATCAAACGCCCCACCATCCAATCCCACAATGGAATTCATTGGGCGAGATCTTGTCTGTGAAGCATCTGGACACCTGTACAAATGTACTACGTGACATTACAGAAGTCAGAGGCTCCCTCTGACCACTTTCGCGGCACTTGGGGTGGGGTGCATAAGCACACCAATAAAAACACTTTAGGTCCCCCTGCAGCTAAGATCAGCCCCTTTCTTCACAATACTGGCAGGAAACTGCTAATAATGGCCCTTTAGTCACTAAATGGTTGCGTGCTGGCATTGAGATGGGAGGGGAGGTGCAGTGGGGAGTGGGCTTGCCTTGCAGAGACGCACCGTGGGCCCTGACACGGTACAAACGGAGACCCGTTTGGGCCCATGGTGCGTCCCTGCAAGCCCAGAAAATGGCCAAAATAATAGTTTAAAGCAGAGCTATTTCTTTCATGCCGCTTCTTTTCCAATCTATATATCAATTACACTTTAAACTACTTCCATGGCACTGGTGATTAGTTACTTCACTATGCAGACAATAGTTTTGACCAGTGTTGCTGAGTAAATATTCTTTAAGCCACGAACCGGTTTATTTATTTATGCAATGTTTGTCGGATACCTGTATCCGACACACATTGCATAAATAAATAAATATGCAGGTACCTGACAAACATTGCATAAATAAATAAATGATCCTGGTCCATGTATCCTTACAACAGTCAAGACTTCACTGTATCAAAGCATACACTTGATTCCCATTCAAAGAATGTTAAAGTGATTGTTTATTGGGTTCAGGTGTCTCCTTGTCATTGCCCTTTTGGCTTCGATTGCCTCCAAACCCCCTTCAGCACCCTGTCTTCTTTGTTGGTTGTATATACTGCATCCTATGCCATATTCATGGTCTCTTGGTGTGCCCAGTCCTCATTATCTGCAGCTGAAGTGGGACTGGGGTATTCAATTGTCTTGGGCAACAGTGAAAAAGTGGTCCACCGTTGCAAATGGCAATTTATTCCTTGTGTGACGACTGTTTGACTTTGGGTAGGAGTTCCTTAACGGTGTAGTTTGGTAATGTGGCGCAGGGGGCAGTGGGAGTGGTGCACGGGGTGCGGCGGGAGTGGCGCATGGGATGGGGTGCGCATTCCTAGTGTTTCACCATGGGCACCAAATGGACTAGAAACTGCCCTGGCCGAGGCCACAGCCTGCAGCAGTGCCAGTGGTAGAATAAACGTGTAACACGTTTGTTACCTAACATTATAAAAATGAACAGTCACATTCATTTTTATAATGTTAGGAAACAAACGTGTTACACGTTTATTCTACCACTGGCACTGTGGACTGCTGGTGCAGCGCCCCCTAAAGCCTGACTGACGTCAGGCAGCCGCCTGGGCTGCCTGACGCAAAGACCGGCCCTGCTGAGCAGAAAGTATCCGAAATAGACACCAGAGCTGTTGGGGAACTAGCTCTATTGCCCCTTTTCACAGCATGGACCGTACCTCTTCCAGGAGCTGAGGGATGTGCTGCTCCTGACAGGTAATCGGAGGGATCCACAGACACCTGCGTTGAAACTACATCGTGTCCCCTTGGGCAAGAGCGTCCAGCACCCATCTGTCAGTGGTGAACTTTCTCCACTCGCTGACGAACCTAGTCAGCCGGCCTCGCCCTGGGGTGCACGATTGGGGGCCTGACGTCCCTGCCGGTTCAGGCTTGTTTTGGTGCCGGTGTGCTGCCCTGCGGGTGACGCAGTCCTTGGCTACCATAGGCCTGGGAACGGCTTCTGTAGGCTTCCTGAGTTGTGGATCCAGAAGGTTGATGGTACGATGAGAAGAATCCTTTTGAATACCTGCTTGACTTTCCCCTGGATGAGCGAAAAGAAGAGCAGTGCTGCTGGAGGCTGCCCAGGGAACGGGCCATCTCTGTATATGCCTTGATGGGCTGGAGGGACTAGTAGACAACTTTTCCACATAGGTTATCTCCATCAAAGGGCATGCCCAGCACCTTTGCTTGGACCTCCAAGCGAAAATTAGTGACCTTCATCCAGCCTTGGCGACGAAGGCAGGCACTGTTCACCATTTGCCAGAACCCTGCATTGGCGACGTCCAATGCCACTGCAATGGCGTGGTCAGACGTTACCTCCCCTTCCTGGATGAGAGCGATTGTCTCAATCTTCTTTTTGTCGGTGAGGAACTCCAGAATACGCCCCAGCTTGTACCACAACTCACTGTCATACCTGGCTAGGATCGCCAGTGCGTTGGCCGCCTCGATAGTGGACACTGCGGTGTAAATCACCTTCATTCCCATGGCGTCCATCCACTTCCCCTTGCTGTCTGGAGGGACTGAAGACGCCGAAGACTGGTGGGCCAACTGTCTCCTTGCGGCTGCCGATACCACCGAATCTGGTGATGGCTGCGACTGCAGGCACTTGGGAGCAGAGTCTGGTAGCCGATATTTCTTCTCCAGCCTATCCAGTTTGGCTGGGGCCGTACAAGGGTTCTTCATGAGGTCCAGGCCCTCTTCCCAAGTGTCACCCAGAAGGGGTATCGCCATGAACGTCTTTCTCTTGGCCTCGCGCCTCTGGTACAAAAATGCTCATTCTTGGTCTCCTCGGGCATTAGCTGCAACAGCTTGGAGGCTCTTGAGATCATGGATTGGAACAATCCTACCACATCCGGTGGGGACACCCTATATGGAGCATCCAAATGTGGAGATTTGCCATCTGCTGCAACAATATCCTCATCGTCCATCGTTGTTGTGGTCCTATCCATCCCCATAACCGTGTCTGCGTCTGCTGGGGGAGTAGGTACCCAACGTGGTGGCGGAGGTTGAAATGGGGGCATTGAAGCTTCCTCTTCTTTTCCGGAGACTGACAGGAGATCTGGGGTACCCTCCCCCCATCCTCATCCTCATCTCGATCTCTGACACCAAGGTGTGCAGGGTCGACAGAATATCCAAGGAAATGTCCCTCGGCTGAGCTGGTGGAATAGGAAAACTAGGCTCTGAGCCGTAGTTGCCCTCCTCTTCAACATTCTCGTGCAAGGACTCCTGGTCGTTGTCTGTGTACGAGACCTCCATGGCTTGGGCCATGGCCTGGGAGGGCCGTTTCAGAGCCTCCTTGCACCCCCTTTTTCTTCCCCCGGAGCATCTTGAACCAGGGCATGTGCAAGTTTACTCCCTTCTGGCATGCTAGCAGACTTCATCAAAGTCTTTGCAGCAGGGCCGCACCTTGGGGGGTAGGGACAAATGAGCTGCAGAGGCTACCTTTGTAGGGTCAACGCCCTCAGCTGCCGTGGTGGTAGCAGCCGCCAACGCAGTCACCAACGAGGTCTTGGCCTGTGCCGCTTGGGCTGTTCAGCTCGCTTCTCCTCCGTCTGTGGCTTCTCAGTTTCCTTAAAAAGTTTAGCCAGGGTAGTTGAGTTCCTTTTTGAGGAGGAGCTCAATTGGCAGCTGACAATGGAGGTGGACGATGAGATCAATCGCTCCCTATCCAACTTGGGACACGCTTCAGCGGCGAACCCGGTGGACTCAGACTTGCGGTTCTTGGCCTCATCTTGGGGCCCCACGGATGAGGCACCCTCAAAGGACTTAGAAGATGCTCCTCTAACCGGCTGCTCCTGGGGGAGGCATGACCCTGCTTAGAGCCCAGGTCTGAGGCCTTGGTGTTCAGACACGCTGTGCCTGTCCCTCGTCGTCTTCTTGAAGAACCCTAGGCAAATTTAGCACTCCACCTCCTTGTGGTCCGGGTTCAGGCACTAGAGGCATTGCAGGTCCTTGTCCTCCACAAACACGTTCAGTAGCCAGCATTTGGTGCAGATGCTGAAAATGGTCCTTCTCCCCCCTCCTCCTTCGTCATGGTCAGAGGGCGCGAAGCAGGCCCGATGGCCTTCTAGAATCTTCAACGATCTTCGCCCTTGAGGGGCGCTTAAATTCAAAATCCCCATTGCCGGCAGATGGAGAAAAGACCACACAGGCTCCTTTGAAACAAAAATCGAACCCTTTTCCATTGAAAACCACGAGACAACGTACAAATA